>NW_015544213.1:1476883-1511224 GCF_001515605.1 Sinocyclocheilus anshuiensis | reverse complement strand
CATCATGACTAGATAGACACGGTGAGTTTGTCTTTACTATACACGTTAGATGTGATCCACCTCATAGTAACAATCCTGTCAGATCGTCCATCCTTTGAGTGAGAGTGTAACCTTACAGGTTGGCTGATCTGGTTTCGTGGTTAAAGTTAACCTTTTCGACATGTTTCTCTGTTGTCGTTGTTCAGCAATGGCATGGACACGATGGTGTCTGTAGTTCTGACGTCAACTTTTTACGGAAGTCACAACGGTTCGTGAAAAATCACAGCTAGTTTAAGCAGGCTGTGTGCATTTTACTGTGGACTGACTGTTTTGAAACTTATATGGTAGTTACATAGCACCTAGACCTCAGTTATCATGAAAAAAGCCAGGAAATTTCAGTTTTGACAATATGGGACCTTTAACTTGTTAAACTGTAATCATCTTGAAACTAGGACAAAAAGAGCATCTCTTACATGTTTCCGAGGGCAACCTCTCCTAACAGAAGGAGGCCAACAGGGTCAGCCTGGGATGTGTGGCAGTAGTTTGCACTCTTCGACACCATGTCAGCAAAGTAAACACCTTTGCCAAACATGTAACCTGTCTTGTATTCAAAATCACCAGAATAGATATGATTAGAGTACAGTCCTATTGTATGTGTTTCAAATGTCAATGTAAGGGGTCTTGAAATGTGACGTCCGAGGACAAAATGCTTGGCACTGCCATATCTTTAAATAAAACATGTTTTGAAAAAACGGCAGCAAGTTCACAATAATTGACAAAACAGTCTGTTGTGAAATGTGAAAAACAATCAAAAATTGATATTTCAGTTTATCTGTATCTTTCAGTCGCTCAGGCACATTGTTAAATATAAACGGGCATTTCAGAAGCGTAGAAAAGAATAATTCATGAAACTTGCAGTAGGTTTTGTTTTTACTGTAAAGTAACCTCTTATTTTTGTAAATATCAAGAACATTTTGATTCTCCATTTCATGAGCACTTTAAGATAGAAACTGCTCCAATACAGTTATTAATCAATAAAGGTTTTTGCATGCTCATTTTTTTCAGAGAGAAGCAACCAATGGCAATGAAGGTGCAGAAACTTACCACCGGAGCTTCAGGAGGAGCGATACGCAGACCCTGAGACAGGATACCAGCGTAGTTGGTGGTGCGGGAGCCGTGCCACAGCAGCTGCCGGTTTTGTAATTCTTTGAAGGGGCGGAAACGCTGGGACTCACCCTCCCTGTCGATCTTAAAGATCTAACAATACAAAATAGCAGTAGTCAGAGATAATAGCGTGTTATTTTACAGCTACGGCATACTCAGTTCATTTATGAATAGGGTTGCAAAAAGGTGGAAAATTTCCAGTAAATGTCAGAAATATTCCAGAAATTGTGGAAACTTTCCAGGATCTTTTGGAATATTCCATGGATTTTTGGAAAGTTTCTGGAAATTTTCCACCCCTTTGCAACCCTATTTATAAAGCAATAGTTAAAGGATTAGTTCACTCCAGGATTCAAATTTCCTGATAATTTACTCACCCCCATGTCATCCAAGATGTTTGTCTTTTTTTCTTCAGTCGAAAAGGAATTAAGGTTTTTGAGGAAAACATTCCATGATTTTTCTCCTTATAGTGGACTTCAACTACATTTTTATTTTTTTAGAAAATGTCAGATCGTTTCGCTAGACAAGACCCTTATTCCTCAGCTAAGATCGTATAGAGCCATTTGAAGCTGCATTGAAACTGCAATTTGGACGTTCAACCCGTTGGGTCCCATTATATGGAGAAAAATCCAAGAATGTTCTCCTCAAAAACCTTAATTTCTTTTTGACTGAAAAAAAGGCATGAACATCTTGGATGACATGGGGGTGAGTTATCAGGAAATTTGAATTCTGGAGTGAACTTATCCTTTAATGCACTAGTGAACCCTGTAAAGCCTGAAAATTCACATTTTTCTAAGTTAACTGAAAACAAACCCTAAAACTTCACATACTGTATGTGTTTTGTATCATATTTGATACATCAGGCTTTTATGGCTCATATAGTATAATATAGGAGAACATGAAGCTCATACTCAAGGAGGGAAAAAAACACTTTTTTTTTCAGAGGCTCAAGCCGAGCAAAAATATGCAGTTTAGTACAGTTGCTGATATTTATATGGTCAAAAAGTATGAAATTCTGATAACGTGGAATGTAAATCAATGAGACCTTTATAACAGTACTGCAGACTACTTGTATAAAATACACATAAATACCACTCTATATTTCCCAATAATATGTCCTAGTAAGATTATATTTAAATGCTTTTCTGATAAAAGCACTGTAATTGTGGGGGCAAAACATATAATGCATATGCAGTAGGCATTATAGGGTTAACCTCACCTCCTCGACATCCAGTGTGTAGGTGTTGTGAGTAGCAGCGTGTGTATTCTTCAAATATTGTAGGATAAGCTGAGCCTCACTTGATGACTGTTCAACCACCTAGAAACACAAAATCGGCATCAATCACTACAACATGACCACTTCATGGTAATAGTGAAGGATAATTCACAGTTCTTTCAGTGAAAGACATTTTACCTCAATTTTGGTTTTGAGTTTCTCATAGTTAATATCAATGGGATCTTTCTTATTGTCCTCCACTCCTCCTCGTAGCAGGCTGTAGGCCACCTCGATGTCCAACAGGTTGTCCAGCATTTGCACCTTTTGCTATATTGGATATGCAACAGGATTGAGTACAATCACAGCAAGACTGTTTCCGTGCCAATCTTTAGATGGTTGCCCAAGTCGTACCTGTATGTAATCCGTGTTATTCAACAGTGGTGGTTTCTTCATGCCGAAGTCGTGAGGTATCAGTGTGTAGAAGCGATTGGACAGATCTAAGATCTGTGCTTCTGCAGCGCTATCTGCCACAACCTACAGAAATGAATGAGAGCAAAAAGGACGTTAGGATAAAGGCAACCGAAATGGGAAGAACTGGGCTTTTAATACATATATATACGGTTGAGATCCAGCTTTCAGAACCACTAAGACCAACCTGTTGGACCTCACTCAGGAGGGAATAAGCACTCTGGATCTGTCGCTTACTTAGTTTTCCCAAAGGCATCTTCTGCAAGTCAATCTGTAGGAGAAATTACACAAAGTTACCAACACATATGACCACAACAAATATAGATAGTGTTAGTGCTATTTTACTGCGCTTGTCTTACATGTTCTAAAAATAACAAATAAAAGAAGGAAGTGAACACACCTCAAACTCAACCATGGCTTTCTTCATGCTCTCCACATCAAAGATCATTCGGATGAGGTCTTGGATGGGTTTGTCCAGCTTGGACTTGGCACCTGTGCTCGCAGTTAACTTCTTCACAGCCTCCTCGTCCTGGGTAAATACATGCAGAAAGCTCCATATTGATTTATTTAGATTATAAACAATTTGTTTAAATACTTATCACTATGTTTATATTTGTAGGCTCTCTATCAGAGGAGCCAGGACCCACTAGGAAGTCTTAGCACACTTCCAAAGTGAAATGGCTTCAAATTATTTAAAAAAGACAAAACAAGGCTTAAAATTAGCTAATCATCATTTTATACTTTAATTATATATTATATAATTACAAATGTTGTCAAGCTCTATAATAAGGTAATACGTTATTTGGTAGAAAATTGCTATTTGTGAGTAAATATGTACATGTATATTAATTAATCAAAGGTATAAACCATAAAGAACATTCAGTAATGGTATTATGGAATTAAATTATTTTAATATAGTCTTTCTGACAGCCTTTAATTCATGTTAACAAACGCAACTAATATTCACAAAGATGTATGCACAATTCTAGCAGTGCTTTTTAAATCACACTCTCATATTTCCAACAGTGCTCTGGCTTGATGTCACTCCAGTTCTGACCTGTCCGTAGTCAATCTCTAGAGGATAAAACTTGTTGGGGTATTTTGTGAAGTTGCTGGAGGCCCAGGCATTCCCAGTCTTTTCCTCATACACGCTGCAGAAATTGTCCATTGCGGAGTTCTTATCATAAAACTTGTCCAGTTTGTTTCCCCCAATGGTGGTGCCGACTCGACCCCACGACCTGAACACCCAGTATCTGAACAAGCAACGCAAGCATGCTCAAGATAAATGGCACTATCTGGTCAAATAAATAAAAAGTATTCCTCACATAAAAAGTGTACATTAAAAAAAAGCTTGAATTGATTTGTACCCTAAATTCACACACTTTTATAAGAGAAATTCCTTATGGGAAACATTTGCAAAAAAACACATATACATTAAAGTTTTGAAGCAGCAGTTGGTTAAAAATGCTGCTTGCAAAGCACTTAGTATTACATCAAAGAAACTTGTATATACAGTATGAAATTACTATGGATTATCTATATTGTACAATTAAATTGGCTGTCTAATAATGAACAAGTTCTGTGTTTGGGATAAAATTACGTATGTGTAAGAGGAATCCAAATGCTCACTGTTTCTTGACGTCATCCTCCAGCAGCTGTAGTTTGTAGTATGAGTTCGTCCCTCTGACGATGTCCACGAGACCCAGTGTGGCGCTGTAAATCTTCCCATTCTGATCCAGTACGTGAGCACAGTTTTCCAGACCTGAGCAATCAATTAATGATTAAGGCATTGCACAAACAACCAAACAGAACATACTGACTTATATCTTGAAGTGTTATGGAAAAATGAGTCCGTCTCACCTGAGTCTGGATCAACTGCTGCCCCTCCTTTCACTGTCAGTTTCATTTTCTTCGATTTGCTTCCACCTGCCGGAGTAAGAAAACAGGATTGTGTTCAGCAAGAGTGTTTAACATTCCCATTTAAGATTTACAAATAAAAATTCATGTCAATGCATTTGAGAATGTATATAAATGGAATTTGAAAATAAAAAAATGCTTCTATCAATCCTAGAACAAAACTACAACAACTTCAAAAGAAATTTTATTTTTATTTCTTAATGTATGTCTTAATGAATGTTTTAGTGTGAAATAAGTATAAAAAAATAAATAAATTGGTAATATTAATAACAGTATTACTGCACTTTATTTAGTTAATTTTTAAAATAAAATAATAAACAAAATAAAGTATGATAAAATAAAAAATGAGTATTAAACAAAAAACATTATTTTATAGTACACTTAAAAATACAATGCAAATATTTACATTTTCATTTTTTTTATTTTTACATTAATTTTTAACATTTTAAAACCTAAAATCAGCAAGCTTTTATTTTGGTGGGTTGCAAGTAAGTATATGCGCTGCTGAGTGAAGCGCGTCAGTGAATGAAAGGTCATTTTGCTGCGATTTTGCATTTTGCTGTGAAACCAGCAGCGCATAGCCTAGATTTATGCTTTCAGTTCAAATGGAAATATTTGAAACATATATAGTATTACAGTCAGTCGATATAAAATGGTGATTGTGCATTAACAGCTGTCAACCATGTCGGTACACAAATGAGCGGTCTGAACTTGTTTACACAGCGCATTTTTTATTTTATTTTCACTTATGTGCACCCCTGTATGTATGTGTGTGTATATATACACACACACACATATTAAATATTTATATATAACATACAATAAGTAAAATGTTATATAAAATTATAATTTAATACATACATTATTATTTTTAAATAATAAATATAATTTTAATCATATCACAGCCTAACATGTTTCACCCAATAAAATCCTGCCTAAAATCATTTCCATATTTTGTTTCACGCTGAAACATTCTATTATTTAAGTTAAATGCATTATGAATATAATTGAATGTCTTTCAGTAAAACCTAAATAATAAAATTTCATCTGATGCAGGTGCATACAGGAGTCAAATATTTTATCTTTGTTTATATGTTTTGCAGGAAAATTAAAATGCCTCTCTAACCTTCTTCCTCTTTGACTCTGCTGGTACTCTTTGAGGAATGAGCACCAGTGGATTTGGAGGCCGGGGCTGCAGCCTGGGACTCGACTTTAACTTCAGCACCCCAGGGTGAGATGGCATGCAGGGAAATGAGCTCCTGGAGGGCCTTGCCGGACTCCTTGATGGCAGTGAGGAAGTCCTCTGCCACCACACGCACACCTGCGTCCCTCACCTCCTCCATCTTCTTACTCATTTTTTCAATCTCCTCTGAAATACAAGAGGAACAGAGCAGGTTATTAATGACTTTCAAAGTAACACGCCTACAAATAAATAAGTTGGCGAAAAACCAGAAGGGACAAATTTATTAACTGGTAAGTACAAGCAGGACACCTAGTTAACACGCACACCTCGTTTTGTACTGAGCATCCCTTATTTTAGTCAGCGTGCAAACATGCCAAACACAAAATCTGTCTACTTAGACAGCAAGGCAGCTCACTAAGGTTTAGGAAAGAGTTACAGAACATCACTCACTCTTGCTGCTGAGGCAGAGAGCAGCTTTGTTGGCAGTGCCTGTGATTTTTCCTCCCAGTTCTTCCACTGCATTTTTCAGCTCATCTTTGTTCTTTCTAAGTTTTCCCACAGCCAGCAGCTTCAGTCCTGTCAGAGGCTTATCTAGATGATACATTGAGAAAAACAAACTTTACACTCATAAAAATTGAAAGCGCATAACATCACAGTAACCACTTAACTTGTTTGCCAAATTATCAGTTTTTAAGAGAATCATAAATAAAACTAGCCACAGACCCAAGCAACTGTCCAATATCTGGCCATTTTGAGATCAGCTGGGTTTCTATCGACGTATTTTAATATGAATTTTGGAACATCACACAAGAAATTCTGAATGTAAACAGGGCTCCAGACAAAAAAAATTAAAAAATCAATAAGGAGCTATTGGCTCCTATAAGAAACCAAATTAGGCACCAAAAGTGCCACAGAATAAACGCATTTGATTTATTTATTTATTCATTTTTAACACTTTAACATTTCAGTCATACTGTCATGTGTTTATGTCTCATATTTTATTGTCTTTATTAGCATTTTAATCCATCTTGTAGATGTCCTAGGAACTAAGGTTCACTTAAAGTGGGAACTAAACGTCTTTTCCAACTTGAGAACTATAGACAGTCACATAGAATTGTTTATTACACAGATTCTGTGCCAGTATCACGGCCCATAATTATTTCAGCATCACTTGGCCATTGTATGTAGTTTGGGCTCCTCCTCAATGCATCCTATAAATGTTGTCATATGTTTTGCACACATCCAGTCTGTTTTTCTTCATTAGTAACAGGCAATTATATAGGTGGTGTTGAATTTTATCTTTAGCTCCTTTCTTATGTAGACAACAGTTTAAGTAAAAATGTGAATATGCAATATAGCTCATTTATTTAGCAAAATGGTCCTCTTTTATATATATATTACATATTAGAAACTTAAAGAAAAATAAGAAATGTAATCTAGCAACTAACTGAAATAAATATTAAAATTACTAAAACATAAAATTAAAGCTAAATAGAAAAACTAAAATAAATAAACAGTGCCACAGAATAAACGCATTTGATTTATTTATTTATTCATTTTTAACACTTTAACATTTCAGTCATACTGTCATGTGTTTATGTCTCATATTTTATTGTCTTTATTAGCATTTTAATCCATCTTGTAGATGTCCTAGGAACTAAGGTTCACTTAAAGTGGGAACTAAACGTCTTTTCCAACTTGAGAACTATAGACAGTCACATAGAATTGTTTATTACACAGATTCTGTGCCAGTATCACGGCCCATAATTATTTCAGCATCACTTGGCCATTGTATGTAGTTTGGGCTCCTCCTCAATGCATCCTATAAATGTTGTCATATGTTTTGCACACATCCAGTCTGTTTTTCTTCATTAGTAACAGGCAATTATATAGGTGGTGTTGAATTTTATCTTTAGCTCCTTTCTTATGTAGACAACAGTTTAAGTAAAAATGTGAATATGCAATATAGCTCATTTATTTAGCAAAATGGTCCTCTTTATAGGTATTTTTCTAGCTGACTAATATACCCTTTGATGTCCATTCATGATTATTTCATACTATAGTAGTAAAGAGAAAGATATGATGGGTTCATGTGCTGCTTGAACAGAGGTGTTAAAGCGATCGCTCATGTGTTTATTTAAAGTGCGCCAAAACTGTATTTATTGTTTGAATTTCATTATGAATTTTGCAGAATTTTAAAGCTGATACTTTGTTTATTGAAAGGTAACAGATCACAAAGCTTATTGCAATTAAGTTATTAGATGGCAAGCGCGCTACAAATAATAGGAAGTTCACGCATTAACAGAACAAAGCATACAGACTAAAGAGCTTGATAACAAGAAGCCACATTAGTATAGATTATAAATGAGAATTGTTAACGATATTGTTAATGTCCACACAGCTGACAGTATATATATATATATATATTACATATTAGAAACTTAAAGAAAAATAAGAAATGTAATCTAGCAACTAACTGAAATAAATATTAAAATTACTAAAACATAAAATTAAAGCTAAATAGAAAAACTAAAATAAATAAACAACAATGAACAAAGCACAAACAATTCCTAAAACGTGTATGAAATGTGTATAAATATAAAAAGTACATAAATATAAAAATAAAAGCTCAATTCAAAATATGAATAAACACTATAATACTATATAAATAATAGTAAAACAACACTGTTGCAACTTGACCAGAAAATACACATTAATCAATTATAAATATTTCTGTAACAAATTTTTACTAAATAACAAAATAAACGTGACATTATTTTTAATTTCAGCAATTTTGTGTGCATCTAACTTGCTATAATTTCAGGGGTTAAAGAAAACAAAAAAATCCTGAGCCTGAACTTTTTTTCTGGGGGTTGGGGAGGCGGACACATACACAGGGTTATTTGGCAAACAAAAAAAGAAACTAACTAACGTATCTGCCATTGCCATTAGCCCTTGACAGGCTCAGACTACAGATTATGGTGGGATATTTGAAACAGCAATACCAAGAAAGTTTACTCACTACAATATGGTGCAAACACATGTAACATTAGGATTAGTGGTCGACCGATATATCGGCCGATATTTGAAAAATGCCAACTTAAATAAGTTTTCCTGTTTGGCTGATGCGTTCGAGGCGGGACTTTTATTTTGACGGCGCTGAGAGCGGCAAATACACATTTATATAATTTAATCTTTGAATGATCATCTTTGAATGAATAATGAACATTTAATTTCACAAACCTTGCAAACTTAGTCGAATCCAGCTGTGAGATCGTGTGAAGTGTGCATTTGTATCCTGCATGATCGCGTGTTCTCTGCATTACGGTCGGTCCGTGTGAATTGAAAGCTGACAGGAGGAGAGTTCAGCTTCAATGAAGACGCACGATCGTAAACTTGTGATTTCAAATTATGCTGCGCTTTATGCATTTGCCCACTGTCATATTCATGTAATTTTCACTGTGTGCTGTATGCAAAATGAGTGTTACCTTGGCTTTATTTGAAAAAATATTTTCATTATGAATTTGGAATAATTTTAAAGCTGGTACTTTGTTTATTAAAAAGTAACAAAGCACAAATCTTTTTGTGATTACTGGACGGCAAGTGCGCTGCAAATAATGTGAAGTTCACGCATTAACAGAACATAGCATATAAACTAAAGATCTTGATAAGAAGCCATATTAGTATAGATTATAAATGAGAATTGTTAACGATATTGTTAATGTCCACACAGCTGACAGCTTTACCTGTTGTAGTTGTGCATGAAATAGACACTGCTTTTCTGCACTTTAACTTCACACGTCTGTCATTTTCGATCTCTCTCATGCTGCCACAGCTGGAGCTACTTTTAGCAGGGGTGACATCAACACTGCTGTTTGGCAGAGATGAGGTGGGATATTTGAAACAGCAATACCAAGAAAGTTTACTCACTACAATATGGTGCAAACACATGTAACATTAGGATTAGTGGTCGACCGATATATCGGCCGATATTTGAAAAATGCCAACTTAAATAAGTTTTCCTGTTTGGCTGATGCGTTCGAGGCGGGACTTTTATTTTGACGGCGCTGAGAGCGGCAAATACACATTTATATAATTTAATCTTTGAATGATCATCTTTGAATGAATAATGAACATTTAATTTCACAAACCTTGCAAACTTAGTCGAATCCTTCCACTAAAACTTTGATGCGCATCGTCTCAGTTTATTACGTTAACATAAAAGATGTGATCGCAAAACAATCAGGAAAAAAGACAATAAGGCTTGTTTTAAGGCAATAAGGCAAATTGCCTTTAAGACAATAATGCAAATTTTTACATCATAACATGGAAATTTATATAGTCGCCAGTGGAGATCTAAAAGTAATATTTTTGGTCGCAAATGCGATCGTTTTAGGTGCAGTCTGGAGCCCTGAAACATCAAGATACAAAATTTTGTCTCTAATTTATTATTTATATTTATGTATTTATAGCCTCCCCAGTGTCCACAACTTTTATTTCCCACTATTTAATGCTTTATTTTCACAAATAAAATGTGTGAAAATATTTATAAATATAATAAAATATTTCATACTTTGATTGTTGCTCGTGGTGCCTGCGTTCAGAGTGACGCTGATTTTACCCTCTTCCACCAGGTTAAACATGTAGGCGAGGATGGAGGCGTGCATCGTCAGACCTGCCCGGCACAAACCACAGAACATTCATCAGACACACACACACTGATTTTAACCTTCGAGTCAGTAATCTGCAATATTTTACTGCATTAAGTTTAAATCAGTATGAATTAACACATCACAATTTAAATGTTACACTTAAATAAGAAAGAGAGAAGTGCACGCAACAATAATGATATCTATAAAAAGAGATGTCAAAGCTAAAAAACAAATCCTATTTTCTTTACATTTAGCCTAAACTCCTGTTTTTTTCCTTTTTATTTCAGGTGGAAAAATGACCTGATCAGCAGTGTTTGTGAGATACACTGCGTGACTGATGTGAAGCAGTTCTGTTCAAAATAACGGCTCCATTAGTTACGCTGAAAACATGCCACTCTCTCTCTGCCTAGCAACTGACCAGCAGTATGAGACGTATCCGTGACAACGGAGAAAATGTGCTGCAGGACGTCGCAGAAGTAGGTCTGATAGAAGCTCTGAGCTGCTCCCTCTTCCTGAGCGATGTTCTGCAGCATCGTGAACAGGACCTGAAGCCCTGGAGACACACAAACAGACAGTCAGCATTTTCATTTGTGTATGTGACTCAGGGCAATAACCAGGGGTTAAAGCAAAAAAAAATCCTGAGCCTGAACTTTTTCCCGGGGGTTGGGGGTTGCGGGGGCGGACACATACACAGGGTTATTTGCAAACAAAAAAAAGAACATCATTTGAAAATGATTTTCCTTAAAACTAATATCTGCCATATCTGCCATTGCCATTAGCCCTTGACAGGCTCAGACTACAGATTATGGTGGGATATTTGAACCAAGAAAGCCAAGAATGTTTAGTCACTACAATATGGTGCAAACACATGTAACATTTAGGATGCTTTTGATATCAAGTTTTGCTGGTTATCTTTGTCCTTGACAGGGTACAAGATGACCTACAATCTAAAACATGACATTTCTGAAATTGTTTTGTTCAAAAGAAATAATGGTAAATTAAATACTAGGAAATTAATATAAAACAGGAAATATACAAAGACAGTTTACTACAGAAAACTACAGTTCAGTTCAGTTAACAACAGAAACATTAAAATGATCGCGTGTTCTCTGTGTGACGGTCGGTCCGTGCAAATTGAATGCGGACAGGAGGAGAGTTCAGCCTCACTGGAGATGCGTGATCAACAAAATTTAAACTCGTGATTTCAAATTATGCTGCGCTTTATCCATTTGCCCGCTTTCATATTCATGTCATTTTCACTGTGTGCTGTATGTAAAATGAGTGTTACCTTGGCTTTATTTGAAAAAATATGATTCCCAATGCACACAAACTTCCCAGAATACTGCTGCCCTGTTGGTTACAGTATTTAGGCTACTTCCTTTTTATTTATATTTTTATTAAATATTTATTTATTTGTGAAAAATACTTTGTCATCTAAAGTATAAGCATGTTTATTTTACACATTTATTCTTTAATCCTTTTTCAAAGGATTTCAAATTTCTTGAATATTAATTAAAATAAATACAATTATATCGGCCATCGGCCACCCTGCTTTCCAAGATATCGGCATCGGCAGTCAAAAAACACATATCGGTCGACCACTATTTAGGATGCTTTTGATATCAAGTTTTGCTGGTTAGCTTTGTCTTTTGACATGTACAAGATGACCTACAATCTAAAACATTCAATTTCTGAAATTGTTTTGTTCAAAAGAAATAATGGTAAATTAAATACTAGGAAATTAATATAAAATAGGAAATATACAAAGACAGTTTACTACAGAAAACTACAGTTCAGTTCAATTAACAACAACAAAAACATTAAAATGGTCCAAGAACTGTTAACTTAAACAGGGTTCGTACCATAGACTGTATAAAAACAGGTTCGTACAGATACTGCAAAATAAAATTCCAGGACTTTCAAGGACATGCACTACTTTTTTGGTTTTTAAGGACTAAAATCAGATCTCACTAATCAATCAATGTTGTTATTATCTTTCAAATTCTAATAAATAAACTAATAAAACAAAATGGCACAAATAAAGTGCAGCACATGCAAAGAACGCAATGGCTGTGGCAAATTTAACATTTGAAAGGATACTATGGCAAAGATATCGCTTTCCTTATTCAAACTGATTTTTGAATAAAAAAAGAATGAAAAGCTATATCATACACTTGGGAAATTATGAGCTTTATCACGCTCATAGACACTAGTGATGTGACAATACACCTAGCTCACAAGGTGAGACAAAATGCAGATACTTGGTTCACTAGAACGAGACAATGTTTTAATACTTTAAGAAATGTTCAAATGACAAAATATTTGTCTTTTAATCACAAAAAGTAAAACAATGCAGTTGTATTTTGAAATGTTTTAACTAATCTAGTGCTTAACTAATGATTAGTTTGCTAATCAAGTAATCTATTGATTATTATGACGAGTAATGCCGAGTTCACTGCACGATTTTCAAACTCGTCGGATATTTTAATATTTGGCCACATGCAAAGTCAGAAACTTTTATTTTGAAATCGTGATGTACAATAAATCGCATATTTAGAAATATGTTGATGTATTCTCTCCTGTGTTGGCATAGGTTTAAATGATTTACGTTACATATCAAGTGAGTTTTCCCAGCTACATTGCGCCTCGCAGCTTTTTCAATATGTCGCACTCGAGACCCAGGCTCCTTTTCCATTCATCAGCTGCGACTCTGCAACTGGATACTATTATGCACGTCTCGTGTTTATAAGAGCAAAAACTTCTGATTGGCTAGTAATGTTTAGTTTGGTTGAGAGTGAAAGCTGTGTTCCTCTCATACGTCTTTTTAAATGTAGGATGACTTTCTTTTTTTTTTTTTTTTTCTGCAGCCAAACGCTGCACCCGGAGATCCGGCACGGTGCCGGAGAACTTGCCCTGTTATTTGTGTGTGCATCTGCTGTTCAGTAACCTAAAATGATTGACCACTAAATAAACCCCAGTATTTCTCAAGGTTTCTCTCAGAGTCACTGACCTGCAGGCACCTCAGTGAGGTTATTACTGGCGGCAGTGGACGCACTCGGGGCAGCTGAGGTCACAGTAGCAGCAGCAGATGAAGGGGTAGGGGCTGCAGGAGGGGCATCTTTGGGAAACACACGGTCCTGCCGTTTAAACTTAAACTTCTTCAGGAATGGAATCTCACTGAACTCCTAAAGAGGAATAACATTTGCAGGACATGTTAGGTGCTGAAATTCACCTGCATGCAGATGTGAATATCCAACTACCACAGATCTACAGCACTTACCTTAGGAGTGACCCAGTCTTTGCGATCAGGCGTCTGGGTCTTGAATACACACTTGGTCCACGCAGAGATGTCTCCAGTACAGTAGTATGCATCACTCTTAAACACAAGCTGCCCTTTGCAAGTCTCACAAGGCTTCAAGGACCCAAAAGCCATGCAGTCTGAAAGCCGGTCTATGATCTGTCAATTAAACAGTCACATTTCATTAGCGAAATGATACCCAAAGTCATAGACCAATTAGGGATGTTCATTTTAACCGGTTAACCGTTAACCGACCGTAAGAATTTTTGACCGATTAATACAATCAGAATAAACTGTTTAAAAAGTATTTTTTTCCCCCAGTAATTTATCAAAATATTTAAAAAGGTTTGCTGCATGGTTAAAATACGCTACGTGTATATATAAAAAAAAATGTTTTTTAGGGGGAAAAAACATAAGTCGCATTTTATTATTTCATTCAGAAAACAGTTTTTCTTTCGTTTTCTTAATTGATTATTTATGTAAAAATATATTTCTCGTATAGGCCTATTTATTATTATTATTATTATTTTATTATTATATTTATATATTATTATTATTTATATATATATAGCTTAGCTTTATTATGTTTTTCTCCGCTCGCAGAAGAACTGCAGGTGCGTGATGTGATGCATGTCAATCCTCATGTTCTGTTGTTTGCTGCTTTTTGCGCATGTAAAATTAATCCCCGGGAAACAAATGTTAGTATTTTTAACGGGTCACAGACACTTATCCTTTCTAATTTAATTCAATTCTAATTTTAAATAATATTGTCGGTTAACGGTTAATAATCGGTTAACGAGCGTCGGTTAGGAAAAATAACTGAAATGAACATCCCTAAGACCAATAGTGAAAATAGTCACAGATTCTCTTTGGTATCTGACGTTTGATGCTGCTATTGAAATTGAGTCAGACAGTGGTCAAATCAGCACATCAGTGCAGTTTTTCTGTTTTTCACACCTACATTTGACTCCCCAGAGGGAACCTCCTGATTGTTGGCAATAAGCAGTTCCTTCATGTCATTGATGGAGCAGAATTTCTTCAGCTTGTCCTTAATTCTCCAGATCAGCTGGCTTTGCTCCTAGAATACATCAAGAACCAGACAAAAGCATTTTCAGACTGATATACTGTCTAATTTACAGAATAAAATTAGAGCAATCAGCTAAATGTTGGGAGAAAACACTATAGTCTCATTTCTACAGACAGCACAACTAAAGTAATAAAATTCTTAGGTCTGTTCTGTAATAGACAAAAAACTTATTAATGCAAATCATAAAATGTATTTAAATTCAATAATTCCATATAATCTTGTTAAGATAATAAATAGATAGTCTAATCAGCTAAAATGTAAAAGCGTGCATCAAAATCACTACATTATATTGATGCAAATTCATTTGTTACTAGGCAAAAGTTATCTATAATAATTCGAGCCATATGAAAGATATCAGAAACACCTCATACCTTCAGTTTCAGCTCCAGTTTTTCATCTTCTTTCTTCTGTTTCTTGGAGACTCCTCCGTCTACATCATCTATCTTTCTCTTCCTGAGAAAGAAAACACATTAAAAAAAAAAAAAAACACTATGAATACACAATGTATTGCATTTATATCCTAAGGACATTACTTGAAAATTCAGTTCTTTGCAGCATATTGATTCTGAATGGTCAGCTGTAGTTTTCACTTGCTATTTCTTCTGTATAATGATGCTAAATCGTATAACTTACCATTGACCCAGGCAACTAATAACCTACACAGCATTATGATTAACTAAAGCTACTACAAATCAATTTTGTTAATTGAAATAAAGATTGAATAAAATAAAATACAAGTATTAGATGAAAAACACCTAAAAAAAATCAATTAGAAATGCTGCCACTGCAACTAACTGAAATAAAAAAGCTAAATATAAATATTAAAAATAACAACTAAAAAAAAGCCGCAAATATAAAAGTGAAAGCTAATTAATATTAAAAATATTAAATATCTTTAATATAATATAAACAATACTAAAATAACACTTGTTAGTTGTGTCTATATTTGTAAGTAGTCTTGTAATAAGCAAGTTAAATGTACAGTCATCACTACAAACTCTTTCAGGGCGATCAGGTGCACATACATGTACAATGTACAGTCAGACATAATGAACAGCTGACTCGATGCCTTTTACATCAATAAAAAGGAGCATTCTTATTATAAACCCTAGCTGATCCAAGATCTGATCACCTGATCTGAATGGTGAAAATCTTTCCACCTTGTGAATCTGAGTTAATCCTACAGAGAGAATTTGGTCTCCTCCGAGTGTGTGTTTGAACCCAGAGGCTCTTCTATCAGTGGACCTCATTAGAAGATTATCAGTCCACTGAGTCACAGTCATGTCTGGACAGGATCCTCTATCCGGTGGCCATCATAATGCAGATCATTAATTAATCACCTCATGACAGACATCAAAGCTGATCTCAGCAGCACCACTGTGCCTACTTCCCCTCCAGAATGTAATTAACGCACATTTGGGTGGCAATAATGGGCACCAGAGGTCAAATCAAACACAAACAAGACCATTCCTCCCATTAGAATGAAAGGCTTATAAAAGCCCATATCACAGCTACAGGTGAAAAGCGACACGGGGAGAGAGAAAATAAATGAATATAGATGTGGCATCTTTTGCTAATGGATGCAAGAACTTTTCCAAGTAGATCCAAAGAAGTCAAATGCATTGGCAGAACATAGGCAAACAACATCAAGCGACGAGTGGCATCTCAAAGCAATAACATACGAAGCATACACGACAGAGACTTGGTAGGTACATTAATATTTACTTTTTAAATAGATATTTATTATTTAAAAAAATTAACTATATTAATTATTGATTGATTTTTTTTTACTTTATCATTTATATTTATGTGTATAGATTAATCATTTAAAATGCACTGAATCTGGGGGAAATTTGCATGATTCTGCAGAATAGATTTAACCCTCATGTACTGTTTGTGGTGTTGTGGACCCCGAAACTATTTTTACAACTTGAGAAAAAAAAAAGTTTGATACTTAATCATTTTACTTAATCATATGAGACCTGACTATATTTGAAATAGCATAAGTCCATCTGAAGAGAACATGAAGGTAAAATATGTTTGATATGTAAGTGTTGTTTTGTCTGATATGATAAGATGTTGTGAACTGATTTAAAGTGGAAGTAAAGATGTTTATAATGATACAAAAAAATAAATAAACAAACTTTCTATTAATCAAAAAATCCTGAAGAAAAAAAGTATCAGTTTCCACAAAAACAAAACAAAACAATATTACAACAATTTCTGAAGGATCAAGTGACACTGAAGACTGGAGTAATGGGAATAATCACAAGAATAAATTTCATTTTATTTTTTTTAATATATTAAAAAATATTTTACATTGTAATAATATTTCACAATATTACTCTTAAATTAATACAGTATATTAATATAAAATATAATTATATAAATACTATTGTTACATATATTTCTATACATTTATTTATAAATTAGTACATGGACATTGAAGTGATAAGGGACCTGCATGCTTTTAACAACTGTTCTTTTATTATTGTGTTTACTTTGACAAGCAAAACTTTCAGAGACGTAACACTGAAAGACATATTTCAGACAGTGAAAAGTAAAGGCATAGTAAAGGCAAACCGACAAATCATTTTAATGCGCTGTGAGAGCGGTGGAACTAACGGTTTCTCGAGTAATGGATGTAATCAAAGCAGCTCCGCTCATGAACGGTACTTTATCAGATAAAAATGCCATCTAAACTATTCTGAAGACAGTCGGTTCCCTTCAGAGATACATTCATATAAAACACCCGCGACGCGTTTTGATTTTGTAACGTGCAGAGCTCATGTTTATTCAACGAAGTCAAACGCCACAAATAAATCAATGTATGGGAAACACTGGTAATGTATATCGAAATATCGGAAATGTGTTTAAAAATCATATCACCATTATTGAAAAAAATTATATCGCGATACATATTGATATTGAATTATTGTCCAGCCCTAAGTGAATCCATGTGTTTTTGTAAGAAAAATATCCATATTTCAAACGTAATAAACACGTTTTTTCTCATTTCCGTTATCTGTCATACGCGGAAGCCGTTCCGGCGGATGACGTATGACTTCAGCGTTGCGTGATCAGTGACGAATGCGGAGTGAGAACAAAACAAAACACCGGTCACGAATTAGAAGTACAAACCGAGGATTTGCAAAGAAAATTGTCAGAGGATTTCGATATAAAACAAGAGGAGACTGGTTTTCCTTTGCTAAAGTAAGGAAACTTTGCTTCCTTTACTGAGCCTATTTTACATTATTACAATGTAAAATATTTTTTACCATAACACATCATTTATCCATTATTTTGATTTTAAATCCAAACATTGTTACTTAAAAGTCTTTTTCAATATTGTGATTCTTCTTTTTTACATAGTACAGTAATACAATCTTTCATCAATTATTCAATGCTTTTTACTTTTGCATTTACTTCTAGATTTATATATCAAGTTGCTAAAGCAAAATATTTAAACTACTTTTCTTACATTATCACAAACATTCTAAATAACAAAGTAATGTGAACCTGGCGTTATGTGTGTGCGCTGCGAGTGTGCATGAGTGCACGGTCTCCAGGAGAGCACGTGAGCGTTGAATGGTTTAAACACTGGCAAGAATTAAAAAGAAAAAAATTCAATTTATAAACTTTAGTGACGATGCGACACTGCCTCGATAGTGCAAGTGACAATTCCTGTGTCAACTGTGCAGCATGCAGCTCGCTTACAGTGCAGACGCGATGTGATTTGAAGACATTTGCATTTTGAGAGAGAAAGAGAGCGCGCGCGGTGATTCACTCACGCTGTTTGTGAAATTATGTCTCACAGAAACTTTTTCAAATTACTTTAAGTTATTTAATGAAGAAATATGAATTGTACCTCACCTAAAGCATTATAATTATTTCACCCATGCCGGACAGAGACTGAGACGGCGCCGCTGCATGTCATGCCAAACCTCTCACGTGACCTCAGCTTGAGATCGGTTTTATGAGATCGGTCTTTTTAGAGACCGCCGATCAATCATCCCAAAGCGATTATCGGCCGATTGTGATCGGTAGCCGATCAATCGGCGCACCCTAATTTTTTATATAACTCCGACTGGATTCTTCTTAAAGAAGAAAGTCATATACACATAGGATGCTTCGAGGGTGAGTAAAACACAGTCTAATTTTCATTTTTGGTTGAACTAACCCTTTAATATCTGATTTTCAATAATAATTTTTATTCCTTACTTGGTTTTATGTTTACAGGTCAAAATGAATCAGTATTTTGCCAACTTCACATTCTCGCCGACTCTCTTCTATACCAACACGACTTTTATGAATGACACCTTTTATGAAAATAACACCTTTTTGCAGTTGGCCACGTCCACCATGTCTACACTTACGCAAGGTAAACTAACCCAAACCACCACCACCACTACTAGTACTACTACTTCAACTACTACAACAACAGCTGCGCCAAGCATCCTAGCATCCATAAATCTGCCTTACATGATAGCAGAGCTTGTCATAGCCCTCCTCTCCATTGTGGGCAACCTGCTAGTTTGTGTTGCAGTGGGACTAAACAGGAAGCTCCAAACGGTTACGAACTACTTCCTGGTGTCATTAGCGGTGGCAGATATCTGTGTGGGTTCACTGGCGATCCCTTGCGCCATCATGACAGACCTGGGCATTCCACGGCACAATCTGTATCTGTGTTTGCTAATGTTATCTGTGCTCATCATGCTAACCCAGAGCTCCATTTTCAGCCTGCTGGCGGTCGCCATTGAGCGTTACATTGCCATCTTCATGCCCTTCCAGTACCACCGGCTCATGACACCTCGCAACGCAGTGCTTGTCTTGTGTTTCACTTGGACGCTAGCCTTCCTGATCGGTCTGGTGCCGTTGATGGGTTGGCACAAGCCTCCGCCTGAGTCCGGGTACTGTTTCTTCGTGTTGGTGGTGGATATGACCTACATGGTCTACTTCAACTTCTTCGTCTGCGTTCTGACCCCCCTGGTGGTGATGTTCCTCATCTACGCGCAGATCTTCGTCACGGTCAAACGTCAGATGAGGAGGATCGCGGCAGAGCGCGGCGGTGCAGCCAACACGGAGGGAACAGCCAAGATGAAGAAAGAGATGAAGATGGCCACTTCGCTCTTCCTGGTCCTCTTCCTTTTCACGTCCTGCTGGATTCCACTACATATCATCAACTGCTTCCTGCTGCTGTGTCCGTCATGTCCCGTGCCTCTACCGCTGTTACTAACAGCCATTATTCTTTCCCACGCAAACTCGGCTGTTAACCCTTTCCTATATGCCTACAAGATGAAAACCTTCAGAAATGCCTTCAAGGCCATCTTCCTGTGCTGCAGAGGCATCGGTGATGGCGATGGGCAGCATGACGATGGAGGAGGCAACAACAACACTCAGAGATCCTGAACAATAACACTTAGTCTAGTCCCAAATAAAAAACTGAAAAGAATCTTAATTTTAATAATGGGATTAAAAACATAATTCTAAGGTGGTTTAATGTGTAAAACCAGACCTGTATTTTGTATGTGCATTGTCTTTATATTTCTGTGAAACATTCTTTAATTTGAGAGAGAAAATACTATTTTTAAATACGACTTAAGACTATGGCTGAATGATTTAGGGGGAAAAATCAAATTGTAATTTTTCAGATAAAAATTGCAATTTTAAAAAAGGTGTGCTTGCTTGTAGGGCTGCACTATTTTGCCCAAAATTCTGTGATTATACATCAATGTTATAACAATAATAATCATTATTATTTTTATTATAATTATTACTATTGATTAATTAAAATATTAAACAGAATAAAATATACTATTGTAGTATTTCACTGTAATAGAAAAAAATCGAGTATTTGAGAAAAATTAAATAATTTTTATTTTAAAGTACAACTGCAAAAGAAAAATAGTAATATTTTTGGCTGTATTAAATGTAGTAATTTTCGAACATTACAAATCAAATCATAGGGAGCCTTTAAAATTTTGTTGACACTACCTAGTTTATAAGCACTTCTCATTACAAATTGGGGAAAAAGGTTGGTGCATGTTGTGTTCCCAAATGCTCATTATAAGCGACCCAAACTGACAACACATCCAGAGATGAGCAGCATTAACTGTGAACCGAGCTGCTCTGAGACACTGAATCATGTGCATGTAAAAGAACACAGTGCCACATTTCACTCTGAAACATGGAGTGCATTTATTTATTTAAATTGCAGCCTTTACGATTTGATAATCGCACTCATATTGCAGTCTCTGTTTTATTAAAATTAAGCATGTAGCTCTACTTGTGATAGACTACTGTAGATAACAATACTTTGCTCATGTTTTGAAACGTATGACGGATCCATGCAAAATCTTTTAAGCTGAAATTGCTACACAAACCTATCCAGTTTACATAAATAGTTATGCTGATTTTTGTAAATCTACATAAAGAAGCAAAAAGCACCCTAAAGAGGTGCTTATATAGTTTGATGCAACATGACAGCAACCTAAATAAGAAATTGCAAGCTCACCCTTCATTCTTCACAGCAGGAAGTCTTTTCTTCAGCTCCTCTTTGTCTTCATCTCGAAGAGCTGCGAAACCTTTGAGCTGGGCGGCACTGTACTCTGGTTTAAACAGTAGCTCCTCACGGCGGCTCACAAAGCAGGCAGTGTGGTACCAGCGATCTATTAGACCAAGCTGAGGTTTCTCTGGGTCCACGGTCTTCTTTGACACACGGATGTGGTCCTGAACACCAGCAGGGAAGAATAGATTAACTTATAACTAACTTGTTGTGTTCAAAAGCATCATTTGTCTAACAAAAGGTAATGCAAAATGCACCTTTTCGATTTTTTGATCACACCCCTTGCAGGTGCTTCTGTTGGATTTGGCGTACTCCACTGCAAAGTCATTCAGTGTCTTCTCTCCTTTAGCTGCTCCCTTCTGCTCTCCTTTCCCTGCAAAGCAATGAGGATTAATGAATTAATTCAAGACCTAGTGACTTAAGCCTAACGCTTTGCAGCCCATATGGCAAACTCAACAAAGCAAAATCAGTGAGAAAATGTCAAAATCAAAAGAAATGTTAACAAATTACCTCCTGTAGCACCTCCGCTCTCAATGGCTTTCTTCACTTTTTCCTGGTCATCCCAGCGGAGGTCAGTAAATCCAGATATGTCAGAGGGTGACTGTACTGCAGCCCGGAGCCAAAAGCAGGAAAAATGGTGCCAGTGGGGCACTTTGCCATCAAACATGGGAGACTGTGGAACACAGACAGGTGTTGGACCATTAAACAAGAAATAACCAAGTAGATACAGCAACCATGTTATGCAACAATGAATGAAATGCCTGTAAACTGAAAGCACATAAAAACATAAGATAAGTCACAGCAGTCAGCAAACTGGTCATTTCCGGTCCTGAGAACAGCTGAGAATTTACAGTATAACAGATCACGTCTAAACAAATATTGGGTATTTTTACAGTGCTCTTTCATGTCTATGGTGTTACAGTAGTCTATCACAAACAAATGTAAACAATGAGTTTAATAAGTCATGAATGCATAGACTTGAAATGAAAAACAGACATGACATGGCCATTTAAAACACGTTTCTACTGGGCTTCACTGTACTATCAATGCATTGCAATAACACAGCTTTGTGTTTATTGCTCCCACAAAATCAAAAGCATCAAAAACAACATTCTTTTTTACATTTGTTTCTTGCTAATGTTGCCCAAAACATCACTAAAAGCCTATGTAAACTGATGGCCATAGGAATTCACTGCTGATTTCTTTCTTTCCTTGACTGTGAACCGTTTAAACTCCTCCTGGGCCTGAGACACACTCATACATACGTGTCGTGTATAATATATGCAATCGCATCGATTACACCTTAGCATTCAAGAACATAAATGCAAAACCAAATGAATTTACAAAACCACAGATGATATTCTATCAGTATTATTGCCTGAAAGTTGCACACAATTCCTCACCTGCACCATAATGGCCATTCTCAACGAGTCTTTTGCTATGTTTTCTTTGCATTTCTTGCAAGAGGCGCGTCCACTTTTCGCATACTCGGCTTTGTAGAGTTTGTCATCCTGTGAATCAGCCATTTCTCCGTTTATAATAGTGAAAAGCAGAAGTTTGCAACCTAATTGTGGTCAGAAAGGCCAATAACTACAATGCAATGACTAACACCGCTCAACCCGCGTGCAGAAGCACTGAAGCACCCGCGCAGAATACCAGCCCAAACCAATCGAGTCAAGAGTCTACATTCCTCTAGAGTGGTTAGTTAATCGAACTCAGAGCTACGTTTCATCCATAGAGTGTATGGTTTCATCGCAACTGGCGAATAGTGTTAAAGATTGAAATTCAACACTGTAATTTTATAGCCTTGTTTTAAACAACACAACACTTGTACGCCCATATTGGTAAGAAACAGAGGCGGTATGTTTTAATTATAACTTTAATAACTTATTATTACTTAATTCACTCGTAGATGTCCATTACAAAAATACCATGGTAACCATACACGCTATGTGCTTCAAACAAGGTAAAAAAAACTTATTTTAAGTCTTTATCTTTTCTTTAAAAAAACAGCTGTTACTGTAGTATTTTTGGCGGGAACAGTGGTTACCATGGTAAAGCGTTTTTGAAAGGGATGGGATGGGGTACTTGACTCAACTTTGTTATGTAATAAGAACTCTGCTGAGAACGCAACTGGATTTCTAGCATAAAGAAAAGACCAGACAAAAGGCAGATACATTAATTTATTTCCATTCATACATTTATATATATGCAAATTGTGTCAATAAACATATGTAATTGGATGCATAGTACTAAAATAAAGAATACCATGGTGTTATCGTGATACATCACAGTGGAATATTAAACAAAGGCTACAAAATCAGTTAATGTGTGTGACATTTTATGTTTTCAATACAATACTTTGATCATTAAACATTAATTATATTAAAGTATATTTTGGTAGATAAAGGTGGTTTAATGTATGTAAAATGGCTGTTACACATGTATTTTTACACTTTAACTGGCATTAACATTTATATTGAGAAAAAAGATAGAATATTATACTATATATAAAACTATATTTTAACCTTAAAAACAAGTATTATAGATGTTAAAAAATATATAACATTTTCAGAATCTTCTTTAATAATCCTGTGAGATACAAAATAATCTTTTGAGATCATAGAACTCATAAAGTAGTAACAGTTTGTGCACACTTTGTATCTATGGTACATATGAGGTATTTTTTTTATGCTGTCAGGCATGTATGAGGAACAATTCTATAAACTGCATTTTTCATGTGATTATCTGAACATGTTTACATTGGCTGTAGCAAAGTAAAATGTAGCGTATCAAGAACCTTACTAAATGTGTGGCCCAAGTGAAATGTATGAAAATATAAAGTATTTATGAAATGGGTACAAAAATAGTCATTATTCTACTTTGTTGTATAGACAAATCCATATAAGGATTTTATATGATATTTGAGGTATCCTTTTAAAGATGAAGGCGGTGTTTCAACTGGATGTCCCTCAAATTATGGTAAATATAGGTTTGATGTTTCATATCATAATTTTAAGTTGTTAAAGTTTTTGTTTGGCAGAGTTAAACCTCCACTGGTATCTCTCTGTTTCTCTCTGTGAATGGCCTGTACAAGGCCAAAGACCACAGCAGCAAGCGTTGTCCTCCCACTCCGTCCGTTCTTTCCTCTGTCTGTAATCCTGTTTCTTGACAGCTGACGCCTTTTGGTGCTGATGAAGTACGTTCGGACATGTCCCTTTCTCTCACTGACACCCTTTATGTATATCTCACCACGCAACTCTAGCACAAAGCCCCAGTCCGCTAGAATATTACGTGTGGCCTCAGGGACCTGAATCCTTCCACTGACTCCAGTGCTGTCCATTCGACTTGCCAAATTCACTGTCATGCCCCAGATATCATACTGCAGTTTGGTGGCACCGATGACCCCAGCAACAACGGGACCATGGGCAATTCCTAGGGGGTACATTGAAGTTACTCATATATACTCATTCTTACTGGCATAAATTACAGGTAACTGTATAGGCTTCATAATCAGAGTACCTGACATATTTAAGGAGATGTAAAAAAGAAAATATTTTACAATGAAAGTGTCTAATGACCAGAGTCTGTCAAGATCCAAAAACAGCAAGTCTTTCGAAGGCATTCGATGCTATGGGAGTAGACTGAAATTGAAGTTGGTATTTGCTGAAAATCGTAACTGTAAGTTACAGCAGAACTTTGTTTCATGTCATGTTCAGCTAAGCAAGGATGTGAGAAACATAAGTACAGTCTGTTCAATCTGTCATACAACCCATATTTTGTGGAAATGTATTGTGACGGACACCAAGGTACACAACAACAGTACAAAATATTTTCTTCTATTTCTATTTACAGCCTCATTCACATCCAAATTAAATATGGCATATACTCTGACTGCGGTGTATTCATTGACCCATTACCAACGCGAAGCTGGAAATTGTTTGAGGAATGTTTTTTGTTGATCTCTTTCAGGGTCTCTTTCATAGCCAGAGCGAACAGAACCAACGCACTGAGATGATGCCAGTCATTTACAACACGAGACTGTCAGGATAAAACACAGAACAATTATGGTGCATAGACAGTTGATGGGAAATTCCCAGTGTATATAATCAATGAAGTAGGCTGTTTTTTAACATGGTTTACCTGTTTATCAGGTGATAGACCAGACGCTGCCATGTAGCAACTCCCAATGGTTTTGATTTTCTCAATGTCCAAAAAATATGACTCCTTCAACAGCTTTTCCAGAGAGAACCAAAAACAATGATGGCTTTGTAAGACAGACTGAGAGATAAAAACAAGGCCAAAAAAAAAAAAAAAAAATTGATAAGACCATCCTAACACCAAGGGATACATTTTTGCAAAGGCAAGCACCGCTCACATTTTCAGTCATAATTAACATCATCACTGATGGCTTACATATGACTCTGATGTACCTGATCATGTCTGTTCCTCTCTAGGAAGTGACGAGCAACGTGTGCAGGCAGGATGTTATGCAGCAGACTCTCATTGTGTTCCCTCAGATCTCGCATCTCCTGCACTTCCTGCTGAGCTTGCAAACGCCACAGGAAGTCTAGCCGTGTTGTTGCTTCCCACTGAATCAGGGAATAAGCAAGATCCAGAGAATAAGGATGTGTATTCCATTTTTCCTACATTTTCCCATTCCCTGCCAGATAAATGGATACATGCTATAGAGAATACAGTGCTTCAGGGCAATGTATTGTCAAAACTGAATACTCATACCCATCGACCATTGTAGAACACAGCTATGACAAACATCGCCATCAACAGAATTGAGACTCCCTTTCTTCTGAGGTAGTGAGACCATGTGAGTATAAAATGCAAATAAATTTTAACCACATGAAAGTATTTTAAAGGCATTTCTAAATAGAATATGTTAGAGATCTAGCATAGACACTCACCTGCTTGACTGTTCCTGCTCTGGTTGATGTACATACAACATGTGGAAGGACATTTCAATGAAGTAAGTATAGATGACCACCACCAACAACAGAATAGCCAACTTTAAGAGAGAGCTCAGCCTCAGGAACACAGCACAGGTCACCATAGAAACCACCCCACTTAGAACAAAGAACTGTATGCATAAATATAATAGCCGTGAAATGTAACAACAGGTAGGTGTAGTCTTCACAACAGAGCTGTTTATGCAGAAGTCACACCTCTGGATATGTGCAGGCAGTAAGTGGCTTCTGGCTGGTCTGATATTCCTCTGTTTCACCGGTGCTTATTTCTCTTGTCTCAGTCGAGTTACACCATATCTGGATAATCACAAGATGAAGAACTACAATGCCCAATGGTGCTTGAATCAGCAACCTTACAGTTACCAGCCTTGAACTTTATCCATTATGCCACACCACCCAAAATAACTACATATATTATGTTTGGGCATGCATACTCTAGTGACATATTGATGATGTTTAAACCAGAAGATCAAAAACTTAAACTTTTATGGCCTCAGCGTTCCAAGTTGCACAAAAAAAACAATTCATGCAAGGCTCACCATGTCAAACAGAGCCATGCCAAAGTTGATGGCTATAGCTGTGACAGTGAGAAGGTTCCGCATACTGTTGTTTTCATGGATCCAGCAGCAGAACTGCTGAAGGACACCGGGAGAATGCTTGAACTCTTCGGCCAGGACCATTATAAGCAATAACAGATATCCCAGCAAAAACAGACAGAACTGCAATGCTGTCCAGTAATACAACCTGTAGGTAAAACAATGAACAAAGAAGGGAATGGAGGGGAAGTTTAACATATCTAAGCTCAATGGTTTGTAATTGTGACAGAAATACAATCTTATTCAGGTGCTGAACATTGATTGACTTGACTCTTTACCTGGCTACAGGAATAAGGGCTTGGACAGCCAGGAGAAGAAGAAACATGAAGGAGCATACTACTAGATTCTGCTGAAGGACACCGGGAGAATGCTTGAACTCTTCGGCCAGGACCATTATAAGCAATAACAGATATCCCAGCAAAAACAGACAGAACTGCAATGCTGTCCAGTAATACAACCTGTAGGTAAAACAATGAACAAAGAAGGGAATGGAGGGGAAGTTTAACATATCTAAGCTCAATGGTTTGTAATTGTGACAGAAATACAATCTTATTCAGGTGCTGAACATTGATTGACTTGACTCTTTACCTGGCTACAGGAATAAGGGCTTGGACAGCCATGAGAAGAAACATGATGAAGGAGCATACTAGATTGGTCTTAAACATCTCATCCCTTACCTGTGAGAACTGAACCATGAAGCAAAATATAAACAGTCAGTTTTTTGTTTCAGAAGACACCCTTGGATTTAGAAAGAAAACAAATCTTAGGGTATATACACATTTCAGTAACTACATAAGTTTTGATCAATTGGAAATTGCTAAATCATTTATATGATCTGATAGCTTATCTGAAGCAGTGTTGTAGTCGAGACTATAGCTCATTCAAGTCTGAGTTAAGACAGAGACCAGTAGAGGGTCAAGTCCACATGCTCCTGTGTCCATGACAAGACTCAGTCTCAAGTCCAAGACCATATTTTTATGGTCTTGAATCTTGATAGTGTCATGGACTCGGGAGCATGTGAACTCAGTCTTGACTTCTACACTCTCTTAGTCTCTGACTTGACTCAAACCTGAATGAGTTGGTCTCAACTACAACACTCATCCGTAAAGTAAAAATGCCAAGTGTGACCAATTCTATATACCCTTTTGTTAACTTTTGTGTTGACTTTTATCCTTAACAGCCAATCAACTGTCTCCATGTTACAGACATGTCACATCCTGCCCCTTATACCTTCTCCTCGATGTGTGTATCCTTAAACACCAATGTGGCTGAAGTGATGTGCTCCTGACGCATACACTCACTGCTGCGGAGATCAATAGCATGCTCTAACCGTTTGTTGATCTCTTTGGATGTAGATCTGCACACTGAGGATGTAGGAAGTTGTGTGTAAGAGCCATGGGAGAAGGAGGCCAAGATCTGTAAGTTTAAAGTTCACCAGAGAAGTAGACCCATTATACAAAAATTGGAAATCATTGTCAATGTTTTTCTTTCTTCTATTGACAGAGAGCAATACACAGATATTAAATCAGTGATGTTACTAAATAGAACCTCTTTGTTCCAGGGGCGGTGGTTTTGCCGAGTTTTAAAATGATCTGCTTCAATTTCATCTAGATCCTCCTCCTTGTGGCAGATAAGGAAAGTGTCAATCGTGTTTTCGTAGGAACTCATTGCGTTCATATCCACGCCCGTCCTCCGTTTGGTAGCTTCCATTCAGGCAGTCCAAAGTAGCACGTGAAATGTGGATGCGTCTGTTGACATCGTAGACAGTCAAAAGAGAGTGTTACACACAATTGCAGTTCTTTGTAAAAGCCAAGTCAAACTGTTGAAGCATTGGTAACTAGTTTGTTTAAAGCCTTAGAGCAAAGATTGAGGCAATGTAACATTGGGATGTGTTTATATGATGTTTACTCCTGGTAAATCTCCTTTATGAAGTTTTGGTCACTCACCCAGGTATCCCCCCTGCTTCAAGCATGTTGGCAATGCCTACATCCCAGGACCACACATCAAACTGCCATTTTTGTAGACCCAGAACCCCACAAAGAACAGAGCCAGAGTGGATCCCAATTCGCATATCCATGTCAAAGTTCAGTTGTTTCCTTACAGATCTAAGAATATACAGATAGAGATCCTTGATGACTTACTCTACAAATAAGCTCAGAAGTATAGTAAACTAATATTAGATTAGGTCACAAATATATGTGGACCCACTAATTCCGTATTCCAGAGTTAGTAAAGAATTAGTAAAATTATGTTTACTTTATCCAGTACTGCAGTTGTTCATGACATGCACTTCTATCTTCTAAAGCACACAATATTTGAAACTCTGCAGAAACACAGTGAACTCATTTGGTTATACAGGGAATGGCACTGCGTTGTACCGTGTGGTGCTGATCATAGCTAGTCCCATCTCCACACAGCAGCGGGCATGTGCTCGCTGAGGCTCTGGTACCCCTGATACACAGTAGTAACAGTCCCCTAATATTTTTATTCTCAAGCAGTCATATTCCTAAAAAGACAAACAATGGAATCATCAGCTGAACAAGTCTTAGGTGACTTTGAAAATGTACTTTGGTGTATAATACTGGTGTTTTTAAATTATAAAGCTCTGTTGGAAGCTCTAAAATCCCAACTTCAGAAAAATCATATGAATTGAAAGCATACCTCGACTAGCCGGTCAAAACGTCCAAAGAGCTCATTGAGTAAACACACTAACTCCTGAGCAGACATGTTCATGGATAACAGTGTGAAGCCCTTAATATCAGCAAAGAGGATACTAGGAAGGAAAGATAATGAGTGAAATAATGATGAAGAAATGATGAGAAATATTTTTCATTATACAAGCGAAAATGCTCACAATATTCAGTGTAATGTCTTACTATTTTTATAAACAGTTTTTCTGATCTACAATCAATCAGTCATGAATTGCATCTTTCCATAAGTATCAAAATTGTTGCTGCTTTTGAAAACCAAATGATCTCACCTAGAAAATAATATTTCATTAGGATCTAATGGAATGGTCAGAGTCTATTCATCTTTGCTGTATAACTATCACTGAAACATGCCTTGTTAGAAGTTATGAGATACCTGACATCTTTGTACTGATGAATATATATTTTGTGAAACTGCTGTGGATCAAGCTCATCATCCATAGAAGTCATATCAGTAATCATCTCCAAGGCCACAAAGCGGGGCAGGATTGACAGCACCAAACGCTCCTGAAGAGGGAACAAAAGCCTACCTCAAATATTTTCACTGATCCAACTTTTACATATATAAGATGTGTTCTTCAAATTGTTCATATTAAAACAAATTTGTTAACAGTACTGGACAAAGGATACTGGAGTCTCAGCACAACATAGAGAATTCAAGTTCTCTTGCCTGTCTCTGGTTTTCCGTTTCTAGTTTCATGCGGCCTTCGATGCAGCGGCGTGTCTCAAGAAAGGCTTGTCTCTGGGACTGGTCGGTCAGGTAATGGATGAAGAGACCTGCCACATTCATGCTTGTGTATAGTAAAGCCTTGGCGAGAATCTAAAGACAAACCAAGAGGGCCATTGAAAACCAATCTCTTACGAAGGAAAGGGAAAGGAAATTGATGTAACTGGGAGAACTAGTTTGACAGATTATTTGTTTGGTAAGCTATAGGGAACTCATACATCCATCACCATATGCGTGGTCATTGACCTATCCATATATCTATCATCCATACACCCAATCCATCTATACCTTTCTTAGCAGTCCCACTTCGCTGACATGACGTATTGTCTCTGCAGTGAGGTGCAGTATGGAAGTGAGTGTGCCAGCTCCGATAGCCCAGAGCAGTGGCAGTGGCAATAGAGTGTATGTAGCAAACAGGGTGAAAAGAACATACCAGGATTGGTCCCTTTCCAACCCGTATGCCAGCCCACCCAATACCTGAGCAGTCTGTGACAACCAGCTAGCCATACCAGCATAATGCAACCATCTTGGGGAATGTGAGCGTTTACATGTGAGTACCAAAACACACAGGCCAATTGCACAAGCCATGAAGAACCCCGTAAACCAGCCTAGCAGTATGTCTGAACCGTCAGGCACCAGTGCCAGGTAGAGCAAAAGCAGGTACAGTTTGGCAGCTGCATCAATAATGTTTGTGACAACTAATGAGGTTCTTCTAGTGTGTGAGGAATGGCGCTGGTAGAGTTTCTCAAGGTCTTTGGATTTGAAGATGTGTCTCAATGTTGGCATATACACCCCATGGATGATGTGGCCCCAGTGCACAAAAAAGTCAGCATCACAGACATAGTCTGCAGATGTTCTAGTCTGAGTACTGGATGAACTGCTACGTTCCCCAAAAAAGGATGGATGAACTCTGGCAACTGAGGAACGCCATTTAGTTATACCCCGTGATGCTTTGCTGCATATTTGTTGGTTGATTTCCTCAATAACAGGGTGAAAAGAACATACCAGGATTGGTCCCTTTCCAACCCGTATGCCAGCCCACCCAATACCTGAGCAGTCTGTGACAACCAGCTAGCCATACCAGCATAATGCAACCATCTTGGGGAATGTGAGCGTTTACATGTGAGTACCAAAACACACAGGCCAATTGCACAAGCCATGAAGAACCCCGTAAACCAGCCTAGCAGTATGTCTGAACCGTCAGGCACCAGTGCCAGGTAGAGCAAAAGCAGGTACAGTTTGGCAGCTGCATCAATAATGTTTGTGACAACTAATGAGGTTCTTCTAGTGTGTGAGGAATGGCGCTGGTAGAGTTTCTCAAGGTCTTTGGATTTGAAGATGTGTCTCAATGTTGGCATATACACCCCATGGATGATGTGGCCCCAGTGCACAAAAAAGTCAGCATCACAGACATAGTCTGCAGATGTTCTAGTCTGAGTACTGGATGAACTGCTACGTTCCCCGAAAAAGGATGGATGAACTCTGGCAACTGAGGAACGCCGTTTAGTTATACCCCGTGATGCTTTGCTGCGTATTTGTTGGTTGATTTCCTCAATATAGGCATCAGTGACATGAATTTTCAAATATTCATTTTTACCTACATAGGGAAAAATCTGTAGAATACATACATATACAAAAGAGGTTAATACATTAATTATACATCATCATGTAACAATGGAAATAAAAATTATTTGCTTACCTGTTAGATAATAAACTTCCCAATGCCTCTTTGTACATTTTGCTGCTCTTTGAGAAATCTACTTGTTCAGCTCCATCAAAGAGCCGTTCCTTTGATTCTCTTCATCCTATATATTGTTGTTATGCACAACACTCTTCTCAAAATGCAGGAAAAGACAGACATGAGCAAAATACCTACACAATCTATATGCCAACTTGGTGATGAAAAAGTACATAAATTTCACGAGAGAAGAACATGTTTTTCTGATTCATTGAGTTGAGAAGTGATCAAGAGATTGCCACGCCGAAAGCGAGACGGAAGCTCAAGTTGTGCAAATAGGATTACTTACTCAGCACTCATGCCCTGGCTACTCAAAGCATCCATCACTGACGTCACATGATGCACAGTAGAGACCTGAGGATAAGAAGAACCTTACAGGGTCAAAGTTCAGTACCTTATCAACACTTATAGATTTCTGTCAATTGCTATCTCATGAAATATGTTATTATTATTATTATAAGAGATAAACAATGTAAATTACAAATGATTTATATGCAAAGAATACAAAATAAGTACAGACATGACTGATATCAATGTAATGGCACATACAACTTAAAAAAAAAAAATAGAGAGATTAAATATAGAGGCTGGGCAGAGGAGTAAATGATACCAAAAGAAAGTATCTGATTGGCTGAACTGAGCTAGGCAGGTCAGTAGGATCAGGTAATGTTGGCTATAATCTGGATAAAGTGCTTGAGATAGAATTGACTAATTGTGCACTATTCACAAGACCTCAGACAATGACCTGATGAGGGGTAAGTTTTGGGATGTCACAAGACAAAATCACCAAATACCAAAAAATGCAAACTAAAAGTCAGACAAATAAGTACTGTTGTTGTACCATGATACAGTAGTGTTGTCATCTAATTCCATGATACCATTTATATTGTACTTCTATATACACTTTTCTTAATTATAATTTACTTCAATGTCTATAGATATACATATATAGATATATACCAAGATGCATAGAAGACCATTATACTATCATCATGGTGCATATCCAAAACACCACAATTTGGTAGTATCATTGTACTCTTTTGAAGAAGTTTGTCCATAACCATAGTTCTGAATCTTTCTTAAATAAGTGCACATTCTCAATTATAATTTGATATGTACATGAGTACAATGTGAGTCGTACTTGCCTGCACGAAACTTGCCATGATATTAGGGGTTTGTTGGCAGTTGCTATAAAAGGCATTGCCAGGCGATGGCTAGCGTGGATGGTTCATGAAGCTTCGCATGAGGAATATGACCATATTGAGCAACTGCATGAGCATGAGCAATTGACCATATGGTTGCCATGGATGAGATAACATGTAGGCGATCTACTGTCATAGTTAATACAGTTAAAAAGCATCTGTCTTTATCTACAAAGATGAGTGCTTTTCATTGGAACTTCATTATTGAGAGAGGATCGACTGTGGTCTATGGTGGGCTCTAGAGGGACTTAGCAATTAGCAATGGTAGCTTGGCTGTAATGGGATTCACAGAGCTCACTAATCAGTTAATACACACGATTCATTCCAGCCCTCTTTAAACAGCAGCAGATCTATCCTGAGCCCTATGTCACGATGCACACACACACACGAGGAACGAGGAGACGCTGGAGAATACTTTACCAAGACTTTATTTTTAGGAACCAAGGGAGACGAACTCAGGAAGACGTTTAACAGCGGACAGAGAACTTGGGACTGGGAACACTTTTTAGACACACAGGAGGGGATGACGAAACATACCTGGGAGCAATGAAACATCAAGGAAAACACCTGGGACAAATGAACTTTACTAATCAGGGGAGGAACAGGAAACTAACCAAATAAGGGCATGGGAAGGCACATGGGGAGCAGGACACACACAAAACATGGAACAGAGTCTGACATAACGCCCCCCTCCGGAAGGCGTGTCCTCACACCATATAACATCCAATGGGGAGGGGGGTTGGGCGGGCACTCTGGAGGTCCCTCAGGACAGACACGGGACAGTGAACCTCCAGAGCGGTACCCGTTCCGGGTGCCATGGCGGAGCAGGGGACTCCGGAGGCCATGGCGGAGCTGGGGACTCCGG
>NW_015544213.1:1472466-1476727 GCF_001515605.1 Sinocyclocheilus anshuiensis | reverse complement strand
ACTGCTGAGCGGACTGAGGAGCAAGGAACGAAGAGAGACGAGGAGTACATCAATCCAAATGGGTTTAATTAATACAAGGGACCACTCACGCAATACATGTAGACATAGACATGAACATGACCTGAACAATACCGGACCCTGGAGCACACACAGGGAACACTATTTATACACACAGGAGGAGGGGATGACGAGACACACCTGGGAGCAATGAAACACTAATCAGGTGAGGAACAGGAAACTAACCAAATAAGGGCATGGGAAGGCACATGGGGAGCAGGACACACACAAAACATGGAACAGAGTCTGACACCCTACATGCAGCCAGGCACCCAGCTAAGGCTTCAAAACAGCTATTTCTGACCATGGCCGAAGCCCAAGTGTGTTAAAGCAGTTACTTTTCTTGTACACAAGGAGGTCAAGCCACAAGAGTCTTGGCAAACTTGCCAAATGAATTATGCAAAATGTAGGCTAAAAATGCACCGTGTCTATGCTGCTAGATTTGTAATTGATTGAAATTTTACTTGATGTTTCATTTATGGAAGTGGGATCCATTTAAGCAGTTGTGGCTTTTTAAAAGAAGGATCATAAGTGATGAATTATTAAACAGTAATGGATCAATTTCATCTTTGTCTGCCATTACGTGTAAACTGAGAATATGATATCTAAACAGGACAGGGATGTGTTTCACTGATTTTTACCTTCTTTGCTAAAACATGGCAAGCATTATATTATGGTGGAATAGCATGATACATCTTAATGTTACTGGGTTCATGATTCTTGGACACAGTTGACTGGTATGCTATTGATGGAAATATACAGTAGAAAGAAGATAATATAAAGTAGCAGAGAAGTTTACTAGGTGAGGGTGGCTTAAGGTGAAGGAAAGTATTAGCTCTGCTAAAAACATCTGAAAAGAATAGGGCACCTGGCCAATGTAAACAAATTCATTTAGAATGCTCAGCAGCTTAAATCCAGTTTAGGTTAATAATTTGAATATTATATTTATTTTGGTTAACTTCAGTTTAACTGAAGCACTGACAATTATCACAAATTTGAAACCGACATATAAATGATATTTATTGAATTTAGAATCAAATCTATTGAGGAAAATAGACTGTGGATGTATCTGCATCACTCACACACTTTCTATAGTCAAGTGACTGCCCAGCCCAGACACAACATGCTGCCATCATGTGATTGTATCAGCTGTGCTTTAAAATGCATCACTGCCCACAACTGCCTGCATGGTGAAATCTAAAGATTAATGGAAGACTTTACCATTGATTCCAGAAACCTAAAGAGCCATTCTCAGAAAAGTCTGATTTCAACAAACAACAACTATTATTTAAAGATAGTTAAAACAAAGTATAATTTCTCCTAGCATTAATACAAATAAATAAATAAATAAAAACAGTAACAGGCACTTATGTTGAATTCATATAGAAGTGTTCAGCTATTAATTTTAATTCACATTATTATTGTTATTAATAATGAAAGATAAAACTAGCAAATGACACAGTGCACGATGAATTCATCTGGAAATGCTCATCTGTTCATTTTAATTCACATTAAAAATAATAAATAAATAACAGAAACTGGCACAACAATAGGCTACATAATGAATTCACAAGAAAGTGTTCAGCTATTAATTTTCATTTGCATTATTATTGGTAACTGACACTTCAATGCATGATGAATTAATCTGGTTCATCTAATAAGTTTTCGTCTATCAAAAATAATAATAATAATTATTATTATTTAAAAATTGCTTGGCTGGCATTTAATGCATGAATCATTAATCTCAAGTGTTCCTCTATTATTCACATTATTATTATTAAATTGACATGCCGACACTTAATGTATGCAGTTTTCCTGTAACAGCGCAGATCTCAGAGGAAGTGTGTGAGTCTGAATCACTGTGAGCGGAAGGAGCGTCATTCACAGGAGAGGCAGTGAGTGAATGCGAGTCAGTTAACATGTTTATTTTGGCTCGCTGACAGAGCATGAGAGGAGCTTTATGTTCTACCAGACTATGAAGCTGAAAACAAGCGGTGAGGAAATTAAAACATGAAATTACATTCTGTAGGGTTATGATATTGTTAATATGTTAAAAGAGCATGTTCAGACAATTGTTTTAGTAATAACTGTAAATATTACACACACCCTGTCTAGACCGGTAATTTCTTAAGATGTTCTTTAGATTATTTGTATATTATTAAATTAGTTTATTAACTGCATGAAAAGGAAAAACACTGTTAAACGTGATTATTTACTAAAATGTTTACATTTGTGTTTTTCTTTGACATCGCGCATAGTACGTTAACCCGACCGACTGGAAAGATAAAGGAAAACATTATTTTTTCACAAACCTGTCTGATACCATAAAACCCACAAAAAACTGAAACATTTTTGTTAGTTGTGCCTATAAACGTAAACAGTGCCCAAGTGCAGCGGGATCTGTTTTATTTCTCACCTATGTGCTCCAGCGGTAGGCCCCAAACCATCCTGCGGCTTTCCTACTGTGAGTGAACGGAAAAGAGCTTCCTGGTTTAGCGTGAAGTTCGGCTTTGGACCGCTGGACACCGGTGCGCCGTAGTAACCTCTTGAGAGCAAGAGCGACATCTGGCGTAAAAAGTCATCATGACAGGTATGAGCTGCAATGATTCTACAACATTCAGGGTCCAATGCATGTATATACATGTATGCTTTAAAATTTTGAATCGCTTACTGCAGTGTATATAACGTGTAATGAATCCCTGCAAAGATTACCATGGTAAACTAGTAACTACAGTATTTATGGTTACTATAACCTCATTGGAAACTGGTTACAGTAGTAAATTGAAATTAAAGTGAATTTGGTTTGAATACTGGTCCAGTTTTGGCTGTGCTGTTAGACAGTTTGCAGGTAAAAAATGGCAGCTTTATTAACGAGTTCTACGAAAAACTTTTAATTAGCTGGTTGGCATGTAGAGTAAGTTATGTGATTGTGTTTAATTTTCCACGTCAGTGTGTCTGATGGAGGCAGTTATGGCCAGTTTCCCTGATGCAACTTTAAATTGTTAGTTAATGCATAAACTCCACAAATTAAAAGTTTCCTGAAAAGTTTTAGCAGATCTTTAAAGTCAGCATGAAATGGAAATTCATCAATTTTCTAATCTATTTTCTAAATGTTTCTTAATGGACAATTTACCCATGCATATGGAGTTTTTTTTAAATTTATAATTAATTAATAATAATAATAATTTGCATTTAATCATTTAGCATTATTTAGAATGAATCACTTATTAATCAATCTTCTGGTAAAATGGCAGACTTTCTGGTGTATGTTGGATTTAAGGTGAAGTCACATTTACTGTTGCCCTGTGAAATTTTGCAGGCAGAGTCCAGTTATTTCAGTAGGAGTTTGTGCAATGGAGAGTTGCTTGAGGCTGTATAATTTCCCTCAAGTTAATCACACAAATTTGTTGCACTGACCAACAGAAAGCTGCTTGGTTTGAAAGTAGGGCTGCACGATATATCGTTTCAGCATCGATATCACGATGTGCGCATCCGCGATAGTCACATCGCAGGATGTGCGATGTTTAGACCGTTGCATATCATTTGAACTTTGTGTCAGTCCGTCATAAAGAGAACGCGGCATCAGTTTACTGTCGGGGATTTGTCGTGCCGCGCCGCATCCAGTGAGATATCCAGCTGCAACTATTGCATCCAGTGTAGACAGCATCACTGATTATAATGGATTCATTGTATTTTGTCGCGTCGCTCCGCGCCGCTCGCTTCCAGCGTACGTGAACTGAACACTGAATTCTGTTCACTTCTGCTTCTATTTGTGCCTGAAATACTGTGCCCTGCAAGTATCCTTGTAAACACAGTTGCTTACGGCTTAGGTGAAGGGAAACAATTGAGAAAGAAAATGGATGTGTAACAGTATATTGGTTTACAGCAGTTGAATGTTCCTGAGGCTTTCTGTGTTATGAATGTTAATCAAACAACAAAACACAAAGAAAAACCACTTTTGTAGCTTTAACACAGATTTATTAGATTTAATTGATACAGTGAAGACTAAGCAGTGTTATTTTACATTTGATTATTCAATTTCTGTACCTGAATACTGTTAGACTTACCTGAAAAATATAAAGTACTGCTTATTTCATTTGTATCTTTGTTCTGTTATTTATCTATGCTTGTAATTTGTTTATTTCCTATTCTGATTTACTCACCTACAAAATCACCCCAATCATTGATTATTTTTTCTCCCAAA
>NW_015544213.1:1443338-1470741 GCF_001515605.1 Sinocyclocheilus anshuiensis | reverse complement strand
CCGATGAGCTTTGTAAAAATCGACGCGTTTCAGAAGGCGGGGCATAGAGGAGAAACAATCATGTACAGTATGTGGAAAATAATGTGTTTTTTGAACCTTAAACTGCATAAACACATTTCATTACATCAAATACACAAAATAATGTTATTTTTAGCAACATCATATGACCCCTTTAAGGCGCAACATGTGAATGGCCCCAAAGTTTGTCTACACTGGACGCGACAAAGTGACCGTTGCATATCATTTGAACTTTGTGTCAGTACGTCATAAAGAGAACGAGGCATCAGTTTACTGTTGGGGATTTGTCGCACCGTTCGCGTCCAGTGTAGACTCGGTGAGAGCCACGCAGATGCACGTGAACACTGAATTCTGTTCACTTCTGCGTCTATTTGTGCCTGAAATACTGTGCTCTGCAAGTATCCTTGTAAACGCAGTTGCTTATGACTTAGGTGAAGGGGAAACAATTGAGAAAGAAAATGGATGTGTAACAGTATATTGGTTTACAGCAGTTGAATGTTCCTGAGGCTTTCTGTGTTATGAATGTTAATCAAACAACAAAACACAAAGAAAAACCACTTTTGTAGCTTTAACACAGATTTATTAGATTTAATTGATACAGTGAAGACTAAGCAGTGTTATTTTACATTTGATTATTCAATTTCTGTACCTGAATACTGTTAGACTTACCTGAAAAATATAAAGTACTGCTTATTTCATTTGGATCTTTGTTCTGTTATATTTATCTATGCTTGTAATTTGTTTATTTCCTATGCTGATTTACTCGCCTACAAAATCACCTCAATCATTAATTATTTTTCCGCCCAAATAAACTATTCAAGTCATGTGGTGATTTTTTTTTCTCATATCGCAACATATATCGCAGAAAAATAAAATATCGCAATGTGAGTTTTTTCCAATATCGTGCAGCCCTATTTGAAAGTGACTTTGTTACGAGCTGTGCTTTAGTCATTGCTACACTATTGACAATAGACAACTAACTTTTTTCACAAAATGTTGCTATTGTGCCTTTATGTGAACCTTTCCACCTAAACTCCGTTCTTTCTTACAATTGACTGCAAGCTCACGTTCAGATTTGCCTCCATCCAATCAACCGATTGGATAGAACCAGTTACCCGCCCTACGTTCTTTTCTTTTCAATAAACAGTTTAACTCGAATGTATGTCAGAGTACAGAAGAAAAGAGCTGCTGCTACTTCAGTCACATTGCATCTTTGAGGTTGTGTTTCTTATCGTCAGGCCTGAATGAAATCTGCAAACTTAGTTTTTTTTTTGTACAGATTTTGAGTGCTGCACTGTTAATTGTAGCTGAAGGCATTTGTAAATGACAGTTATTCCCATTCTGCAGAAATTGGTAAAGTTTTTTTTTCTTCTTTTGCTGGATTCTGTGGGCACAGATTCCTTTTGGGCCTACATATAGTCCTGTTCGTAAGAACAGCCCTTGGATTTGGCCGGTTTGCATCTCTCTCTCTCTCTCTCTCTCCCTCATTAATAAACATCTCACTGACACAATGAGTTCCACTATTCCTCCTCCGTCATTGTTTCAGTAAATTCCAGAGAGAAAGAGAGTGTGGGAGTTTGTCGGACCGAGGAGACGCTGTCAGTGACAAGGCGCAGGAATTTGCCCAGAGCTGAAGGGATGCCATGAGCTGAACAGCCTGCAAAAGACTCGGTGATTAACTTTAAAAAGAAAGACCTCCAAACCTGAGAGACAGCAAGAACCAGGCGCTTTACAGGAGACTTTTTGTTTGCTTGCTTTAAAAATCAAGATTTTGAAGGATTTAATAATATTATATCAGTAATTCTTGTTTTTCAGAGAGATTATAATTGTTCTAATACTCAGCATTGGATCACTTTGCTAATTTGCTGTCTGCACTTTGTATTTGAGCACATTAGAGGATTATGTGAGTTGCAAGAGAGCAGGCTGCTTTTATACTGATTATTTTCATCCATGGGTTTATTTAGATAACCAAAGGACAATATTTTGGTGACTTTTAAGAGTTGTTTGTGAGTGTTGGAGCTGGTATTCTTATGCCCATGGCTGTCCCTGAACCTGTTGCCACCCGGAGGTTGGCACTGGACTGTCGTACCCTGCTGGATCACCGCCCGAGTCGTGGTAAGAGGTCCCGTCTCTGCAAGGATACTGATGTATTCTTCTCACAGAATCAGATTCACTCAGTTGAGTGGCATTGTACTCATGATGCAACTCTAGAGTGATATCATTGCACAGTTTTTAAGTATATGAGTTTGCTTAAGAATTTCCAATTTGATTGATTGAATCTTTTGAAGTAAATATTGTACGTTTTTGGATGAGAAGACAAGTGCAAAGTTTAAGAGTGCCGTCTGCCAATGCAAAACTCTGCCATGATGCAAGAATGTTGTGGGTGGTTGCCAGGGTGTTGTCAAAAGCATCTCTAATGAAATTCCTTGCAAAAGATGACAGTGCAGAGTAGGGTTGGGTATCGAAAACCGGTTCCATTTTAGAACCGGTTCCAAATTTCCAAGAACCAGGTATTCGATAAGACGCGTGCATTTCGATTCTGCTTAACGATACCTGCGTTCGCATTTTAATGTGATTAAAAACGATTTAAGTGCAGGAACGGAAAGCGCGAGCACAGAGAACTGAGGTCGTGGTACGGGTTCCTGGTTTGTGTCCGTTCTCGAACCGTTCCGTGTATTTCCACTGTAGAAAAGGTTGTTCCTGGCCGAAACTTGACTTCTTTCATATTTGTCGACCAATATGCAGAAAACTACGTCTGTATATCATCATAAACACAGCCGTTTTTGTCTTACGTGAACGTAAACAGATGAGAAAGAAAACACACATACAGTATTTTTAGATCTGCGTGCGTTCTGTGTTAAAGAGACAGCAGACTAATAAACGCGCTGCCTGTCATTAATGTTAATCAAAGAACAAAAGAAAATCATTCACTGATCTTGACTGAATATATTTAATAAGTTTAATTGATTAATCTATATTTTATTTATGAAAAGAAAACTATGCAGTGTTTTGAAACTTTTAATTACAGTTTCTGTACCTGAAATTTTGTTCAGTTGTATTTATTTAGGATATTGCTAATTGATTTGTTTGTTTCTATCTTATTACTGACTGTTTACTTGTCTTTAATTTATATTAATCTAGTTGTTTTTGCTGTGGTATTTTTTTTTAAAGCATAGGCAAAATCCCTCTTGCAGTGTTCTGTAGGCTGCTGATTTTTGCTCGTGTTATTCAGCTGCAACAGAATGCTTTGTAAAAAGACACAATAAATGTTTGACATCTAAATGTTTGACTTAATTTTTTTTATATTGGATTATTTTATTGGAATCGAAACTAGGAATCGATAAGAATCGGAATCGATAAGCAGAATCGGAATCGATACCCAACCCTAGTGCAGAGGTACCTGGATGCTGAAATCGTGACAGATGTATTTATTGCGTTGTCATGGAAACCCCATCTGTGACTGACACTTGGCATCTGCGCTCTGGATGGTTTTAATTAAGCGCATTTAGTTGCTAATTAGCCAAGCCAAATTCCTGTGTAAATGTCACTCGGCTGTTTGTGGACTAATACCTTTCCAAGATCTGCTAATGACAATTCTGACAGGTTAGTGTCATATTTTTAATAGAAAGTCTTCTAAAAATGTGCACATTCACGATTGCTCCAGCTCCACAGCAACTGGGTTCAACAGAGTATTTTCTCTTGTTTTAGTTTGTTTGACATTTGCCAATATGTCAGATTTGCTTTGACGTTCAAAAAACATTGATTGGTATTTTTACCAGGCACTGAATCTTCAGTTTCATTTTTACTTGTAGTCTTTTGACATGTAGTCCAGCAGTGTTATTTTAGTGGTATTTATATGGTATTATAGTATTTATTAATGTGTATTATCTTTATTATTGTTAATAATAATCATAAATATGCCATATATTAGTATTTTGAATTAGCTTTTATTTTTATATTTTAAATTATCGTTTAAATTTATCCAGCTGGTGGCGCCCTAGGCGACCGCCTAGCTCGCCTATGCCTAGAAACGGCCCTGTATGTGTGTGTATATATTTATAAAAGAGCAGTATTTATAAAATATTATAGTATATATTTATAAAAGAGCAGTATAAAAAGATCGAAATTTTTTTTCGAGCTTGGCCCTTCATGACGTCATGATGGACGGAATTCTTTGTATGGGCACTTCTCCTGGAAGAGCGCTCACATCAACCAGAGCAAGATCAGTCCATCAACGCGCTTCACTCGGGTTACGGAAGTCGTCTGCAGCAATGCTCTTTACTTGCTCGAGAAGAATGTCACCAAAGAAGTGTGTTTTTGGATGTGAAGGAAAGATAACCTTGTTCAGCTTTCCAAAGAACTGCATCAAATTTCTGTGTTTTGTTGGCAGTCGACGCGTAAGTGCTCGCGACTCTTTCGCTCCACCCACGGCACACCTCCAGGAGCTCCATTTCGTTTGATACTGAAAGATGGAGCGGTCCCAGTGATAAAAGATCCCAGTCATGAGTCAGAACTGCAGGCGGTAAGTAGAACTGCATCAAATTTCTGAGTTTTGGTGGCAATCAGCGCGAAAGTATGTAAACAACACAAAAGTGCCCGTGACTCTTTAACTCTTCCCACGGCTGTTTTTGGAGAGAATCGTAAAGCTGTATTTTTCTTTTAGAAATCTGATAAAACTAAAGACTCTTCGGAGATATGAAGGATGCAATACAACTCTATAGGTACTCAAGATTAACATGAGATTGGCCAAAACTGTGTGTGTTATGTCCTCTTTAACAAAAATAAATAAATAAATAAATGTTTACATATGATCATAACATGCTTCTAAAAGTATTTGGGATAAAATATCTATTTATTGTGGTGTTGGTATTGCATATCTCTTGCAATCTAGTGTCACTGGAAAATTTTTAGCAAGTGTGAAAGCCTACACATTAGCTGTGCTGTTTGTGTGTTGTATGTTTACCACAGAACACACATGTGAGAAGTGTAGGAGGAGAATGATGGATTGCAGGAGGAAAACCATGCCATCTGAGAGAAAGAGAGAGAGAGCGACAAAGGCTATGTTTGGAATAGCATACTAACATACTGCTCTAAAGCCCTATTCTGGCAGTAATTATTTTTCAGGGGGACGTAATATAATTTCAGCTTTTATAGGTAGTAGTTGGTGATTTAATTGCCATCTGATTGGGAAATGTCAGTGTTTTTCTCTGATGTCCCTGGAGAAAATTCCAGGCTGAATTAACTACTGCTTTTAGAAAAACTCCAGGGTCATGTGGGAATTTGACTCCTGAATCAATATCTCTTGGAGGAGGAACTGATGGAAAAACTACTATTTTTGGACCACATTTGCATTTTTAAAATGGCCAAATTAGCAGCAACAGGTGTGTAAAGCATAACATTTTCTCTTAGATTTATATGAATGTCATAAACGCTAGTGGGTTTTGAATATTCAATCAATTTATGATTTATATAAATATTAATTTATTTATATTTGCAGGGCTAGAATTAAAGGGGATGGCATCCCCCTTGTTGAAAAAAAACCCAGACAAAAAGCATCCCCTCTGTAAAACCACCATCCCCCCTTACTATATCCTTTAGATTAATAATGTTGTATATTATGTAAAACTTATATAATATACAGCCATAGCAACCAAAATTCTCTTGGTATGATAATTTACGAACTAAATAACGGCGATTGGCCAAATACAATACAAGCTGCGCACATTTTTCACGCAAAATGGTTTAAACGCAACTTTTGATGTTCTATAAAAAGAAGACAGTAGAATGTATGATATTTCCTTGATTTGAGTTTAAAGACATTCGCCTGACATAACATTATTATGCTGTATATGTGACTGCGTGCGAGGGACAAAGAGACGATACTAAAGCATGATATTATCGAGTCACTGACTTTGCGGAAAACAAACAAAAACATATAAAAAAAAAAAAGTCCAAAAGCATTGACTGCATGATGAAGCCTGTTAGAATGCAGTTAGAAGTATGCCCCTATAATTCAAGTAATAAAAGAAAAAAATACCCTTGCATTAGTTTTTATTTTTCTATATTTATCACACAAGCAAGAGTGCTTTCCTGAATATCAGCATGTGTGTGCGATCGCAAATGTGCTCTTAATTTTATACAACAGTGCAGCCAACACGGCAGTGTTTCGTTTCTGAATGAAATTTTTTTTGAGCGAATCGAGTGAGCCAGTGATTCAACGATCCATTCATAAAGGTCACTTGCTTCGTGATTTCGTGCTTCGTATATTTATGTATATACAGTATATGAAAGTATTTTTTATTTACTTATATTACTATGCATGAGTTTTGTCTTTTGAAGAGCCAATTTTTATTATTTACAGACGTCCTCCTGAATTTTTTTTGGGAATTTTTACTGTGTAATAGGGCTTGTTTCTGATACTTATACACTACTGTTCATTAAAGATTGGGGTCAGTAAGGTTTTATTTTTAAAGAAATTAATACTTTTAATTTTTTTTTATATACAGTTAATCAAAAGTGACCATCAAGAAATTTATGATGTTACAAAAAATGTCTATTTCAAATGAATGCTATTCTTTTGAACCATCTATTCATCAAAGAATCCTGAAAAAAAAAAAATATCACTGTTTCCACAAAAATATTAAAAGCGCAACTGTTTTCAAAGTTGATAATATGATCTGAAGGACCGTGTGACACTGAAGACTGGAGTAATGATGCTGAAAATTCAGCTTTGCATCACAGGAATAAATTACATTTTAAAATATGTTCAAAAAGTAATCTTGAAGTTGTAATAATTTCACAATACAATTGTTTTTACTGTATTTTTGATCAAATAAATGCAGCTTTGGTGAGCATTAGAGACGACTTTCAAAAAGATGATAAAATCATACAGATTCCAAGCTTTAGAATGGTAACAGTATACATAAAAATGTTTCAGTATTTTCAGAAATATATAACAATACTGACTAGACAAGACATGCTGCTTTTTACTTTGAAGACATTGTAGTGATGTTTCTTTAAAAAAGCATATTTATATTTCCGTTTTTCCCAAGTTTCATGAATTAAAATCAGCAGTATACATTGTATGCTATGCAGTAAGCGGTACAGTAGTATTTGATTCTGAACACAGCCAGAGAAAGAGAGAATCTAAGAAAGAGGGAGGAGTTTCTGCCAAGAATGAATGAGCACATCCCACTCTCTCCTCCTCTCTCTCTAGCCCCTCCCTCTTTGAGTGGTGATTGGTGAGCAGGTGCACACTCGTGCGTGCAAAATGAGTGTTATTTTTTTGAGACCTGCATGCGCAGGCTGGTGCAATAGCCAAGGTCATCCCAGCAGCATCATAACTTCCCCCTCACTGTCCATTAGCATGTGCGATCTCTCCCGTTTTGTATCGCATCACTTTCAGCCGTCAGAGCAGCAGACCGCATGTGTGTGAGTGTTTAGGCTGAGTGTCTCCAAAAATCCCTCTGTAGCTGCATCTAAGACGCTGAAGGGAAGGATTGAGAAGAGAGAGAGCAGCTTCACTGACATCAAGAGCAATGTATGGTAAGCACTGAGCTTTGTTTGTGTGTGTGTGTGTGTGTGTGTGTGTTCTGCAGGGGTTTGTGCGTAATAAAGGGAAACTGGAATCTTCCCTGACTGCATTCCTTGAGCACTCGGACATGACTTCTCTTTAGTACATCCAGTGACTCTTGATAAACCCAAGTGTGCATGCTGTCAAACAGACGCTGTCTGCTGTCATGAGATTGCTTTATTGTAGGTTTGTTTGATTGCTCTCATGGTGGCAGGTTTCTTGTGTTGTTGAGTTTTCTGAGTCCGTACATGTTTGTTTGATCTGCTGGTTTGTCTTGGAGATTTTAGCTGATATGTCATTGTCAATACAGCACATTCTGTACGTTTGATGACCCTTCAGTGCAGTTACTGATTGTGGTGTTAACAGATCACGTTACGACTGGATGTTTATCGATCAGGACACAATTCGCCATGTGATGACAAGTTAGCAGGGCATGTCAGCTGATCATGTCACAGGAGAACTGATTAATGCAATCATAGATCACACTATTGCATAAACTCTGATTTTCGCCTCACTCTTGCTCTTTAATAGCTCAGGAAACTCAATGGATTTCTTGTAGTGTTATCATACTGTTCGTAATATTTTGCTTTTCCCCTGAGGTCCCACCAAGTTTAAGTCTTTTTGGGCTAAAAACATAGTCATATTTTAGACCATTTTCATTACGATTTTCCACTCTCGTTTTGAAACTTACAGTTAATTCCAGAAACCTTCTCCTTCCTTCCCTCCCTCTCTAATTTCCAGAAATCAGTAATCCATGCTAAAATATGCCGCAGATGTTGATATAGCCCACTCATCTGTGCAGCGTCAGAAAGTTGCCAAAAGTACAGTTTCAGTAAATGGTTTTTTAAGATGTGCATAAATTCTATTGTAGGCCTGGGCAATAAAACGGTATCGATATTTATCGACGTTACACCTTCTTCGATAACGATATAAAAAATGTTCGATATAGTGCACGATATAGGCAAGTGCTATGAGTGACGCAGACAGCACACACACACACACACACACAAACATGAGTGCTGTGCCTGCCTGTGATGAGGAGATTGTGATTAAAAAAATGAATATTAGTCGAAATTAAAATAAACATTTGCATTTGAATGCAAAAATAGTACAATCAAATGTTAGATGTACATCAGAGAGCGTCATCAGTCAAATGTCAATAATTATCGATACCGAACGATATGAAACATTATATCGTTGATACATTTTTTAGCTATATTGCCCAGCCCTATTCTATTCTATCATATTTTCCATATCACAGATTGCACTAACTTCCATTTTTATTACAGATTCGATTTTTTTATTACATATTGCACAGGTTTCCCAGGAAGTTATGATTTTGTTCTCTTAAACACATGGGATGGATTTTTATAACACTTAGGCCTATTTATTATTCACCACATTGGCTCTGTAATTGTACTCTGCACAATGACAGTAAAGGTGAGTCTAATCTCATCTAATGATCAGTGTAGAAATTAAATATTAAAAATAAATTCTTAATTCATCATTACTCATATTGTTGTTGGACTTAGACATTTGAAATCATGTGATTGTCTATGATGGGCAGCTGGTGGTTTCAGGTAGAGATGTGTGTGTGCATATGCTGGAGATGTCTTCTGAGGCGGCCCTTTCCCCTGGTGTGTAAAAATAGAAGAATGTGGGCTCTAGTTGTGTGTTATATAACATCACTGAAGGGCAATACAGCATCTCCTAATGCTGACCCACTGAGCTCTTCACATTGCTAGATGTGTGTGTGTCCTTGTGTTTTTTGAAGATATACTTCTGTACTTTTAGTGAGATCTCACTACAAATAGTGAAATTAATGTGTAGAAACAATTATAAGTAAGCCATTCACTGACTGATTCTCAGTTTCTTTCTGGTGCTTTTAAAACAATGGTGTGAGTTTGGAGCCAATGAAAGATGAGATTTAATGTTTCACATTATGCTTTATAGGGTTGGGCGATATGGGCAAAAATTCATATATCGGTATTTCTTGGCCGATTTGCGATATACGGTATATATCTCGGTGTTTTTGTATTTGTATGAAAATAAATGAGAACAAAAGCACAGAGTTGTGTTAGACTATTTTGATTACCCCATTACAGTCAGTTTACAGTCAGTGCTATCATGGAAATAGACTTGTAGGTTTAAAATTCTACATGTCACATTTATTGTCCAACTACAGATATTTCAGCGAAATGTATATTTTAGTGAGAATTATTGTGCTCCTATTTAATTGAGCTCCGTCTGTTTGGAGCGCATGCGTGCGGCGACACTCGTTCACGTTCACTGAAGTCTGTGAAGTTTAGCGGAGAATCCCAAAGTAGAAGGCTCATGGCATGCACTTCTGACAGAAAAATTGAAATATTTCCATGGCTTTCTAACATTTACAGATGGAGCATATACCTGTGAAATGTAAGTTATGCATTCAGGAAGACAGCACATCTCAAACACATTAAACAGCGTGAGTAGCCTAGAGTCTCTGTCAGCAGCACACACAGCCTTTCTGTCAGAGCATATGACAGGCCGAGCCGCTTAAACTATGCGAAACAAAATTATAAACTATGTCTTACCAGTTTTTAAAGGCCTTAATATGAAGCTTGTCACATGTTTAGAACAAATTGGATTATGCACTTTCTCCGCAGCAGCTCAGTCTGTGTCCTCTGCTATATTTTCAGATGCACTCGTATCAAACTACTGTATATCAGTATAAATGGTATTGCCTCATATCGAATCGCTTCTAAAGAAAATATCGATATATCGTACAAACTCGATATACCGCCCAGCCCTAATGCTTTACTCTCAAGAAGTGATATAAATATAAATGACCATACTTTAATATGTATTCATAAAAACATCCAAATGCAAACTTTGAAATCAAAATAAATGCAATTTAATTTGCAATATGTGCCTGCTTTGCAATATGCAGTTCGAAGAAAATATAATATGCGCAAATCCAAAAACTTTAGGCAGGTGGTCGATGAAATGAAGCACTTCACTATCATTAAACAAAAATTGGCACACTGCCACTGCTGCTCCCAAAGAGCAATTCAATAAATCAACACAACGTTTCGACTCTAAGGTCTTCGTCAGGCAAGTGTACAGAAGAGTACAATTTATATCAACATAATCCATCACACCTGACATGATTAGTCAACTAATTACCCAATCATCCAATAAACGGAATTTATTTTTTTCAAAAAGTAAAATACAAAATAATCACACAAAAAAAGACTCTTCTGTGCACTTGTTGTTTGCCTGACGAAGACCTTAGGGTCGAAACGTTGTGTTGATTTTAATAAACTGATCTTTGGGAGCAGAAGGGATGTACGATATTATCGGAACATTATAAACATTGGCATCGGCCCGATATGAAAAATTATGCCGATATGCCTTGCCGATAAGACAAATAACTCACATTTGCTCAGGGTATGCTAGCGATAAGATCACGTCAGCAGTGTGGTCATTCTTGAAGCAAACTTTTTAATCATCTGAATGATGATTAGATTAACTGTTTTGGATTGCCGCACTCAATTTGGGAATACAAGTACGGAATGTGTCATTAAATAAATTTTATATTTACAAATTAATTTTATATATGCAGATTTATTCATTAATGTGTGTGTGATTTCTGCACAGGAGAGACTTGGTGTTGTTTCCAAACAAAAGGAAATATATCGGTATGTGCATCTGCTATCGGCCAAAATGTGTTGAAAAATATCGGCATGTCAGATATTGGCAAAAATCCAATATCGTGCATCCCTAGGGAGCAGCAGTGGCAGTGTGCCGATTTTTGTTTACTGATTGTGAAGTGCTTTGCAATATGTCTCTACTTTTTATAATAAAATATCTTTTAGCCAGACTTTATGTAGGGCTGATATATTGATTTACACTTCTTTCCTATGTTGTTTGCAGTGTTTAAGTTGGAACATTCTTTATGATTTGTAATCCCAGAATTTTGCATTGTAACTGGCTGAATACCCTGTGAAGTGCACTTTGTTGTGGGGCTCTGTCGAGCATTTGGAACGTACATTGTAATCAAGGAACCTTCTCTTCATAATCAAGGCTCTGTTGCAGCTGGGAATGCTGTGCTGATTGTGAATTTATGCAGGTGCGAGAGAGAGGAAGCAGGCGGTTTCTGGATTCAGCCTTGAGACTACACTCAATAATTCTACAAAAAATATTGGCAGGTGTTGCAGAAAAGCAATATTGGTCCCTGGTTATAATGAATGTCTGAGAGTAGTACTGATCTACTATTTCTTATTTAAGGCATGATGAGAGTCTGACATTGTGGTAAATCAGGATTAGTTGATTAACATGACGCCTGAACAGATCAGATACCAGAATTTAGTTTTAGCCCTGAAGATTAGATGCTTTTAAAGGCACTGATTCTATACATTTGTCTTTTGCTTTAAAAGCCTGTTTATTTGGGTAAAGGACGGTGCGTATATGCTTTTGCTCGAAGCCATGTGGCATCAGAGAGTGGAGCAGATTTGTTTCTGATGGAGGAAACAGTTGGAGATGCTTCCTGCTGTTTAAATGACCGTCATTAGCATCGTCCCCTTCCTTCCCTTCCTCTCTAATCTTCTTCCTTCTGTCTGTTTTTAATAAGCATTTTCTTCTCTCTCTCAGTATCAGTCTGTATAGAATGTGTTTGGATCTATTGATTTCCCCCAAAGCTTTGTCCATGTGACACAGTTTGGTTAGCCTGTTGACACCGCAGATTAATCAATGGTGAGAGTTCTGTCAACATCACAGATTCTGGCACAAATAGAGGACACAGAGAGTTCACTCTTTCCCATCTGTGGCTAAGCTATTGCTATAGTATTGTACACAACAGAGGAAAGACTGCTTGATAAATTACAGAATATGAGCTGTTATGCTGTCTGAGAGTATAAGTGGTGTTAGTGTAGTGTTCTGTGTGGTATGCAAAATGCATAATTTGTCAGTGTGAAAAAAACTTCCCAGACATCATCAAGTGAAGCAGAAACTATTTGTAGCCAGGAAACACACAAATGTGGAACACCAGTGACTACATGAAGTGATGAACGCTCAATAGTCATTATTAACTATAGATTAAGTATAGACACATCTTTGGGACCAGTGTAAGCATGTTTCTGACCAGGTTTCAGAAATGTAATTTGGCCTTTCTGGCCACTGCTGCGGTGACATTGAAAATCTTACATTCATTGATCTTGTACATCATTTATTTTATGCCTTGCAAACAAATGTTTGTTTTTTCTATGATGTGATTGTTGTCGTTAATTCTGCTTGTTTTATCACCAATATAATGTTATCTAGTTGACTGAAATAGATGAGGTTTTGGTGAAATTGCAAGGATGTGTTGCCATTTTCCAACAATGGTGTGTTTATGAATTGAGTTAAATTATAGCTGTATACTTTCCAGCTTGTTGCTTTTTTTTTTTTTTTTTTTTAAGAAAATTACTTTAGAACATTTTTGTCAAGAATGTTTCTTTTCTGTGAAAAGAAATTGAAGAAAAAAAATGTATAATTAAACTATTTATATAAAAAATTAATTAAAATAAACATTTAATTAAATTTAATCCTTGAATAAAAGTGTCATTTCTTACAAAAAAAAAAAACTTAACTCCAAACAGTAGTGAATTTTGGCATGACTAGTCAAAATCTTAAGTAAAGGCCCATCTGGCCAGCAGAAAACATCCTTCCTGACTGTTGTTGTCTAGATTTTACACTAAATTTGTGATGTTTGTGGGGAAAAAAATGCATAGGTGCAATATACACAGAAGTATAAACCACGTGTATTGGTTTCATTTTATGTCAAGGAAGAGCCAGTTGTGTGGGTTTATACTCCTAGAGAATGTGCTGGTGGTGTTTTGATTATGACGTTGAGCTGGTCATGTTGCGAATCACCATACGATCTAGTTTCAGTGAAAACAGAGCAGCCCAGCCTTGACTAGTCAAGCATGCAGACAGTGCCTATCGCGACAAAAGTTTGTGTGCTCCATTGGCTTAATTGGCATGACAGATAACATTGCATATGCTTTACCAGTCCAGTCTCAGACAATGAATAATAAAAGTTTTCTGCATTAAAGACCATCTCTCTGTGTCTTTATCTGCTTGATGGAGATTTAATTTGTAGGAGAGAGACACAAGAAGGAAACACAGCTGTTTGTGAGGGGGTGGCAGCTCTGGCTGTCAGTGTGGTGCCGTCTCTGTTTGTTCATGTGGGTACAGAGTCACGGCGCAGTGCAGCAGCTCTCCTTCTCTCACGTGGCAGCAGCATTATCATAAAACCTACAAACCCTAAAGGATTAGTTAAGCTAACAATGGTATTTCTGTCATCATTTACTCACCTTCATGTCTTTCCAAATGTGCATGATTCACAAAAGTGTTCAGCAGAATCTCAGAGGTGCTCTATTACATAATAATAATAATAATAATAATAATAATAATACATTTTATTTAAGGCGCCTTTCAAATCACTCAAGGTCACCGTACATCATGAACAATAAATAAAACAGCAATAAATAACAATAAACGGCAATATCAATGAACCATAAAAAGAAAAGGAGCAGTTAAAAAAACTCAAGAATTTTCGAAATAAAAGGAAGATTTGAAATGGGACGGAAGTTATCTAAATTGTTAGGGTCTGCACCAGGTGGATGGGGACCAGGAGCTTTCAAGCTCCAGAAAAGAGCTAAAAGCACCATAAAGGTATCAGTAGTCCATAAGTCTTCTGAAGCCTTATGATAGAGTTTTATGTGGAACTAAGTGAAATTTGATTTTCGAGGTCACACATCGTTCAAAAGTTTGGGGCCAGTAAGACTTTTTTTAATATAGATTTTTATATATGTATTTATATAGCAAGCATGCATTAAATTAATAAGAAGTGATAAGTCAGTTGATGTCTATTTCAAATAAATGGTGTTCTTTTGAACTTTCTATTAATCAAAGAATAGAAAAATATGCAAAAATATGAAGCAATTGTTTTCAACATTGATAATAATAAGAAATGTTTCTTGAGCAGCAAACCAGCCTATTAGATTAGTCATGTGACACTGAAGACTGAAGTAATGATGCTGAAAATTCAGCTTTGCATCACAGGAATAAATTACATTTTAACATTCAAATAGAAGCCGTTACTGTTTTACTGTATTTTTTATCAAATAAATGCTGCCTTGGTGAGCATAAGAGGCTGTACGATAGTATGTATTCTGCTGTACTTACACTATATTCCAAGTCTTCTAAAGCCATATGATAGCTTTGTGTCAGAAAATATCTAAAAAATTTTAGTCATTATTTGCAAACAGTCTTTTACTTTTTACATGATGCCCAGTGGCATTGGTTGTCCTGTATTTGCAAATAATTTGAATATGATAAAGTACTAATATACAAAAACTATTTTCCGTGAATAATGACTTATTCACTTTCATTGTATATGCAAAAGAGCAGCCTGAATATTTTACTTATACTTTTGCGTTTGAAAGGAAGTCAATGTTTGGAATGGCATGAGGATGGAACATAAATGGGTTCAACATAAACAGGGACATTGAGTTGAGCAGTGGGGTAAAGCTTCTCTTTGAAGTCAAAATGGAGCAGAAGCTAAAAATAGAGGCGCCTTGGCTCTTGTTTCTCAAACACTCATTTTAGCGGAACAGATCAGAAAAACCATTCGCAGATCGGAAGATTTTCCCCTCAGTGACGTCATTCAGAGATTAAGGTCTTTCTGCTCTCAAGATGAGCCAGATCTCCATGAAATCTGTTTTGTGACTTCAGAAATGGATTTTATCTCACCATAGTTTTCAGTTAATACTGTGGAAGAAAACACAAGTTATGTTTGCCTCCAGAAGTTCATTGTTTCGCCGTCACGCTGTTCAGTGGGACACGTGTGACTCATCACTGCTGAGAAGCGTGGGCCAATCGGATCACAGATTTCCCTCTGCATATTGGCAGCCGATGTCAGACGGTGTGTTATATGTTGCATGATTTTCCTCAAGGTTGTCTGTGTTTGACAGATGCAGCTTGTGCCATTTCCGACCTGCACGAAGGACCGTCCACAAGCCCACACATCGCCTTGTGAACGTCCCACTAAATTCCACTAATGCCCCCCCCCCCACACACACTTCCGGAAGAGTGTATATTGTGAGCTAAAATGTTTACAATATTGTCTCAAATTTTGGTCAATAACATTATATATTAGAAAAGGCTTATCTCCCATTTCAAGAAATGTTATATGTTTATAAGATGACAGGCTTGTGAGGAATACGACACTTTGTCAATGTCTTGAAATCGCTTTCTGTGGTGTTGATGACAACCCAGAACCCTTTTTATGATGCCATTTGTGGGCGGAAATCAGCTGTCTTTCTAAAATCAATGCCACTTTGCTTACAGAAATGAATCCTTAACCACATTTGCTCTTGATTTTTCTCTCTCTGCAGGGGTGTGTGGTTGTTGTGGAGCACTGAGGCCACGCTACAAGAGACTGGTGGACAACATCTTCCCTGAAGACCCAGAGGTGAGAGCATTCCCTCTCTCTCAACTCCATTCTTCAGAGAGAGTCTATTTACAGTCAAACAGCCCTCGTTTGCCTCTCAAACCGCTTATTTGCAATTGCATTTATTCTGTCGGCAGATGCTTGCTTTTCGAGACCACTTAAAAGAAAGTGCATTTAATGTGTAAGAGGCAATTACCAAAGCAGGTGTCCGAGGATGCAAGCGACTCTCAGTCTTTGCTGAGACAGTTCAACACCATTTTATGTTATTTTCTGAAAAGCTATCCACCTGAAAGCTGAGATATCTGAAATATCTCCTTCAGCTCATGTTCGTGAACCTGTGCGCTGCGGCAGTTCAGTAAATTAGTGTTCAGTGTGGGTTAAAACCAGCAGGAGTGAACATTACTATAATGATTCTCCAGCTACAGAAAAACTCCTACAGATAACTTTCTTCTTTAGCACCAAAAACTCACTGTCCATGTAAATAGATGGACTGAGTAGTTTCCATAAATCTATATGCTACATTGTCTCCCTAAAGATTATTTAATTGTTTACTAATTATCCAAGACTCAACTAGTCAGTGAGGTACTTGCAAGTTTATCTGCAATGTTTTATGCATCAATATTTCATATTTTTAACAGCAGTAGATGAGGGGATAAAATGAATAGAAGAGTTAAGGGAGCTGAAAGTCACTTCCAACTTAGACTGTCAACTTGCTAAAACATTTTTAGAGAAGTTGCATTTCTAAATGAATCCTTTTAAAGTGCTGCAGCCATCTAAGCAATACTTTTGTAACAACTTCACTGTCTTTATAGGGGGAAGTCGTGGCCTAATGGTTAGAGAGTCGGACTCGTAACCCAAAGGTTGCGGGTTTGAGTCTCGTACCGGCAGGGATTGTAGGTGGTGGGAGTGAATGTACAGCGCTCTCTCCCACCTTCAATACCACGACTGAGGTGCCCTTGAGCAAGGCACCGAACTGCTCCCCGAGCGCCGCAGCATAAATGGCATAAATGGCTGCCCACTGCTCCGGGTGTGTGTTCACGGTGTGTGTTCACTGCTGTGTGTGTGCACTTTGGATGGGATAAATGCAGAGCACTAATACCGAGTATGGGTCACCATACTTGGCCACATGTCACGTCACTTTATTTCAAGTTCCTGTCACTACCGTAGGTCACCAGCTGTGAGCAATATTCCCGTTACTATGCAGAATGCATAAGTCTTCTTCTTGGAGGACTGTGATAGTTTTGTCACCCTGTTGGAGTGTGTTTTTGCATTTCGTCTACATTCTGTTTGAATGCAAATATACATCCCATGTAGGGATGCACAATTTATTGGTACCATATTGGTTACTGCCTGATCTGGATTGATTATGGATGTTTATTTATGCATGCTTATTTTTAATTTTTAAAGGTCTAATAAATAATGCTGTTAAATGTAATCTTTAGCAAATCTCAAAATTAACATCTGTTTTCCTTACTTTCATTTATAATTTCTTGATACTTGAATTCACTTGTATGATTAGATGTGAATTTTGACAATGATACACTACCATTCAAAAGTTTGGGTTCAGTATGTTTTTTTTTTTGTTAATTGAAATAAAATACTTTTATTCAGAAAGAATGCATTAACTTTGTCAAAAGCAACAGTAAAATAATTTATAATTTATAATATTACAAAAGATTTCTGTTTCAAATAAATGCTGTTCTTTTGAACTTCTTTTTCATCAAAGAAAAACATAAAAAAAACGTACCAACACCAAACGTTTGTATGATAACGTTTGTATGACTTTTACAGTTACTAAAAGTTTTTTTTACTGATAATCAAGCCCAAAAAGATTGAAACGTCATTCTTGCCCTGTTCCAAGTGTGCTGTGTTGATGATATTGATACTTTCTGTGTGTGTGTGTGTGTGTGTGTGTGTGTGTGTGTGTGTGTGTCTGTTTGTCTAGGATGGGTTGGTAAAGGCCAACATGGAGAAGCTGACTTTTTATGCTCTGTCAGCTCCAGAGAAGTTGGATCGTATCGGGGCGTACCTGTCTGAGAGATTGTCTCGTGATGTAGCTAGACACCGTTATGGGTACCGAAATTCATAATAAGCCTGATCTGATATACCCATCTTGTGATATGTAATACACCTGTTTTTCTTTCTTTTGCTCCTCTTGCCCGTATTCAATGTGTGTTTGTCTCTTCAGGTATGTGTGTATTGCGATGGAAGCCCTCGACCAGCTGCTAATTTTATATTGATTCTTTGTGTGTGTGTGTGTGTGTGTGTGTGTGTGTGTGTGTGTGTGTGTGTGTGTGTCTGTTTGTCTAGGATGGGTTGGTAAAGGCCAACATGGAGAAGCTGACTTTTTATGCTCTGTCAGCTCCAGAGAAGTTGGATCGTATCGGGGCGTACCTGTCTGAGAGATTGTCTCGTGATGTAGCTAGACACCGTTATGGGTACCGAAATTCATAATAAGCCTGATCTGATATACCCATCTTGTGATATGTAATACACCTGTTTTTCTTTCTTTTGCTCCTCTTGCCCGTATTCAATGTGTGTTTGTCTCTTCAGGTATGTGTGTATTGCGATGGAAGCCCTCGACCAGCTGCTAATGGCCTGCCACTGTCAGAGTATCAACCTGTTCGTGGAGAGTTTCCTGAAGATGGTGCGGAAACTCCTGGAGGCTGACAAGCCCAACCTGCAAATCCTGGGAACAAACTCGGTATGTACACACTGTTGTATGGTAGTTCGCTGATGCAGAGGGTACTGCACTGAACTGCAGTATTCTATAAAATGTATTTAAAAAATCTTTATCCAATAATCACAAATCGATGGGATAGTTAAGAAAATTAAAGGAATAGTTCACCCAAAAATTAAAGTTAGCTGCAAATTTACTCTCTGGCCATACAAGATGTAGATTGAGTTTGTTTCTACATCAGAACATATTTGGAGAAATTTAGCATTGCATCACTTGCTCACCAATGGATGCTCTGCAGTGAATGTGTACCATCAGAATAAGAGTTCAAACAGCTGATAAAAACATCACAATAATCCACAAGTAATTCACACGACTCCAATCCATCAATTTACGTCCTGTGAAGCAAAAAGCAGTGTATTTGTAAGAAACAAATCCATCAACTAAATTACCACTTTTTGTCCCATTCTAATTGTAAAAGTGTGTAATATGGCCCTTTTAATGCTCTGTATTTTGGACCCCATGTGCAGTGAAGGTTTGTTTTATATGAAAATTTTAGCCAGTTATATAAAAATATGTTTGCTGATGAACATTGCAGATGAGTCATAAACAAGCACACACACTGCAATGCATTCATCTAAATGCAATCAGGACATGGACATAAAATCAAACTCAATTATAGATCAAAATTAGTCATCTAGGGCATTGAACATGCACCCACATTAAACGTATAAAATGCAGTACTTAAACTCAGGGTGACTAACCCATTTTATTTTATTGTGTATCATCCAGAAAGCAGTGTATTTGTAAGAAACAAATCCATCAACTAAATTACCACTTTTTGTCCCATTCTAATTGTAAAAGTGTGTAATATGGCCCTTTTAATGCTCTGTATTTTGGACCCCATGTGCAGTGAAGGTTTGTTTTATATGAAAACTTTAGCCAGTTATATAAAAATATGTTTGCTGATGAACATTGCAGATGAGTCATAAACAAGCACACACACTGCAATGCATTCATCTAAATGCAATCAGGACATGGACATAAAATCAAACTCAATTATAGATCAAAATTAGTAATCTAGGGCATTGAACATGCACTCACGTTAAACGTATAAAATGCAGTACTTAAACTCAGGGTGACTAACCCATTTTATTTTATTCTGTATCATCCAGAAACACCTTAGCTGCATGCTGCAGATATCAGTCACATATAAAAACCCCTTTTAAACAGATTTATTTCTCAGTGGTGTTTCACAATGACCTTTTTTACCTGGAAATGCTAGGACAGAGATGCGTTAGTCAGAACTGCACCCACATCTGTTCTCTGAAGGTTCAGTTGGTTCGGCAAAAGCCAAATTGCATAATAGGAAGGAAATGTTGGTCCAGAGTTTGCAATGCAATTATTTATTAATTACAGATTTGATATGCAGGCACTAGTTTAAAATGAGTCATTAAATAATCTAGGTGACATGGTCTCATTTATCAGTTCTCTACTTTTTCTATATTAATGCATTTTATTTTTATTTTATTCACGACTTTAGTGATCTTGATCTAAAATAGCTCAAATCTATAAATAACCTAAAACCTGTTAAATGATAAAAGATTAATTTTTTAGCCTGAAACAAATACGGTAAGACTTTCTATATAACAGATTAGTAGTTCATGTACATGAGATATTAATATACATGCAAATATCTGCATGTGTGAAATTATATGTTAGTGTAATACATGATTCATACATGATTAATGACATTTTTAACTATTCAAATCTGCATTACCTAATGAACCCATCCTAATATTAAAATAATGTATTAATGTTATTAATTTAATTAACTTACTTCCATGCAGGTGAAGCCTATTCCTCTACAGTATATGAATATTTATTATTCTTGTTTGTAGGTGTCAGAAAAGCTTTTATTGTCTAATAATGATGATGAGGTGACAGTGCTGTCTGTCAGGGTTAATGTAGAACAAAACAACATCACATTAACATTTAATCTTTGATTATACCATCTCATAATAATCACCCACTAGCTGGCCCTGGGTAGAGCAGCATTTGCAGTCTTTTCAAGGAAATGGGCTTTTAACCTGATTTGGCTTTGGTTTGTCTAGTTATGTGATTAACGTATTTCTATTGAATTGCTCTCATTTGCAGTTTGTGAAGTTTGCTAACATTGAGGAGGACACCCCCTCATATCATCGCAGTTATGATTTCTTCGTGTCACGGTTTAGTGAGATGTGCCATTCCAGCTATGAGGACCCCGACATCCGCACTAAGTGAGCAAACACTTATGCACACATCTGACAGTGTGCTGCAGTCAATCCGGATGGGTGGATGCAAGCATAGATAGATAGATAGATAGATAGATAATGGGTGGATGGATGGATGGATGGATGGATGAATGGATTAATAATCGGTAGATGGAAAATGGATGGATGGATGAATGGATAAGAGGATGAATGTATGGATGGAATAGGTAGATGAATGGAATAGTTAGATGTAGGGATCCACAAATAAATCTTAGTTTCACAAACATGAATTAAATTCACAAATAAAAAATATATTCACAAATATCTTTTTATTCTACAAACACAACTTTGCCTGGCATTTATTTGTGAATTGCATCCTGTGCATTTGTAGATCGCTAGAAAGCAAAGCATTTGTAGAAAGCAAAACGTGATTGGTTATAGCAAGAACATGCTATGATTGGTCAGCGAAGTGTGGCTGTTATCTGATTGGCTTGAGCAGACGGTGGGTGGAGTCCATGCATTTGTGGATTGTCAGCGTCTTTGACGCTAGAAATGTTTCAAAATCTACAAATGCACAGCGAGCAATCCACAAATGCGTGCAGCGATCTACAAATGTACAGGACGCGATTCACAAATGAATGGCAGGCCAAGTCGTGTTTGTGACATAAAATGTATTTGTGAATGTTTTTTATTTGCAAATCTCATTTTATTTATTTGTGAATTTAATGAATGTTTGTGAAACAGATTTATTTGTGGATCATAATCTATTTATTTGGAATAATGCAACAATTCTACCCCTATACTTATGGAACAGCAGTGATACGGTGTTTCCTTGGTTACCGCTGTAAACAAAGCAGAACAGCGCAGCGCTTATGAACGCTGCTTTAATATGAATTATACAGAGACGAGATGAAAAGAAAATATCATCTAAACTTTTCTAAAGACAGTCAGTTCCCCTCAGAGATACATTCATATAAACTCCCACCCCCAAATGTATCGCGATTCGTTTAACATCTCAACCGATTTGAATCGTCACATATTTGTATCAATTTTCAACCGGCTCGCGGTGAATCGTTACATCCCTAGTTAGATGGATAATGGACGGATAGATAAATGGATAGGTAGATGGATAATCGATGGATAATGGATGAATAGATAAATGCATAAAGATAGATAGATAGATAGATAGATAGATAGATGGATGGATAAAACATTACAGAGAATATACACTATATACATGCTATACACACTATATACAAGCTATACATCTCATTTCACATCACTTACTCGTCTCAGAATTCGAATGGCTGGCATCAAAGGTCTACAGGGTGTAGTGAGGAAGACCGTAAACGATGAGTTGCAGGCGAACATCTGGGACCCTCAGCACATGGACAAGATTGTCCCCTCACTGCTCTTCAATCTGCAGTCTGGTGAAGGCACAGAGAGGTGAGAGTGTTGGGCTTAAATTGGTTAATAATTGTCTCACACGAACTTGTCTTCCTCCAGGGATGCTTGGCAGCTCTCATAGCTGAATCCTCCATTGAGCCAGATAATTTACATTTACTAATTACGTGTATATAAATGGAAATATACTGTTAAGCATATTGCACTGGATTATCCAGCTTTTAATATTACTACGCAGCAGTTTTATTAAGAAATTTCAAAAGTAGATTAGAATTTTTTTTTTATATCTTTCAGATATTCCAGAATGTTTGACAGTAGTCTCCTATGCTCACCTAGACCCCATTTATTTGATCAAAAATACAGTAAAACAGTAATTTTGTGAAATTACAATTTAAAATAGTGTCTATGTGAGTGTCCCACTTCAGGTCCTGAGAGATTGTGGTGCCCAGGAACCTGTTATCAGTTATCAGTGTTGAAAACAGTTGTGCTGCTTAATATTTGATAGAAAACTCTGATGCATTTTTTCAGGATCCTTTGATAGAAAGTTAACAATAACTAACCAAGTCCTTACTGTCACTTTTGAAAAAAAAAATCAAAAGTTAATATTATTCATCACAAATTAATAAGCCTTTTCGTAATATATGTGACTTGAGTTAGGGTTATGGCTACAGCTGATTCACGCCAATGCAAATCTTTTAAATTTTGCATTAACACAAAAAGTTGCAATTGAATTCGAAATTGACCTATAGTTAGACCGCTTCGACGTGTTGTGACGCGTCATACCAAATCGCTCCCATTATAATCAACAAAGCTGACTCCTTGTTGATGCACCCCCTATGCACCCATAATTACACCACAGGTGGAGACATTAATTACTCCATTCTGCTATTTGGTATGTGCTAATTGCCGTTTGATGTAAAGGGCAGCTGATAATTGACTCTTCCTGTGAGATGTGCACATTTCAGATGGGCAAAACTGCAAGACTGGTTTAGTGCAACCACAGCAGTGAACTAAAACACAATGTACTTTTATTTCTGGTCAACTAAACAGTCCAGCATCTTTCTGGATGTGTGGCAGGAGGGTTTGTTAGCTGAGGTGAGAAGAGTTTCTGCAGATTTAGCCCAGCGTCATGTGGTTATATAACCGAGGGACCGTGAGCGGAGCAGCAGACTGACTGACAGCAGGGTGTGTGAGGGCAGAGGAACAGTGTGATGAATGATGAGACGAACCCTGTGAGACCCTCAGATTTTTTTCTGACACACTCACACACAGTGAAGCTCACACAGGAAATTTTCCATTATACATGTCAGACTTTCAGACTCCTATACAAAAAAGCATTTTCATAATCTCTGTTTTGTCTGTTTTCTTTTAAAAATTTTCTTGAGAAGCAAGATAATCAGACTTGATAAGACTCAAGTGACTCTATAGTTGCAATCAAATATTAAGCTGAAAGACTTTATGTAGTTCTGAGAAGTTTAGTTGTGTACTATATTGTAATATTGTATTGTTTTTAATTTCAGTCTTTCAATCTCCTAAATTACATTTCTTTTAAAATTAAAAATGTTCAAATTAAATTTCTTGTAAAAACAACAGAACAAACCTAAGATAAATTTGCTTGGGAGAAAATGTGTACAAGTACTTGACAAGACTAATGAGTCTCTCTAGGTGCTGTAGCATATTTTACAGGGTTTTAAGAAATTTAAATAATAACAATGTAAGAATTACTATCAAATTTTGTTTTTTTTTTGTAAAAAAAAAAAAAAATCATCAGAACATACTTAAGAAAAATTTACTTGAAAAGCAAAATATGTATGTTAATAATAAATTATAAGATTCATGTGACTCAGTAGTTGACTGTCTTGCTTTTAATGTTACTAAACAATTATTAGAATTATTATCAAATATTAAATAAAAAAGATTTTATATACAGGTGCATCTCAATAAATTAGAATGTCGTGGAAAAGTTCATTTATTTCAGTAATTCAACTCAAATTGTGAAAATCGTGTATTAAATAAATTCAATGCACACAGACTGAAGTAGTTTAAGTCTTTGGTTATTTTAATTGTGATGATTTTGGCTCACATTTAACAAAAACCCACCAATTCACTATCTCAACAAATTAGAATACTTCATAAGAAAATAAAAAATAAAACTTCACAATTTGAGTTGAATTACTGAAATAAATGAACTTTTCCACGACATTCTAATTTATTGAGATGCACCTGTAGTTGTAGCAAGAATTTATGTTATATTCAATATTATATAGTATTGTTTTTAATTTCAAACTTTCAGGTTAAGTAACTCAAATAGAATTTTCTTGAACTGTTTTGTCATGTTTTCTTGATGAAAAGACCATCAGAACATACTTAGGACAAATTTTCTTGAAGAAAAATATGTATGATAACATCTTGACTTACATTTTGAACAACATTTGGAATAAGTGGAGATTAGCCAATCATAATAGAGGTGATATAAAAGTCTTAAAGTTACAGTAGCAGGAAAACTGTGTTTTCTAAATGTATCTAAATGATGACATTTTTAGTGCAAGAATCCTTGTCTTCCATTAGAAATGGACTACTAAAAATGGGCTACAGATGGTCTTTTTACCATGGGAAAAACAGACTGAAAGATTTTACTTTTTTTTTAAATAATATTTTAAACTGGAATGCTAATGTGCGTTGAACTTGAATCGTGTCTAGCCGATATCTGTTTTAAAGCAGTGGGTGAGAAATTCACTCCTTGATTTTTTAATAAAAGCCTACTTTGATATTGTTGACAAGCATGTTTATAGTGCATTATTTTCAACATGTTTCTTGCTAGTGCAGCAAAAATATGCATAGTGCAAGTAATTCATGTGCGATGTATCTGGTTGCCATGACAACCCCAAGGCTTACTGCTGCTCAACGTAATCATAGTAAAAACACAGAGTGTGAATTTGTTAACAATAGAAAATTTAAAATGTATTTTAAAGTGTGACTGACCAAATCGACTGGGTTGGTTTGCCCCCAATCTATGTTTTTTACTTGTAAACTCATTTTATTTGTCAGTATGCTTTTATTCAGCTTCTTCTCAGAAACCAAAGTTCTGTTTAAATCCTCTATCTCTTTCTGTTTCCTCTGCAGTCGCTCACCCTCCCCACTGCAAGCCAGTAAGAAGGAGAAAGAAAGCCCAGCCGAGCTGACGGAACGCTGTAAAGTTGCAGTAGCAGGAAAACTGTTTTTTTTAAATGTATCTAAATGATAAAATTTTTAGTGCAAGAATCCTTGAAATGGACTGCAAAAAATTGGCTACAGGTGTTTGTTTTTTTTCTACTTGTAAACACTCATTTTATTTGTCAGTACGTTTTTTATTCAGCTTCTCAGAAACCAAAGCTGTGTTTAAATCCTCAGTTGAGAAGAGCTGAAAACAAAAAGCCTCCCTCTCTTTCTGTTTCCTCTGCAGTCGCTCTCCCTCCCCGCTGCAGGCCAGTGAGAAGGAGAGAGAAAGCCCAGCCAAGCTGACGGAGCGCTGCTTTCGGGAACTGCTGGGCCGTGCCGCCTATGGCAACATCAAGAACGCAGTCACCCCTGTGCTTATGTAAGAGACACCCGCCACATATCGTGCCTGCCAGCTTAGATTATGAAAGGCTGAGAATTTAATTTTGTTAATCTGTGCAGGTATTGCTTTATTTTTTAAGGTATAGCTGTATGCCACTTAAAATTTTGTGAATTTAGTGAATTCTAGAGAGACTTAAGAGTAACTCAGAATATTTAATACTCATGTTCAGTTATGGAGTATTTATGACTTTTTAATTAATCTCCCTGCGGGTGGAGTGAATCTAATTTTTCAGTCATTTTTGGCTTCATTTCCTAAACTCGAGCTGTATTCTCTCACCGCAGGCATCTTGATAATCACTCGCTGTGGGAAGGCAAAACATTTGCAGTGCGCTGCTTTAAGATCATCATGTACTCCATTCAGGTGAGTTCAGTCCTCTTTTAAATTGAGACAAGAATCTAAACTCGCTTGTTGTTATTATGAAAAAAAATAATAAATGGAAGAAACGTACACTAATGTTTACTTCATGATAAAAACTTGAAGAAAAATACTTGAAATAAATGCCATTGATTTTTATTTATTTTGTTAATTTTATTTAAGTATTAATTTTTTTTTATTATTTTAAATTTATAATAAATAATTTTGGGTGGCACTAGCTGTTTGTTCGAATGTGTTTAATCCTCATCCGTCCCTCAGGTCACTTTGACACAAAACTCATTTTTAAAGATTTTTTAAAAATCGAGCTTTGATCGTTGTGTTATGAGACTTTTTTACTTTTGTCACACTTGAACCGGGAATACATGAAAAAAAACTTGAGTGAATTCGAGCAGTTTAACTGGGTGCTATAAAAAAAGTATCAAAAGTGTCCCTCGTGTCGCCACTGGAAAAGCATGGAATTTATGAAAAAACTGTGGATTTTTTTTATTTAATTTTGTCACACTTGAGCATGGAGCACACACACAAAAATTTGACTCGATTCGAGGATTCTGTGTGTAATAAAATAAGGTGTAATAAAAAAGTAACAAAAGTGTCCCGCGCGTGTCATTTTGACCCGGCCATAGGAATGAATGGAATGTCCGAAAAAAAATGCATTTTTTTTATTTATTTGAGTTTTTTTACTATATAAAATCTGACACAATCCAGAAAAGATGCATACCCAAACAAAGGGCTGAGGCTGCAGAATGTCCCCAATGCACAAAAACTCACATACCCACACACACACACAAACACACACATGGCACACACACTCCCATTGAAGCACATTATAGCATGTATGTTTCTGCTGGGAAATGACTGTCATTTTGAAATGTTTTTTTACTTAACACGTTTAAATTTGAGTGATGGGGTGGAGACCAATGAGTTTATATCATATTTATATTTTTAAATTTATCTTTTATATTTATTACATATTTATGAAACTGTATGAATATGCATGTGTTTGGATTAAAATTCAGTATCAATTTCATGT
>NW_015544213.1:1440549-1442755 GCF_001515605.1 Sinocyclocheilus anshuiensis | reverse complement strand
AAAAATAATCAGATCATATTTAAGAAAAACTTACTTGAGAAGCAATATATGAGCTAATAAGAAACTGTAAGATTCATGTGACTATAGTTGTTGTAGCATATTTTGGTGGGCTGTCTTGCTTTTAATATTCTAGACAATGGTGTTTAGAAATTTCAATAGTAAATGTTTTTTCACAATATTATAATTACTATCAAATGTTCAACTGAAAGATTTTAATAGCTGTAGAAAGAATTTTTGTTGTATGCAATATTGTATTGTGTTCAGGTTAAGTTATGCAAATAGTGTTTTTTAAACTGTTTTGTCCTGTTTTCTTGTTAAAAGATCATCAGAACATATTTAAGATGAATGAATTTAAAATATGTATGATAACATCTTGACTTACATTTTGAACTAAATTTGGATTAAGTGGAGATTAGCCAATTATAATAGAGGTGATATCAAAGTCTTAAAGTTGCAGTAGCAGGAAAACTGTTTTTTTTAAATGTATCTAAATGATAAAATTTTTAGTGCAAGAATCCTTGAAATGGACTGCAAAAAATTGGCTACAGGTGTTTGTTTTTTTTCTACTTGTAAACACTCATTTTATTTGTCAGTACGTTTTTTATTCAGCTTCTCAGAAACCAAAGCTGTGTTTAAATCCTCAGTTGAGAAGAGCTGAAAACAAAAAGCCTCCCTCTCTTTCTGTTTCCTCTGCAGTCGCTCTCCCTCCCCGCTGCAGGCCAGTGAGAAGGAGAGAGAAAGCCCAGCCAAGCTGACGGAGCGCTGCTTTCGGGAACTGCTGGGCCGTGCCGCCTATGGCAACATCAAGAACGCAGTCACCCCTGTGCTTATGTAAGAGACACCCGCCACATATCGTGCCTGCCAGCTTAGATTATGAAAGGCTGAGAATTTAATTTTGTTAATCTGTGCAGGTATTGCTTTATTTTTTAAGGTATAGCTGTATGCCACTTAAAATTTTGTGAATTTAGTGAATTCTAGAGAGACTTAAGAGTAACTCAGAATATTTAATACTCATGTTCAGTTATGGAGTATTTATGACTTTTTAATTAATCTCCCTGCGGGTGGAGTGAATCTAATTTTTCAGTCATTTTTGGCTTCATTTCCTAAACTCGAGCTGTATTCTCTCACCGCAGGCATCTTGATAATCACTCGCTGTGGGAAGGCAAAACATTTGCAGTGCGCTGCTTTAAGATCATCATGTACTCCATTCAGGTGAGTTCAGTCCTCTTTTAAATTGAGACAAGAATCTAAACTCGCTTGTTGTTATTATGAAAAAAAATAATAAATGGAAGAAACGTACACTAATGTTTACTTCATGATAAAAACTTGAAGAAAAATACTTGAAATAAATGCCATTGATTTTTATTTATTTTATTTAAGTTATTTAAGTATTAATTTTTTTTTATTATTTTAAATTTATAATAAATAATTTTGGGTGGCTTGTTCGAATTGTTCGAATGTGTTTAATCCTCATCCGTCCCTCAGGTCACTTTGACACAAAACTCATTTTTAAAGATTTTTTAAAAATCGAGCTTTGATCGTTGTGTTATGAGACTTTTTTACTTTTGTCACACTTGAACCGGGAATACATGAAAAAAAACTTGAGTGAATTCGAGCAGTTTAACTGGGTGCTATAAAAAAAGTATCAAAAGTGTCCCTCGTGTCGCCACTGGAAAAGCATGGAATTTATGAAAAAACTGTGGATTTTTTTAATTTAATTTTGTCACACTTGAGCATGGAGCACACACACAAAAATTTGACTCGATTCGAGGATTCTGTGTGTAATGACCCGGCCATAGGAATGAATTGAATGTCCGAAAAAAAATGCATTTTTTTTATTTATTTGAGTTTTTTTACTATATAAAATCTGACACAATCCAGAAAAGATGCATACCCAAACAAAGGGCTGAGGCTGCAGAATGTCCCCAATGCACAAAAACTCACATACCCACACACACACACAAACACACACATGGCACACACACTCCCATTGAAGCACATTATAGCATGTATGTTTCTGCTGGGAAATGACTGTCATTTTGAAATGTTTTTTTACTTAACACGTTTAAATTTGAGTGATGGGGTGGAGACCAATGAGTTTATATCATATTTATATTTTTAAATTTATCTTTTATATTTATTACATATTTATGAAACTGTATGAATATGCATGTGTTTGGATTAAAATTCAGTATCAATTTCATGT
>NW_015544213.1:1439013-1440141 GCF_001515605.1 Sinocyclocheilus anshuiensis | reverse complement strand
AAAAAAATACCCAAAAAAAAAAAAAAAAAAAACTACATAAAAAAATTAGAAAAAAAAAATATATATATAAAAATGGACCAATATAAACTTTCTGAACCAAAAATAAAATTAGTGTCATTTTTGGCCTTCGGGTCATTTTGACCCGCGAGGGACACTTTTGTTATAGGTTCGGGAGGGACAGATGAAGGTTTTAAAGCTTTTTAAAAAAAATATATATATTTTAATAATATCTTGCATTGGTTACAGTAGTGATGCAAAAATAATAAATTTTAAATATATGTGTATAATATATATCTATTGATTTATTTTTTTATTATATATATATTTTTTATAAGGTCATTTATTCTCTCTTCTTTGTCTCTCTTTCTTTCACTCCCTCCAGTCCCAGCATTCTCATCTGGTCATCCAGCAGCTCCTGGGCCATTTGGATGCCAACAGTAAGAGCTCAGCCACAGTGCGTGCTGGGATAGTGGAGGTGCTTCTGGAGGCGGCTGCCATCGCTGCCAGTGGCTCTGTTGGTGAGTATGGATTTACAGCCCGGTTAATGTAAATCACTATCATAAATATACGAAATATTAAATAGTGCTGCCAGAGCATATCTCATTGCACAGAAACAGAGTTGTGTCTTTGCAGATGCTGTAACGTATATCACATATTTTACGCCTGTGCTCAGTATCTGGGTCACTCTCCCCCAGATGTGAAGCCTTTCTTCTGGGAGAACAGAACTGTGACATTGCATCTGACCCAATCTAGATTTCAGCCAAAAATATACATTTCACAGCCCGACTCTCCTCTCTGACGTCAAGTCAATGCTCATACCTAATATCTCATGTGAAAACCCTTCACACCTCTTATTGCAGCACTGCTGCTGACCCAAGGGGGACGACGCCACCTACAGCTTTAAACTAGAACTGTGAAATGTGATTTATTTGAATGAATCTGGTCATTTGGACATTTTGCGGTTTTAAAAAACCTTGTAAAAAAATATCTGATTTATTTGATCCATCACTCAATGGTGATTCTGTATTTTATATATATAATGTATGTGTATATATATATATATATACAGTGGGTACGGAAAGTATTCAGACCCCCTTCAATTTTTCACTCTTTGTTATATTGCAGCCA
>NW_015544213.1:1438675-1439003 GCF_001515605.1 Sinocyclocheilus anshuiensis | reverse complement strand
TTATTATCAGTGCTGGAAACTGTTGTGCTGCTTAATATTTTTTGGTTCCTGTGATACTTTTTTTTCAGGATTCTTTGATGAATAAAAAGTTAAAAAGAAGAGCATTTATTTAAAATAGAAATCTTTTCTAACAATATACACTACAGTTCAAAAGTTTGGGGTCAGTAAATTTTAATTCTTTCTTTTTTAGAAAGAAATGAAAAATTGTATTCAGCAAGGATGTGTTAAAGTGTTAAGAAGTGATAGCAAAGATATATATTGTTAGAAAAGATTTATATTTTGAATAAATGCTGTTCTTTTTAACTTTCTATTCATCAAAGAATCCTGA
>NW_015544213.1:1411800-1438597 GCF_001515605.1 Sinocyclocheilus anshuiensis | reverse complement strand
ATATGTGTGTGTGTGTGTGTGTGTGTGTGTGTGTATATATATATATATATATATACACACACACACACACAATTATGGAACTTCAAAATTAATAAAAAAAAATGTATAGTGCTACAAATTTTTTGTGATTTTCTTTGGGGGGGGCTGATTTGCATAATATGGCTAATATGACCTAATTTGATAATGCTGGGTTAAAAAAAGATCAATAAAAACTTTCCATTAAACAGTTTTTTTTTTCACAAAATAAGAATTAATATTTTTCAGATTACACTTATATACATTATTTTAATGAGTATTCACAGAAGTATTCAAAATGTATCATTTAACTTACAATCTGCAAAGGAGAGGAAAATTATTCAAATAGTCCATTTAATGCCACAGAACTTTATATAAACACAGGTTTTCACTCAATTTTCTGTCACTGTTTGGATGCAGTAAAGCCACATACCAGAAAACATTTGAGTCATGTTTGCATTTTCTTCTGTCACTGGCCATAATCCTAACCTTGTCTTCAGAGTCATTCATGCATGTGAAAATGTGTAACCTGGCTCAGAGGAAGATGAGAATTTTGTTTTTGTGGCAGTTTTTCTGGTATAAGGGATAAGACAAGACTTCTTCACTTTACAAATGGTTGTTGAAAGCAAAAATGCTATGAAATGCATGTCATTTTGTGAGAGTGTTTCTCGCTAGAACAAAACAAACACTATTTTTGGAATCAGCAGCACCACAAAATTAATAAGAAACAAGTATTGGATTTCATTCAGCAAATATGATGCAGGGTGGTGTAACCGTTGCAAGTCATTTTGACAATAATAAAATTAACAATTCATTCACTAATTGGACACCTCAAATCAAAGCACCAGATGTCTCCAGCTGTACTGATTTTGTTTGCTCAGCTGCAGATGACTGATTTTAAACAAGTCTCTGCATATATTAAAAAATGTGTGTGTTGCTTATTTTAGGCCCCACAGTGTTGGAGGTGTTCAATACGCTGCTCCGGCATCTGAGGCTCAGTGTGGACTATGAACTCACCGGATCCTATGACTGCACCAACATCGGCACCAAAATCATCAAGGAGCACGAGGAGAGACAGCTACAGGAAGCCGTCATCAGGACTGTCGGTGTGTGTGTGTGTGTGAGCATTATACGACCCACATTTCACTGCTTTTTTCAAATTTCCTGATTTTCCATTACTGTGGTCTGTGTCTTTTAAAATCAGGCTCATTTGCAAACACGTTACCCACATACCAGCGCTCTGAGGTGATGCTCTTCATCATGGGGAAGATCCCCATTCCAGGCATGCATCCCATGCTGCACTCTACAGGCTCAGGGTGAGCACTGCAGTCACTATTGTGTCCCTAGATATTTATGATGGTTGTAACTGGTCAATTAAAGTTATCTAAAAAGAACTGACTCAAACAGAAGAATTCAGACACAAAACCACTCTTTTACCTCAAAATTAATTAAATGTCTTCACTTGGAATTTATGACGTGAACATATTGTATTTGCTTCTGTCTGTACTGCAGGCCTGAGGGCAATCGAATGATCCAAGTCATGCTATTGAAGTCGCTGAGACAGGTAAACTCTACCTGCTTGATGCCTCATGAAAAAGAATTGCATCAAAGCACAGATTTGATGTTGTACAGGTAATGTTTCTCTCTGTCTTTTCAGGTCACATGTGGTTTCCAGACGACCAATATGCTGACAGCTCTGCCAAACTCCTTTCTGGATCCACTGCTGTCATTTGCTCTGCTAGAAGATGCAGAAATTCGACTGTTGGTGCTGGAAATTCTGGTCAGCCTTATTGATCGCCATAACAACCTCCCCAAGTTCTCCACCATCAGGTTAGTGTCTTTGCTGGATTTACACCAAACAGACTAGGTGTTCAGATTATGGTGTATACACTAACACTACCATTAAAAAGTTTGGGTTCGGTAAGATTTTTTTTATGTTTTGAAAAGAAGTCTCTAATTCTCACCAAGACTGCATTTATTTGATAAAAAAAAATATATGGTAAAAACAGTAGTATTGTGAAATATTATTACAATTTTAAATGACTGTTTTCTATTGTAATATATTTTAAAGTATAATTTATTCCTATGATGCAAAGCTGAATTTTCAGCATCATTACTCCAGTCTTCATTGTCACATGATCCTTCAGAAATCATTCTAATATGCTTATTTGCTTCTCAATAATTTTTGTTTTATTATTATCAGTGTTCTGAACATTGTGCTGCTTAATATTTTTGTGGAAACCATTACACATTTTTTTCAGGATTATTTAATGGAAAATGCAATTTAAAGAAAATAGAACTAGAAACCTTTTGCAACATTATAAATGCCTTGATTGTCACTTTTGATCAATTTAAGGCATCCTTGCTGAATATAAAAGTATATAAAAAAACCTTACTCACCCCAAACGTTTCATTGGTAGCATTTGCTGACAAACCAGGGGATTCTAGCAGTCAACTTCCATCATCTATAAGCCACTGGCAGTCTGAGGCCCCCAGTCAGACTGACATTAATCCATAATACAACCCTAAAGAGAAATATTTATTTCTTCTGGTCCTTTTATATATATAAAACAAATGAAACTTTTTTTATAATCGTATTTAATAAAATAAAATTGATGTAACCAAGACCATGTAGGTGGGGAAAAAGTATTAACCAACATTAATACTTTTTCACTACCTCATCAAAACCTAATTGATAAAATCAAGCCTTGCTCTACATTAATTGAATATTCAGTTTCAATTAGATTGTCCAAAAGAAGGTAAATGCGTTAAAATTTGCAGGTGATTTGACTATCGATAACAGAATCAAAATTCCTCTTTATATAACAAACATAGTTTTACTATGGTTTCATGATGCGTTGCTTTTTTCCCCATGCAGTATCATCTCTGATATCTCTGTGCTTAAACTCAAAGTGGACAAGTGCTCACGCCAAGACAACCTCTTCATGAAGAAGGTACAACATCCCTCTAATCAGTTCTCAACATCCTGTTGTCATTATTATTCTGATGTGAATCAGTGCTTTTGTTGGGTATGCATCAGAGAACGCATGCATGTCTGAATGGTTTTAAGTGTTTTGACAGCGATATCTCTCTGTTTTTAGCATGCACAGCACCTGTATAGACACATCTACCTGTGCAGTAAGGAACAGAGCAGCGTGCAGCCTCACTTTGAGAAGCTCTACTCACTCCTGGCCCTCATCAGCATGGAGCTGGCCAACGAAGAGGTGGTGGTGGACCTGATCCGTGTGGCACTCGCTCTGCAGGTGCACCCTCATTGTGTTTACACTCTTAAAGTCACCATGAAATAAAGTTTAGGTTTAGTGGCTTTTAGTATGAATATCGTAGCCTTAAGGTTATCTATAATCTAGTGTGCTCCTAATTGACAAGGCAGCATTAGATGTTGCAGAAATTCATTACCTCCCTGTATTTCACACACAATAGTTTGAATGATACCCAAATTCACTCTGGTGATGTCTAATCTTCTATATTATGCATCTAGGGAAGCATTTAAGTCTGATATGAATCAGCTCTAGATATACAGCAGGGTCACTTAATCCGATAAGGCAACATTAGACGTTACCGAAATCAGTTCTCTCCCTCTGTTTCTCACACAATGGCTTTAATGTTACCCAAATTCACTTAGGTAATTTCTAACCTTTTCTATTTTATATCCTATGAAGCATTTTACAGTTGTGGAAATATAGCAGGGTCACCAAATCCGACAAGGCAGCATGAAAATGTACCAAAATCTGTCACTCTCCTCTATTTCACACACAATGGCTTTACTGCTACCCAAATATACTCTGGTGATGTCTAACCACCAGTATTTTATATCCTAAAAACAACTTTGCTCTGATATGAACAGCTGCAGATATACAACTGGGTCACCAAATCTGACAAGGCAGGATTTGAGAAATAAGTTATCTCCCTCTATTTCACACAGAATTTAATGCTACCCACATTCACTCTGTTTATGTCTAACCTCCTCTATTTTATATCCAGGGAAGCATTTTGGTCTGATATGAACAGCTGCTCACATTCAGCAGGGTCACTTTATCCGACAAGGCAGCATTAGATGTTACCGAAATGAGTTATCTGATTTTCACATGATTTTCACCTCTATTTCACATGGAAGGGTTTTAATGTTACCCAAATTCACTCTGGTCTAGTTTTTTGTTTCGTCATAAACTACATAGTTCAGTGGAGATGTATTTCAGTATTTTTTCTAATCTTCCTGTGTCGCTTTCTGTCCAGGACTTGGCTCTGAGCAGTGAGGAGACGCTACCGGTGTATAACCGCTGTGCTGTTTATGCTCTGTCCTCTGCTTACCTCAATCTCATCAGTCAGCTCACCACAGTGCCAGCGTTCTGCCAGCACGTTCATGAGGTCAGTGCCACTCTGGAGTCTCTGTACTTACTAACAGTTTGTTCTCATCAACTGTATTTGAATTAAAATTTTACATGCATAAATTGTATAAACCTTTTTGCAGGTGATTGAAATGAGACAAAAAGAAAGTCCTTACCTGTTACCTGAGGATGTCTTCATTGAAAACCCAAAGTAAGACAAACTACGAGTCATCGAAATTGTTTTGTTTAAAGGGGTGGTTGATTGCGATTTCACTTTTTTTAATGTTAGTGTGTAATGTTGCTGTTTGATCATAAACAATATCTGCAAAGTTACGAAGCTGAAAGTTCAATGCAAACGGAGATATCGTCTTTTAAAATTCTGGCAGTTTAATTCAGAGGAGAAGGGACAGAGCGGTGTGGAATAAAGGTAAATTATGTGAAAAATAATGCATTTTTTAACAAACGAAGCATTAACACATGTTAGACTGCACTCCATAAACACAATCAAGCCTATAAAAAAAACAGTCAACCACCCCTTTAATGATATATATTATGTTCTATTATTCAGCAAGGATGCATTAAATTGACCAGAAGTGACAAGAAAGATATTTATAACGTTTCAAAAGATTTCTATTTCAAATAAATGCTATTCCTCTGTTATGCGTATTCTATACATCAAAGAATCCTGAACAAAAATCACAATTTACACAAAATATATATATGAAGCAGAACAACTGTTTTCAACATTATAAGAAATGTTTCTTGAGCAGCAAATCAGCATATTAGAACAATTTCAGAAGGATCATGTGACACTAAAGACTGGAGTAATGATGCTAAAAATTCGGCTTTGAATCACAGGAATAAATGACATTTTCAAAGAGAATTAAATTTTTGTACAAATATTTCAAAATATTGTTTTTACTGTATTTCGGTCAAATAAATGCAGTCTTGGTGAATATAAGAGACTTACAAAAACATTAAAAAAATCTACAAAATTTTGAGCGGTTGACTATTTGTTTGTTACATTTTTTAAATATCAGTGGGAATGAACGAATGAATAAATAAAATATATATATTTATTTATTTATTTATTTATTTATTTATTTAAATATGTACATCATAAATTATGATTTGCTTGTACTCTGTTGATTTCCCAGGATTCCTAAGACACTGGAGAAGCTGGAAGGAGAGCTGTTGTTTCAACAGGCCAAGATCACTGAGGTTCTTGGTGGCAGCGGCTATAACACTGAGCGACTAGCTACACCTTATGTCCCACAGTTCACAGGTGCATAAATGAGCATTTTGTGCCACATCATACACCACGTAAAAATGTCTCTGGTCTTTTTGTGCACAAAATTATTATTGTGCACAATTATCATGCACCAATCAAATCCCAATGGATGACTTGTTCTTTATTGTTACCCACTGATTTTTTTTTTTTTTCACTTGAAAATGTCACAACACACTCTAAATGTACTGTGTGTGCCTTTTATGTGGTTTTCCAGAAAACAATGAAATTCGTGTTGTCGCTATTGTAGATAAGCAGCTATTAAAGGGGTCATATGATGCTGCTAAAAAGAACATTATTTTGTGTATTTGGTGTAATGAAATGTGTTTATGCGGTTTAAGGTTCAAAAAACACATTATTTTCCACATACTGTACATTATTGTTTCTCCTCTATGCCCCGCCTTTTTGACATGCGTCGATTTTTACAAAGCTCATCGGTCTGAAAAGCGAGGTGTGCTGTCGGCAACCACATGTGAGGACCCCGGGCTGGACTCCGCTTCGTCCACGGTGAAAGCCGATCCGGCGATCCACGGCACTAAGGTGATGTATTCCCTCAGCGACCAGCACAGATCAGATCTAGGCATGACGAAGCGGATATCGTCCTCTTTTGGAAGACCAAACAAAGTAGTTTCGCTTTCACAATGAAACACAGCGTCTTCAGGACATGGCTGCAGCGTCAACAATACTACAGTGAGAATAAAAGTTACGCCTTCTTTCTTTGCGTGAACATTTGGGCGGCGTTATGCAAATCTTCCCACATAGTGATGTAGATATGTGGGGGCGTGTTAGAACAAGCCATTTTAGGTAGGCGTGGTTAACTCTTAACTTTTATAAAGAATATCTCTTTGGATTTGAGACTTTAGTCTTTGCAACTTTACAGATCTTCTTTATGCAACAAGAGCTTGTAACACTCCAAAGAGAAAGGAAAATTTTAAATCGCATCATATGACCCCTTTAAGACATTTGCATTGAAGATTAACTGATTAGCTTTAGTCTGATTAGCTTTAGACTAAAGTTGTTTCTGCTTATTAGCCGCCTGACAGAGATGGATCGAATAAACAGTTGATTAATTCCACCCTCTTCCCTTAGATGAGGACCGGCTGTCAAAAAGAAAGAGCATTGGAGAAACAATATCTCTTCAGGTGGAGGTAGAGTCCAGAAACAGTCCCGAGAAAGAGGAGGTAAATGAAAACATAAAAATATACAACACTCACAGACACATTTGGTGTGTTTAAACTTTAATGAAGGCATTACAGGGACATTTATGAACACGTTTTTCTGGTGAGGATTAACATCTTACTAAAGGACTTGGTTTAAAGAGGTTTTTTTATGAGGACAATTTCGGAAATTTGTCATTCACAGGTATAGCAAAACAAACCCACACACACAGTTATCTAGTTAAATTTAAGACGACATAAAATAGACAGTTATTTTTATAATAAGGTACCACAGACTAATCCTAACTTATATATGATTTATATAGTTTAACAATATAATATTTTCTGGTTATCCCCAGAATAAGGTTTTATCAGATATAGTTGAATTATGGGAACAGTATTGTTCTGATGTTTGTTTTCTTTCCCGACAGAGAACACCAGCTGAAGAAATCACATTTGAAACACTAAAAAACGCCATTGGTAGGTTGATTTAATGAGAATTAGACTTGTTCTAAATTGTCCCTCCAGATATTTCCAGAACCTGCATGCAATCGTTTGCACATTATTGCTTTGTTAACTTATCCTTTGGCTGAACAGTGTTAGTATGTGTGTATTCTCCAGTGGATAGTGTAGGCGTGGAGGAACAGGAGAAGGAACGCAGGAGACAGGTGGTTGAGAAGTTCCAGAAGGCCCCCTTTGAGGAAATAGCTGCCCACTGTGGTGCCAGAGTAAGTTAACTTGTTGCACTTTTCCTTTTATTTCATGAAAATGTATGCCGTTGTTGTCTTCTCCCACACTGATCAGCTCAATATTGTAATTTAGGGCTAATACTCGTTCTTCTGTTTCCTCCCAGGCTACAATGCTGCAGAGCAAACTTAATCAAATCTTTGAAATCACGATCAGGTAGGTTGCAGCACGGCTCATTTCAAACGTCAGCCATCTCTCTGAAAGATATTTGTGCTGATAAATCTTATCTTTTCACTCTTTCTTGCTTGCAGGCCTCCTCCCAGTCCATCTGGAACCATCACATCAAGTTACGGCCAAACCCAGAGTCGCTCTGTCCCCGTTTATGATATGAAGTTCCCGGACTTGTGCGTTTACTAGTGCAGCTCAACTCAGGATTCAGGAACCTTCAGTAGCAGGCAGAGGTACAGAGAGCTGGAGGGTTTTAGGTATTAAATTATATTTTGATGTTTTTTAATAGAGGAAAAATAAGAGGTCAGCCCTCCTCTGTCCTATAACCCTCATCACTGTATTGTCCCCTGTTCCCCTGTCTACACTGTGACTGTAGACAGTTCACCCATTGAACTACTGGAAGGATTTTGAACATTTGGATTCCTGAGTTGAGAGTTTTCCCTATTTACAAATATTTTCCACATATTCTTTGATACTCTGCACTTCTATAATAAAATCAGCTACCATAAATAAGTATTTGCAGCAAAAACCCAACTCAACAGGGGCGCAAAAAACATTTTTAACAAGAGCATACCTGGGTCATATTTCACCCTTAAAATCAAAAGAAAGAAAAAATAAGTTATATTTTGTATAAAGAAAACTTTAGTAACTTTAGTACCATTAAGATTTTTTTTACATTGTGACATTATTTTCATGACAATCGAGCACATTTAATGTGAAAATAAAAATATTTAAATTGTAAATTATTTATACATTAGGAATTTTTATAATGTCTTTAATTATGCTTATTGCAATGCTGATTTCATTTAAAAATCATTGCATTAGTTAATATTGTATATATAATATATATTGTTTATTGTAATATACTGTATATTGTAATACTACAGTAATTACACTTTTTTACATTTCAAATTACAAAATTAAATTTACATTCAGTTAAAAAAACATTACAGTATTAAGCCTTTTGGAGGTCATAAAAATTAATTAAAATTAATTGTCATAAAAATAATGTCATAATGTTTAATGTTAAATGTATGTAATAATCATATTATGGTCATATATATATATAATTTTATTTTATTTATTGTAGAGGGAATTGTGACCATATTTCTGTTAGATTCACCTTTGTTCTTTTTAAAGTGGAGTTTCATAGTTCCATATTGAGTAAAAGGGGAAACCGTCATCTCATGATGCATTTTGACAAGTCAAACAACATACCTTTCTACTTAGAGATTAAGTGCAATCAGTATAAATGAGGCTCATTTGTTGCTCTCAAATAATTTTTACTTGGTGCTAATTTCTGTTCCTAGTAGTTTGAGTCTTTAGTAAATGAACTTTTTATTGTTTCTTCAAGCATTAGTAGCTTGTTTATAACAGCGATCTGCAGTCTGTAGATATCTGGCGTTCAGATCACTGGAAGTGACGTCTGTCTTGCTGTCTGCTTGTGTTTACATGCTAAGCACAGTTGTTTCAAAGTGGTGTTAAGGAGCTTCGGTGCTGAAGGAACTATTTAATTAGCACTTTTTTATTTATCTAACCATACTCATTTGCTTAGCATCTGTAACCTGCTACGTTGTGCTTATTTTTGCACAGTCTTGTAGCATCAGACAATTTTATTATTTGTATTTTGTAAGCAAAAGCATCATTTTTATTGTGTGTATAAAGTTGCATATAAGATCTATAAATGTATGTAAATAATTGTTTATTCATTTTAGATTGCTCTGGTTTGGGTCATTGTCTGAATGAGAGTGTGTATGTGTGTGTATTTCCCCATAAAGAACTAACCAGCATGATGTCTCCAGTTTAAAAGAGTTTGTGAAACTCATAATGGCAGATTTGTTTTTGTGATTGACTGCTAGCTTCAGGGTTCAGAGTCAAATGAAGAAAAAACAATCCATCGGGAACGACAGCATTGCCATACTTTATCACACTCCTGGACAAAGTCCCAGCTATGTAGTTTGAATCACATAATGCTCTACAAATATTCCAGATCATACCGCCGAGAGATGTCCACTATTTCAGTGCTGATATGTATCTTTAAGTACAGTAGAATATTTCAAGGATAATATACAGCCAGGGTTTATTTTGCAATTTTGACCTTCTGACTTACTTTATCCTGCTTAGTACATGGCTGCTTACCAAAATAAATATGGACATAACACTTTCATTTTATGTTGAAATTATTTATCTTATTTGTAGATTAGCTTACTTGTGTGTCTGCTAAGAGAAATTGTCCGTTATAGCATAGAAAACAGTCTAGCATCAAGACAAGCAGTGCAACAATATTAATTCATATTATTTTTAATCTGCAATCAAGTTCTGTTTTGTAGGGACTAGTTAGCCAACATATTTAACAAGTCTTCCGCTATTTTAATTTCGCTCTCATCCAGTTCATTGTTCTTCCAATTTTTGTTTTGTTCATTTTCTTGCTTAGACTAGAGGCTCCTGAGCTGCCTTCTATCGAATGTTTTAAAAGAGAAAGTGATTGGAAAAACATGCCACGGTCAGATATACAGTTTTAGCACATTATGCAAAATTTCACCAATTGGCCAATAATCAAGTATTTTAGAGAGCTGTTAATAAATTAAGAATAATAATTATATTTTTCATCATTTGATGGAAAACTTCAAGCCTATAGGCTTTCCTTTCATACTGAGGTGGTGTAATGGTGAGTGTAATTTGTTCATGCTCAGCTAACAGACATTTTATATGTTGTGTGCATAATTTAGTCCCATTATTTGTGAGGAATGTTTTTGTATGCCTGTGGATTTTTACAGTGCCATAAACTGAACTGCTGTGCTTTTTCTAAAGGATTTGCGCAACTTGCTATTATTTATGTCATCAGTTGGTGACTGCATACAGTGTATGTTTTAAGTGTTACTTTTTATGTTTTTAAGACTATATAACAGGAGGCCAAGTATGAAAGCAGATTAAATAAATATTAATTTGTACTACACAGACAGAGCAGTAGATATTTTAACAATCCAATGAAAATTAGATACCTAAACGGTAAATGCTGTAATGCCTGTAGTCAGTACTGTCTTTGTCACAGAAATAGACCGCTGTTCCTGTCCTGAGTATTATTAGTATTAAATGCATTTGCTGTTTAAATATAATTATTCCCTTAAAATGTATCTGAAGTATAGCTCTTGCCCCGATTATATCACTGAAGTTCTGTAAATGCATCTCACATTTCTTCAGCATTGTAGTTAAGTAATGAATTTAATGTTTGCGAGAATATTAATTTCTGGGCTGTGACATGTCAAAGTTAAGTCATTTATTATAACCTCTCTGCAATTCAAGTGTCATTTCTGGTGTAACTGGAGTCTTGAAATGGAGTGCGCTGTTCATGTGTAGCATTGATGAAATATCAGTTACAGTGTCTCCATTTCATTTTTAAGTAACATTCTGTCTGGATGAAAGTTTTCCTCATAATTCGTTTGTGGTTAAACTGCAAATAGACAATAAAACATTTTTGATGCAATGCAGTGTGCACATTTGCAATTTTTCTCTGAAAGCTTTGAAATGGGACTGTTTTTAACGTTTAAAGTTAGGGGAGCTGAAACAATCCAGAGGACATTTTATTGCTCAAAGGTTTCGTTTTTGCAGAATTAATCAGATTAATTTGGTCTTGGAAGAGTTTGATGAAAAATGTTTGAGCTTGAGTTATGGCCAATATTATAAATGTATTATTAAGTTATTAAAAATCTGTATGGTTTTGCTTGTTTTTCCTTTTCGCTCCAGATTAAAAAATGTTATATTAGACATCAAAACATTATAATATAAAGTAAAAATGATAGACAGTGTTTCTTTCTTCTGTTAAACATAAAAGAAGATATTTTGAAGTATGTTGGTAACCAGAGAGTTGACATTAGCCATTGACTTTCATACAATGACCATAGTAATGGCCAGAGGAGAACTGGCCCCTTGCCTGAGCCTGGTTTCTCCCAAGGTTTTTTTTTTTCTCCATTTCTGTCACCGATGGAGTTTTGGTTCCTTGCCACTGTCGCCTTTGGCTTGCTTAGTTGGGGAAACTTCATTTCTAACATTATTATCGACTTGATTGCTGAACTGAGCTGGACGATGACTGAGCTGAATCGGATCTGGCCAATTCAATCCGATTGACTTGGTTACATGTGACTTTTTTATTCTGATTGTGCTTCTAGTCCTCTTACGATCGGATTAGTAGGGTCCATGTAAACGCAACTATTGATGAACTGACTTTAATTGAAAAATTGAGTGTTTATTATTGTCCTCTTGCATTATAGACACTGTTTTTCTGTTTAATACTGTAAAGCTCCTTCTGTATACACAATCTGTATTGTATAAAGCGCTATATAAATAAAGATGACTTGACTAGTATGAAAAAAATGCTATTGAAGTCAGTGGTTACCGTCACTGGTTTGGTTACCAACATTATTCAAAATATCTTCTTTTGTGTTCAGCAGAAAGGAAAAAAACAGGTTTGGAACAAGTAACTAATGGCAGAATTTTCACTTTTGTGTGAACTGTTATCTGCTTCCAACATGAATTAATTCGGACCAGAGCCGATCCTCCCTATACGCAAAATATGCAAGCTGCATAGGGCCCCCGAAACACCAGGATTTAAAACGTGGGCAGATCGCTGTGCTGTTCAGACTACATGACTTGCTGTCTGTCTTGGAAGTCGTTGTGGTGTTCACATTACGCGACACTACATAAATGATCCGCAACAGGGCTCCACACAATACACGAGCTGACAACAACTCTGTCACCCAATGACTCTACACGGTCCCCAAACCAAGTTTTGTCATGAAAACACACGTGAGAAGTGGAACTGGAATGACGCAAAACAACAAGTGAAACAGGATTTGTTTATTTGAAAATGGACGTAGAAAAGAAATTAGTGCTGCAAGCTGTTTGCGTGATGATCTGTTTTTAAAAATTTGCTCCATTTCTTGTGTCCAAACTTTTCTTAAAGCCGTGTTGCTGCTTCTGTTTTGCTTCCGCTGATCTCAACCCATGCCTTGCTCTCAGAGCCAATCCTCCCTATATGCAAAATATGCAAGCTGCGTAGGGCCCCCGAAACACCAGGGGGCCCCCTTGCTCTCAAAGATGATTTCATTTTAGTTTTGTTTTTGAATTTGGCCAGCGGTTATGAAAACATGAATGATCATTTATCTTAATGTGGTGCGCTGTCGCCTTTTCTACGTAAAAATCAGTGAACTCATGTAATGTGAATGTCGTACAGTCTTGCTCGAGACTAAAAAAACGAGTTGAAAGCGTACCGAGCCGCGGAAGAGACACTGTTTCTCAAGTGCTTTCCACGAGCACGATTCGAGACGGAGTGAAACACGGACAAATGCGTTTCATTCATTCATAACCACTCATATACCCCACTCCACCGCCCCCCCCCAACACAGTTTTGTGTAGGACCCCCAGAAGTCTAAGATCGGCACTGATTCGGACCAATCCACAAATTAGCAGTTGTTGGACTCCAGGATAAATTCAGCATCCAAACACAGAAATCCACAGCTGTCGACATTGCAAATTCATTTTAATGTATTTCATGTACAGTATATTACAGTAAAACTATCTCGGGTAGACAAATACCTGGCATTTCTGAATATCCTTTCTTTTTAAATCCCAGAGGTGATTGTTATGGTGTTAGGTGTCTAAATGAATTGTAAATGTCATGTGAGATACCTTGACTTTAATATATAAGTGATTTGGCTAGTTTGTTTGTTTCTTTTTTTCTTTCTTTCATAGGACAATGTTTCATGCCCTGTCAAGAATTTAAATGTTCAGAGGAAGCTTTTTTTAATTAAGGTTGTATGTTACACATTTAAATGTTTTGACACCAAATATTGTCTATTCTCTCCTCTCTTAATCTCTGAACTGCTGTCCGTCTTTAACAATGACGTTTCGTATGAGGGTGAGCAGGGGCTTGTGGGATTGATCTGGATACGGCCTCATGAAGCCTCCGTAGCGCTTGTTAGGTGGGGCGTTCCAGCGGAAATGGGTCATGCGATACTTCCCATTGCTCTTTGCGTTGTTCCTCGGCTGAACGTCCAGCGTGCCGCTCTGCCCTCGCTCCACGCGCACACTTTCCACCGACTCCTCGGGCTCCTCTTCCAGAGCGCCGTTGGTGAAGACTTTGACGGGTCGGCGTTTGCGGCCCATGGGTTTGCCCCAGCGGAAGTGCTCCATGGAGTAAGACCTCCTCTCGTCATTGTGAGGGGCTTCTCCAGTGGCGTCTTGGAGCTCGATTGAATCAGGAGACAGAGCCGATAAGAGCAGGCCCAAACTGAGGCTCTCTTCCTCAACCTCTTCCTCACTGTTCTGCTGTTCAGATGAAGATCTGCACTGCCTGAGACACTGCTGCACAGTCAGGACAGAGAATGAGAGGATGCAGATGCATGTTAACCATGACTGCAGCTTTCATTAACAAACAAAGCTTAATAGATCACTCATTTATGGTACATTCAAATAGTTTGATTTGAATCTTTTTGTATGTATTCCTTATATCATAACTGGGTGAATCTCATAAAATTAAAAAAAAATTTATGTAAACGTTTTATGCTCATGTATGTGAAAACATTATTGTATTAATATACTGTTTTGTTTTATTTTATTTTATTTTTTAAACCACAATAGGCTAAAAAAGTGAGAATTATGCCTGAAAAGATTTTAATTCATTTCTATTTATGAAAAATATCTTTTCTTTTTTCCTTTTGATGTTTTTCCTTTGTTTTTCTAGAATTAATTACTTTTTAATGAGAGTTTAATGTCATCAAATTATTGTCTATTGGATTGCTTATTATATAAATGTGTTTATATATACTGCAAAGACAGAACAGTATAATTTAATAACTTACTACCATTTAAAAAAAAATGTTAAGCAATTAATACATTAATTCAAAAAGGATGCATTAAATTGCTAAAAGTGACAGTAAAGACATTTATAATGTTACAGACATTTCTATTTCATATAAATGCTTTTCTTTTGAACTTTCTATTCATCAAAGATTCCTGCAAATAAATTTTTATCACAAAAAATATAAAGCAGCACAACTGTTTTCAACATTAATGTTTCTTGAGCACCAAATCAGCATATAAGAACATTTTTGAATGATCATTTAAGGACTGTATTTTAAAATATATTAAAATAGAAAACTCTTGTTTAAAGTTGTAATGCCATTTCACAATATCAAACAAACTCTTTTTTACTGTATTTTAATCAAATAAATGCAGCCTTGGTGAGCATTAGAGACCTCTTTCAACCGAACTCAAACTTTAAAACAGTACTGTATATGATTTTTAATCTTTAATAGAATCTATGAAGTCCTATTATTAATGCCGTAAAATGAATCTTACCCATTTTTGTTCATTGGTTTTAAGGCCCATGCAGTCTATCAAATCCAAGCAGCGGCCGTCTACATATGGACTGTGAAAACACAAGACTGCTGCAGCCAAAAGCCAGGAAGGACAGAGCATCTGAAAACAAGAAACAAGACAAGATCAGTTCTTTCATCCCTCAGGTATCATTCGTATGAGTCAGAATCGAAAGCTGAAAAGAAAACGGCTGATACTGAGCTATATATAAAATCAAGGACGAGTTTTATTACTCTGGTATTTTACTTGAATCACCTTTGATTTGATTGCACTGAATGGATCAGAGTCGCTCAGACTGTCCTCACACAATGATGCCGTGTGGGCAGGTCACTTACAGTTACGAGAAGCGGATGTCTCTTCAGAACTTTGACTGTTCAGGATGCTTCTAAAGAAGAGAAGTGAACTTGGAGACTTGTATCTACTCTCCTCATTCATTGGTACGTGACCTTTTATGGTTTTAATGATGATGTCATGACACATAGATCTGTGAGGTCCATTAATATCACAGCGCGATGTCAGCCGCTGTGTGGCGTCAGCGATGAAAGGAAAAGCTCTGAAATAAATCAGCTGCAGTTAACAGACTCTTTAGTCTTGCTGGTTTTAAACTCATTAGTAAGATTGTCCATGAAAGTCCACAAAAATTGGTTTTGGTAGGGATGATGATTCAGTAAGTCCAGAATTAGTCAAAAGCCTCTGATGATCCTGTTAGATATTATACCGTTTCACAGGGGAAGAAAATTCTATTCAAATTTTATTTCTTTATAAACCGGACCAAGTGGATCAAATTATTGAAATTAAAATGGTTTGTTCATAACATTATTGGATATTGTTTGATGATTTCACCATGGTCATGCATGTCATCCATATCAAATGAATTATAATATTTTTTCTTTCAATTTCCCCCCAGTAATTTAATTTAGAATATTGCACATTATTATAGAACTGTACATAAACATATCCATTTAAATATGAAATTAAAAAATGTGTTTAAAAATACAAACATGTATTTAAAAATACAAAAATGTATGTTTTATTTTTAAATAAAACTAAATTATTTAATCATTCATAATAACCGTAATAATATTCATAACAAATAATGATAATTTAAATATGAAATAAATACAAAACATTTGTATTTAAAAAATATAAATATGTATTTTAATTACAACAATAATTATGTATTCATTTGAAATAATATAGTAATAAATGATATTAATAATAAAAACAATAATATTTCAAATCAATTATTATTTTACATATTACAGTTTTTAGAGCTGATTTTTTTTTTTGAAAATTTTAATTTAATCTGAATAAGTTTTATAATTTAAAAAATAGAAATGTATATGTTTAGTTAAAAATACAACAAAAATATTTAATTAAAAATAAAATCATAATTAATAGTAATAATAATCATTATTTAGTCATTTTCAAGATCATCAAAATCTATAGTTTTTGTCTTTAACTTGAATTCTGAGTCATGCATGCTGTTTAATTCACTTTGTATCACATACTCTAAAACAGATTGTTTTCCATTTTAAAATTTGGAATATGTTTTCTAATGTTTTTTTAAACATTAAAAATGTAAATGACACATTTTCTTTGACACTGTTCATAAATAAAGCTTTACAAGCAGATACAGTACTAACCAGTGATTCAATGGTTCAAAAGCAGAATGATTCAAATTCCATATTCTTACCTTTCTGAATTTATAGATGGGTTCTATGGTTCTGAATCTCCTCCTTTGACTCTTCCTTGGGTCTCCAGCTCTTATCAAGCTCACCTCCACTGCTCTCGTTTGGCACTTTTTTTCCGGGCGTATGTGAATGGATCTCTCTCTCTCTCTCTCTCTCTCTTTTGTTCTCTTATTTTCTGAATGAGCTCTGCTCTCTTATATACTCACAGGTGCATGGCAAACCCTCGAGGCTGGAAGATGATCAGGTGGGTCTCTGCTGAGGTGGGGGAGGTGTGAGGGGGGTGCACAGGGGAAATTACTAATAAAAAACAAACCATTCATACTTTTTCATACCTCTGTTTTTGACACATTAAAACATCCACAGGAAGTGGCAGGTGAATTATGGATCAGATACTGTGGTTCTGTTACTCATGTCATTTGAGACACTTGGAAACTTAATGAAAATTAACTCAGGAAATTAAGATGGAATGACGTAATTTCACATCACAAATTCCCTGTCAATCAGAACAACATACAAGCAGCGTGCAAATCGATCAGACTGAGCAGATGTGCAATATCTTAAGTGCTTAGCTCAAGCTGAACAATTCTTCTAACTTAGTTTCTCATCTCTTTGTTGCTTCTTTTTTTAATGAAGCCCATTCATGCCCCATCTGTAGAAAATGTAATTACTAACAATGGAGGAAAGCTAATGTTGTGTTGTCGTGGTAACTCTTTTTTTCTCCACTCACTTAAATTAATACACTGAAAAAGAAGAAAAGAGTGACTTTAATTAGTCATTCAGGGGAAAAAACACTTGAGACTTGAAATTAAAAACAGCATCATTGCTGTTTTCATTTCTCATTTTTGTTTAGTTTAACGTGAAGTACTAAAATAACTAAAACTAATAAATAAAAAAGTATAAAAACATATTTCAAAAATATTTCATAAATAAAAAAGACTAATAAAAATGCAAAAAAAAAAAGTATAAAAATTTTTAATAATTATTTTACATAAAATTAAAGTGAAAACAGAAAATATAAAAATACAATGTCATTAAAAATATTAACAAAAAAGATAGCAATAATACCAAAATATCACTGGCATGCAGAGAATTCTTTGAATATATAAAACCTTCTAATAGTCAAAAGCTTATGTGCAGGTTTAGACCTTTGAAATTAGAGATATTTTGTTTAAAAAAAATGAGAAAGCTAGATAAAGGTCAGAAAACAACAATAGAAATTCGACAGCAGAAACTCTGTGGCGTTCATACACTCTTAAAAATAAAGGTTCTTTTTTGGCATCTATATATATCCTTTAACATCCATGGAACCTTTCCATTCCACAAAAGTTTCCTTATAATGGAAAAAGGTTCTTTAGATGATTGAATTGGCAAAAAGCGGTTCTTTTAAGAACTGTTCACTGAAAGGTTCTTTGGGGACCAAAAATGGTTCTTCTACGGCATCACTGCGAAAACCCTTTTGGAACCATTATTTGTGTTGAAACTGTACAGCATGGCATTCGCGACGGCAGTGTTAGGTTCAATTCCCAGGTAATGCAATGTGAGTTGCTTTGGATGAGCAGATGCTGCACTTTAACTGAACTGAAGATCAGATGTGCTGATGGTGCAACTGTTAAATTTGGGTTCCTGTCGATAGCAGTCGACCTCGGTTCATGACAAGATCGGAATAATTAGTTAACAGGATCTCAAGCGTCTCTCTCTCTGTGAAAGCACATCCTCTAGAGAGGGCCGTACAAATACAACAAACCTTACATGATGTTCACTCACAGTTTTAACTTAGGATCATACAGCAAAGTCCAAAAGGCTGCGACCACTAGAAAATGTTTTTTTCCCATTACAAATTAAATGATCAAAATAAATTGTCATTCAATCCAGACAAACTAAATATTAAAATATTCTGAAATTCATGTTAATTTTTCTGTTCGTATATATATATATATATATATATACACACATATTTGATCACGTTCTAAAGACCATCTTGTGCAAAATAAATTGTCATTCAATCCAGACAAACTAAATATTAAAATATTCTGAAATTCATGTTAATTTTTCTGTTCGTATATATATATATATATATATATATACACACATATTTGATCACGTTCTAAAGACCATCTTGTGTTTAAAAGAGAAAAATCTGACCTTTGTCAATTTTATTCGAACTAAGCAAACATTTGCAATTTTGAATTTGCTGATATTTATATGGCCAAAAGGTATAGATGAAATTCTGACAACTTGTAAATCAATGAGATCTTTCCACTTACATAAAATGCACATACAAATCAGTTGTCACTCTATATCTCCCAATAATATGTCTTAGATAATATTTAAATGCTTATGAATGAAGCTCTGTAGTTTTTACTGTGGGAGCAGAACATATAATATTAATGCAATGCAATGATGATTGAGAGATGAACAAATAAACGTTCCACAAAAGCCTGATGAATCATATTTGATATTCATATTTTAACGATTTCTCTAGTAATATGGATATGGATAATCAAGTAAACCTACGCTATACTTCATTCCAGTAAGTGTTCATCTTGAAATATTAACCATATAAAAGTTATTCTTTTGTTTACTTTATAAAAATCAGTAAAAGGCTTTTATTTACTAAAAAAGTATCAATCAGACGACAGAAAGCATTTAGTAAATTGTGTACAACAGTTTTTTTGCAAAGTTTTGATCATGAATTTAAAGGCCTTGGATATTTGATCAAATATGATGCAGTAGTCCTTTTCCTAAACAAACATAATTTGGTGCATCAATTATTTGTAATTGTTCAGACGTATAGAGTAAAGACAGTCTGAGTGGCTGTAGTTCAGTGTTTGGTTTCTCTCCTCTCTTTCTTCTGATCAGGAATCCAATTATACAGGATTACAAGGATAAGATGCCCACCGTATCAGCCATCCTGCAACACATAAGCTGTAGAAAGAGAGAGAGAGAGCGAGGATGGCAGCATGCATCTGTATTTCCCCAGAAGACAAACAGGACGTCTCTGACCACTGAAACAGGTAAAGATGAAGTTTTGTCACTGTTTCCCTGTAGAGCTTACTTGCTGATGACATGTTAGCTCTGCACGTACCGTAGTGTAGTGTATCAGCAGTGCTTCTCTCATGTGAGATGGTGTGATGCATGAGGTGTGGAGTCGTGGGTAAATCAAATACCCTCCAAACAAACAGATGTATACTCTGCATTCACACTTCTAATCAAAATGTCACTGCAAAGACGTAGAACGCTTTATCAGTCTGATTGATTCTCAGTGTTATTCTTTTATTCATGCTGCAGGACATGAGGCTCTCAGGCATTGCTCTGTAATGTGGTTTGGCATATTCAACATTTCTCTGTTGGATCCAGTGCACTAGGCTTGGATCAGAGACACAAGGTGCTTAGACGTGATACTGCAGCATTAAAAGGTCTGCTCAAGGTGTTGGGTCAGATCAAGGCATTCCCTGCACGTTTTTCCTCCTGAGTTCACCTGCTGAACTAGATAGGCAGGACTGTGCACAGCATCATTTTCTATTTCTTTTCAATTTTGCATTTGGTTTGATGTTTTCTAATGCAACAACATGCAGATATTTTTTAACTGTGACTTGCTCATTCAAGCTGTTTCAGTGAGAATTGTATTTCCTGAGATGTAGAGATGTATTTCCTGAATAAATGCGCCCAGATGAGGTTGGTATTGTCTCAAACACAACACCAACATCAACTATTTTTAGCATGCCCATCTTCTTCCAGGTTAAATGCTTTCACAGTTCTTGAACCCACATAAGCACATAGAAAAGTGACACGAGCCACCAAAGCACCTTAACCTGTGCCTTAATCAGGACAATCAGGCTGACCTCTAACAAGAGCAGGGACATATTTGTGGGATTTATTTCAAATATCACATTGAGATTTATGACAGATCACGTTATTTTCCCCTTAAGCCTAAACCCAAGAGAGCATCTTCAGTACAGTGTGGTTTTTGACAGCTGACCTATAGTTCTCTGACACGAGTGCACTGAAATGTCACACCATCGAGTGCTTGAAATAAATGACCTACTGTTATTATCATAGACCATGAACAATCTCACCGAACTTTTTCAAGTGGTGACATAACTGTGTGGGATGCATAACTTAACGCTTATAAATCTCAGTTTATAATCCAAAGTTATATTTCTTTGAGCCCCAGAAGTAGTGATTCACTGTGATTCATCTTTGAGCAAAGCCCTTGAATAAGAAAGTTTGAATAAGAATTAGAAAGTGGCTGCTAAATAATAATTAGATTTTTACATTCAGAAGAAAATGTAAGTAGTGCTACATAGACTGTCGCTGCCGTGATGTTAAAGCTGACCTAATAATTTTAGCTTGATTTCTCATGTCTCTGATGTCTATTTCCAATATTAATCCAATAAGCAGTTGAATGCATGCTTATTGCATGTAACTGTGGTAGTGTACATTATTTTGAATGAAATATGATGTATAAATTATAATGACAAAATAGTATATTTATATAAGTAAATAATAAATACAAAAAATCATATCTATCTGTCTGTCTGTCTGTCTATTTATATATCTATATACAAAAATTCGAATAAAATATGGTATAAATAATCATGAAAAAATAAGTAGCATGTTTATATAAGTAAATAAAAAATATAAAAATAGTAAATATAAAAATAAATAATAAATTTGAATAAAATGTGATATATGAACAATCACGAAATAAAATAACTCAGTATATTAAATATAAATAAGACATTTTAAAGATAAAATAAATATAAAAATAAATAAATAATAAAATATTATGTAAAAATAAACATGAATTAAAATAATTAGTATTTATATATGTAAATATTATTAAATAGCCTAATAAATTAAAATAAGTACATTGTAATACAGCAAAAATATTTATTTAGTACTTTTTGGTATTTATTTATTTTTAGTGCTGCTATTACAACTAAATATTTATTTGGTTAGTTCATTAGTTAGATAGTTTCATTATTTTGGTTTTGTTTTAGGTGAATTGCATCGGAAAAGGTGATGACTGAGTCTGGACAGTGACTCTGACACCTCTACAGTGTTTCTGTGTGACAAGCTCTCCTCAAGACTTGAGACTGGAGGTCAGACAGCGTGTACCCTGGCTGTCTCCCCCAGGGTCCTTCCAACAAGGTGGGAAGGGGGGTCAGCCGAAGCGATCACATGGAGGGCAGGCCTCTCTCGCCCCTCTTGCTGGCCGTACTGTTTCTGGCAACAGGTGCGAGCGATGATGACCGCTCACTGCACACGCATCAGGTCAGTACGGCTCAGTGTGGAGAATACAGCAATCAGGTCCTGGAGGACGACATGTGTCGACTCATGGCCACGTTACCCCAGCTGGACGACCAGCGCTGCCCGGACATGTTCCGCTGTACGGATGAAGTTTCATACTGGCTTCACGAGAACGAGGAACGCAAACAACAGATTCTGGCCCTGCGGGAGACAGTGTCCGAACTTCAGGAGGAGCTTCGCAACCATCGTCATCGAGTCAAAGTCTTAGAACTCCAGGTGTGTGGATTTTGTGGATTTGCCTTGTTTCCATGATTGTTGGCTCAACTGCTACTACTTTCACATTGGCAGAGTGATAAATGTATATATAACGTTATATGTGTGTGTGTGTCAGGCCATTATGCAACAGCGACACCAGCAGGTAAAGTTACAGCAGGAGTCCGCGTCTCTCTCGCCTCCCCTGAGCCCATTGAGTTTTAACAGACCCCTTAAAGCGTGCCGTGAGTTTGGTGGGGGGGTAATTGAGAATGAATGGGGGAAAATCACGTGAGAGGAGGAAATGCCTCCATCATGATATGATTGGATATGACTGGTTATGTTCGGCTGTGATTGGTTCATGTGATAAATCTTGTGAAATCTCTTATGTTCATGAATGGGCGTGCCCTTTTTCAGTTTCAGCACATGCCCCTCAAAAGGTCTGTGCACGGCCCTGGTGTGTGTGTGTGCATAGGTAATAGATAAATTAGAAAATCTGCTGTAAGACCTAAATATGCCATGTAGAGGATCAAGACTCGAATCTTTTTAAATCTATTCATTGAGACCACAACAAATCAATTAAACGATGTTTGAACCGATTGATTTTTGAAACGATTTTTTAAAAATGCTGCATTCTATAAATGGAGAGACGTTCAGAACGAGCCAATACACTTAAAGGGGTCATATGATGCGATTTCAATTTTTTTTAAACCGCATAAACACATTTCATTACACCAAATACACAAAATAATGTTCTTTTTAGCAGCATCATATGACCCCTTTAACTAAATTGACTATTCCAGGGCTACATATGACAGAGAGGATCGTTTAGAACGAACCGATTCAGTAGTCTAATTCGAATTTCTGACGTTACGTGTGATGGAGAGGGCGTTTAGGACGAACCGATTCAGTAGAATGATTCAAATTTCCGACGCTACTTATGAGAGGGAGGGCCATTTATTTAGGGCGAACCGATTCAGTAGAATGATTCAAACTTTACTACACTACTGTACATATGAGAGAGGGCCGTTTAGGACGGAATGATTCATTAGAATGATTCTGACTTTTCTATTGCCGTTTTAACTCAGACCGATTCAGTATAAGGAATCAGATGCTCCTAGATATGAAAGAGCCGAAAGTTTGTTTGACAACCGCAGCTCAACAGTACAACGGGACATCGAAAAATCAAAACAATGTAATAATAATAATTATAAATAGCTTATTCTGCTAATTATAACATTTCTCCAATACCTTATAAATGATGCATCAATAATGATAGCCAAATTGTATACAGTAATTGTTTGTTTAAAACATGATATGAAGTAACATGGTGGTAACCATGATATTTGGTTATTTACATAATACCATTTTTGGTATGTTGACATGACGAACATAAAGTGTTATACTATGGTTTTTAGGGTATGCACCAAGTAAACATATACTATGCACTACTATTTTACATATACCAAGTTTTTTTGGGGCATGGTTTCATGGTGCTACCATTGTGTTTAGGATATGCACCATGATACTACCATGTTTTTTTTTTTTACTACCATGTTCATGGTTATCATGTTAGTATCATGGTTTTTGGACATTTACTATGGTAATACCATGGTTTGTTGACATGCATAATAATATGTTTTTGTACCACAGTAACATACACACTATGCACTTATATTTTTATATATGCCAAGTTTTTTTTTTTTTGGACATGATTTCTTGGTACTACCATGTTGTGGTCATGGTTCTACCATGGTATTTAGAACATTTACCATGATAGCACCAATTAAATACATGTACTTGAATTTCAGTACCATAGTATATTTCAAATTATCGTAGAATTATCATCATGTAGTGTAGCATAACAGCACTATAGTCCTTTTTTTTAAGAGTGGTAGAGCTATAGTATTATTCAAAGTACCGTACCTTGGAGTACTATGTAAATACCATGGTATATCATAATCGTTAAATACCGTGGTATTCCTTGTCGCTCCGGCCAACTCGGCTTGACGGTTTTCAGCCTAAAGTCTCCTTGACCCGAGGGCTAACGAGTTTTACACCAGAATCCTTTCCGCTCTCCACGTGCCTTCATTAGTATGCACCCTTAAGCTCTTCATGCTGTTAAATGAGCTGATGATTCACACGAACAGATCCTGTCTGCTTCTCCCTCTCCTGGCCTTTTATGCAAATGCACACAATGCACTGCAGCCACTTGAGAAGGTCTCATTTTGCAAAAGCTAACAGGAATTGTTATTCTCGTCACTTTTTTTTTTTTGACTGGGAGTCGTGATGTTTGTCTATTTGGCCTTTCACAGAGTGAAGAGAAGAACCGTAATAATTCATCTATTGAGCAGCGCTTGCATGAGCTGGAAGATCATTACGCCGAGGCCACGACCTTGTTGCACATCCAGGGCTCATTGATCTATGAACTCCAGGCCCAGATTCAGAACCTTTCCCTGCTGGTGGAAAAAGTCAGACGTAACCCGGGCTGCATGATCAACATAGTCCGCACCAGCCCAATGCTCAGTGCACAGGAAGCCCTGCATCCTGGTAGGCCATGTCTGGGAAATTTGGAAAAGCTTCATCTCGAAGCTGCATGATTATATTTTCCCAAATGAGACTAACCAGTTCTTGTTAATCTAACTTTAGCCTGGTGAGGACAACAGCATACCAGCATCCGAAACACAATATATATAATATACACAGCGAGTGTGAACACCCCATTCTAATCTCAAAAAGTGCACAGCCATGCAGTGTTCTCAGACAAACATTTTTAATAGAATCGGGCATAGCATTTCTTTTCCATCATGACAATGTTCTTGTGGTGCTTTAAAGGGGTCATATGATGCGATTTCAATTTTTCCTTTCTCTTTGGAGTGTTACAAGCTCTTGGTGCATAAAGAAGATCTGTAAAGTTGCAAACACCAAATACACAAAATAATGTTCTTTTTAGCAGCATCATATGACCCCTTTAAAGGGTTAGTTTACACAAAAATGAAGTATTTTTCATCATTTACTCACCCTCATGACATTCCTAACCCATAGGAAAACACAAATTAAGATATTTTTAATGATACCTGAGATGTTTCTGTCCCTCCATTGAAAGTTGAGGTAACCAAAACTTAGAAGATCCAAAATGGTCATAAAGACATTGTAAAATTAATCCATATGAATTGAGCATTTAATTCAAGTCTTGTGAAGAGATACAATCATTTTATATAATGAACAAAATTTAATTTAGGCTTTTATTTACATCGATCTTGGATTAAACTGCTATTTACAGTGTGTTTGTGTGTGTGTATATATATATATATATATATATATATATATATATATATATATATAATTAAATTTCTAATGTATGTACTATTAACTAATTAATTTAAATATAATATTTCATTATTATTTATTTTTTAAACACAATATATTGTATACACAGCCAAAAGAGACAAATCAGACAAATTATATTAGTTGAAGTTGTGGTGCATTAAAGGCATAGTTCACCCAAAAATGTAAGTTTCTTTCATCATTTACTCAAAAAATTACATTCCAAACCCAAAGATTAACCATTAACCCGTGGTTAATCTTTGAAACACAAATTAAGATACCAATAATCAAAACTTTAAAAAATCAAAAAGGTAATAAAAATGTCATGAAAATGAATCCATATGAATCGAGCGTTTAATTTAAGTTTTAGGAAGACACATGATCACGTTATATGACAAACAGATTTAATTTAGGCTTTTATTCACATCTATCTTGAATTAAAAAGCTCAAGGTTTCATTAAAATACCTTAATTTGTGTTTCGAAGTTTAACCAAAGTCTTATGGGTATGTGAATGAGTAAATGATGACTGAATTGTCATTTTTGAGTGGATTATCCCTTTAAGTCTTTAGCTAGTATGGAATTATGGTCAGATACTGGCCTGAACCAACAGAGGGTGACAAATCATTGCACAGTTTATGAGACAGCCAAATGTATGACCTCTTCTTCATCTCATATTGTTTAACGAGAACTGAAATGGCTCACACTTTGTACAATATGTTTTTATATTAATTATGTTATTATAGTTTCATGTGTTTTCACTCCAGAGGTGCAGCATGTCAGGAACTGCCCCATCGACTGTGCCTCCATCTACTATAACAGAGTGCGTCGCTCCGGGATCTACACCGTGGTGCCCTCACTAGGGGCCATGCCAGTGGAAGTCTACTGTGATATGGACACAGACGGTAAGAAACCACTCAACACATGCAGTAATGACTGTCCAGGACTCAACTATAAGGATGGGCCTGGTGTTTTGGGTCAGTTGATGAATACTTTATTTACAAACACTTGCCTATATATATTACTTATACAAAATATGTTGCTAAAAATAAAATAAAATCTTTTTTGTAAATATATATATAATTAAATATAATATATAAATAAGTAAAAAACATTTAATTTACTCACACAGACACACACACACACACACACACACACACATATATATATATATATAT
>NW_015544213.1:1398299-1411396 GCF_001515605.1 Sinocyclocheilus anshuiensis | reverse complement strand
TATATATATATATATATATATATATATATATACACACATACACACACAGTGGAGATCAAAATTAGAGAACAACCTACAATTTCCTACATTTCAAGGCCACTGCTTAGTCCTATTTGAAGTTATCCTAACAGGAGTTGAAGGGCAGTTTTTTAAGCATATTTCATAAATTGATTGTATTCTGAAGCACAGTATAAAACAACTTAAATGCGAAAAAGAACTGATCAAAATTAGAGAACACAGTTTTAGGGAAAGTACACATCTGAACATCCTTTTAGAAAAATGCCTTTTGCTGAGCCGTACTGTCCTCTATATTGAAATGTTTTGCTGGAAATCCGCTGTGGATGAATCATTGGGTTATTTTTATATCGTTTATAGAAAAATTTAGAGACTTTCAAAACCGTAGCAAAAGAAACTGATAATGAACATCTAAATTATTCTCTTTTATGTCTAGTAAGACTTCAGTTTTGTGCTGAAATAGCACCATTGGGGTGCATGAGGAACCTTCTGAGGCTTAAAATAGCATGTGCAAATATCATTTTGATGACCTACAAAACACTTCCTGACCATAAGTATAATTGCAGTGGTTATAAGATGAAAACCAAATGACTTGGCATGTGCATTAAACTCATAAAAAGAGATTTGATTGTTGAATGCTTGAATGTATACTCTTTTAACATTTCCTTCCTAATAAAAACATGGTCATAATTGGAGTCCATGCATAATGTATGTCTCAGGTGGCGGCTGGACTGTGATCCAGTGTAGACAAGGTGGCTCCGTGAACTTTGACTGCAGCTGGAAGGAGTATAAAGAGGGATTTGGAGACCTGCACACCGAATACTGGCTGGGAAATGAACACATCCATGACCTGAGCAGTCAGGGAGACTATATGCTCCGTATTGACCTGGAGGACTGGAGCGGGAAACACAAACACGCTGTTTATCAGAGTTTCAGGTGAAGAAGTTTTATTTATATAGCGCCTTTCCATAGCTCAAGGTCACTTTTCTTAATGCTATACAAAACATTTGCACACCCGCATACACAATACAAACACATAAGGCCACATATAGCCACATTATCCAAAATACATATTAAAAGATACGTTTTTAGCTGAGTCTTGAAGGTAGACAAAGATGATATATTATGACGTGTAAGCAGTAGCGAATTCCATCATTTAGGAGCACTAACACTAAATGACCTACCACCTACAGTGGACAGCCGAAAACGAGGAATAACGGTATCGCTGGAAATGAAGTGTCCCCAACTAAGCAAGCCAGAGGCGACAGCGGCAAGGAACCAAAAACTCCATCGGTATATTAAAAGATACGTTTTTAGCTGAGTCTTGACAAAGATGATATATTATGACGTGTAAGCAGTAGCGAATTCCATAATTTAGGAGCATTAACACTAAATGACCTACCACCTACAGTGGACAGCCGAAAACGAGGAATGGACAAGAGACCAAGCTCAGATGATCTGAGGGACCGGGCAGGAGAGTTAGGAGTACAGTAAGTCAGACAGACATGGAGGCGCAAGACCATTTAATGCCTTAAATGTTAGAAGTAATATCTTAAAGATCATGCAGTAGAGGAGTAATGTGAGCAGAACGCCTGGCGGAGGTGAGAACTCTTGCTGCTGAGTTTTGAACATACTGTAACCTTGAAATAAGTTTTTTTTAGGCAGACCAAGAAATAGAGCATTGCAATAATCCAGACGTGATGTGATTAATGCATGAATTAAGATTTCAGCATCAGCTAGAGTTAGAGAAGATCGAAGACGTGCAATATTACGAAGATGGAAAAAAGAGGTTTTAACAACAGAAGAAATATGAGAGGCAAAAGATAGAGATGAGTCAAATAAGACACCAAGATTACGGACAGATGAAAAAGGCTTAACATGAACCTAGTCAATTTCAAAGGACAGGTCCATCCTTTAGACTGAGGTAGCAGAGCCAATCATCAATATTTCAGTCTTGTTATTATTTAGTTTAAGGAAATTCAAGGACATCCAATGCTTGATATCCCTGATACATGCAGTAAGTGAGTCAGGCAGTTATGACCTATCAGAGCTAAAATTGAATGTCATCAGCATAGCAATGAAATTGAAGTCCATGCATGCATATGATGTCACCAAGTGTATACATATAAATGATAAACAGAAGTGGACCAAGAACTGAACCTTGAGGTACACCCTGTCAAACTGGAGCAGTGGCAAGGAAATTCAAGGACATCCAATGCTTGATATCCCTGATGCATGCAGTAAGTGAGTCAGGCAGTGATGACCTATCAGAGCTGGTGGTTAGGTAAAATTGAATGTCATCAGCATAGCAATGAAATTGAAGTCCATGCATGCATATGATGTCACCAAGTGGATACATATAAATGATAAACAGAAGTGGACCAAGAACTGAACCTTGAGGTACACCCTGTCAAACTGGAACAGTGGCAGATTTATACCCTTGTATGGTGATATAATATTTTCTATCGCTGATGTAGGAAATGAGCCAGGAAAGAGCTGAACCAGTGATACCGATATCAGAAAGGCGAGAGATGAGCATTTCGTGGCAGACTGTGTCAAATGCAGAGCTTATATCAAGAAGAATCAAGATGTTTATTAACCCAGAATCCATGGACCGAAGAATGTCATTAACCACACGAAGAAGAGCAGTTTCAGTGCTATGTGATGAACGAAATCCTGACTAGTTCAAAAAGGCCATTAGCATTTAAGTAAGATCTCAATTGTGAAGCCACAACTTTTTCAAGAATTTTACTTAAGAATGGTAAATTTGAGATTGGCCTATAATTGAAGCACATCCATCACTGACGGACTGGAAGGACTTCATATGGATGCACAAAGTTTAATAGTGATTAAACATCTGGCCTTGTAATTGAAAACACTTCAAACCCTTGATGAACGATCAGTGTTGTGTTTGTGAGGAAATTCAGCACTTTGTGTGTGTGTGTGTGTGTGTGTGTGTGTGTGTGTGTTTGCAGTGTGGAGGACGAGAGCACTCAGTACCGTCTGCATGTGTCGGGCTTTAGCGGGACAGTGGAGGACTCCTTCAGCTGGTATCATGACAAGCAGAGCTTCAGCACACCCGACACGGGCAACATCTGTGCCGAGATCTCCCACGCTGGCTGGTGGTACAACCAGTGTTTCTACGCAAACCTCAACGGCATCTACTACAAGGTATGATGTGGCCTGGTTGTTATAGACACAAAGGTTGTAGGTTTAAGCTCCAGAAGTGTTCATGAGCTGTTACTGTTGTTTTTGAGTAAGGCACTGAACCCCTGGTTTGGCTATGTAGTTGAAAATAAATAAATAAGTAAACAAACAAACAAATAAATTTTAAAAATTGCATTTAAATCTTTCATAAATTGTGATTTAAACTGCAAGTGTGTAATAGTTTAGCATGTTCCTAAAAACTATTATAGTTTTTATTCATATTTTGAATTAGACTTTATTTTGATGTTTTCTGTTTTCATTTTAATTTGAGTTTGTTTTAGTAATTTAGTTGTTGTTTTTTTATACTTTTAAAAACAAAAATGTCTGTACATAGTTTTTATTCATTTTAATTTATTAGTTTAAGTTTAATTAGTACTAAAATTAAAATGAGAAATGTTGGCTCAACAAGGTGAAACAAAAATGTTAGTTTTTTAAATTTATTTATTTGATTTAATTTCAGTGAACATTTATTTTAGGTCCTGAAAATGTACCTAAAAAAATGCACCTAAATGAAAATTCTTGTATTTATGCTTTGAAAACCTTGTTTTTTTTATTACTTTTTTATGACCCTATGAAAGTTTTAATGACTCTTTATGACTCTTGAAAAATGACTCTTTGACATCTTTAAGTTCCATCAAAATAATTTTTCAAAGTTCAAAGGGTCAAATGATCTGAACATGAAAACATGCTAACCTAACAAAATTATGAGGGTCTACAAAATTATTCTCTGTGATATAATTTACTGTGTAATGAATTTCTTGGCACTTGAACAACAAAATGGTTTTAGCAAGCTGCTTATATTACACTGACATTTTTGTAAGTAAATAAAATAAAATTGCTAAATGAAGAATAATTGAAAAATATGAATTTAATTAAAATCTTTCATACATTTCATATAACCTGTAAGTGTGTAATATTTTAGCATGTTCATTTATTTTATTTTTTTATTTAATGTAGTTTTTGATCAATGTATCATTGATATACTATTATAGTTTTCATTAATATTTGGAATTTTTAGTTGTCTTAGTACTTATTTAGTTTTAAATGGTTTTAGCAAGCTGGTTTTATTACACTGACTTTTTTGTGTAAATAAATCAATAATACAATTATGGCATATGGCAAATCTGTTGTCTTTCAAGTTCAGGACTGTTACATCAACTAGTCACACAAAAATACCAAAATTAATTTTAATTTAGAAAAACATACTGATCATAAAAGGTGTGTTCAAGTCATTCTCTGTATGAATAAATGCATAGACCTAAAAAGTGTAAAGATGTACTCAAATCAGAAGCTAAGAATCTCTGCTGATGTCTAACTGATTCGGTTATCCTGATGGACAGGGCGGCCGCTACTCGCTGAAGGGGAAGAACCCTCTTGGTCCGGACGGTATCGTGTGGTACACCTGGAAAGATTCGGATTATTACTCTCTGAGGAAGGTCAGCATGATGATCCGACCCAGAATCTTCAGACAGCATCTGTCACCCTGAATCAGGCTCGACCAATGAGCTCGGGCCCATACGTCAACCAGCCAATCACAGCTCTCAGAGCCACTGCGAAGCAGGACGGATGGATCCTTCCATAGTGAAACAGAGGAAAATCTGTGTATGGACTGAATGTCTTGTCCAGACAGTGAAACCATTTAAGGTTTATACCAAAGACTAGAGAAGGACAGCTCTTGAGATAGTGTTTGCCATTCAGTGAGTCTAATGTGTTACATGCCTATATTTTCTGTACCCATGGTTTTAAGATTAAGAACATTTTGTTGACTTATTTTATAAATGTGTATTAAAAGTAGATTTAGTTTCTGTAGCATACAATGGGACCAAAGACCCTTTTGTTTCACAAAAAAGCCAAAAACACAGTAGCACAAAAAAATGTCATGTTCAAATGATGTGGAGTACGGTACCGAAAGCAAAAAAATAGTTTATGAAATGCCAAAAGTGATTGAAATAAAGAGGAAATGCTACAACTGTTGTTGAACTGGTCATTTTAAATATGTACTTATTTCTGTGTTATTATACATTTACCTTCGAGATGCTTTCCATTCGAAGCACAAAATATTGGTCTTATTAGTGTGTGAAGCACATTCAGACATAAAACAACACATCTTTTGAGACCGCCTCATTCATATTCTCCATAAACACACAGCATACTCACGGGGCTCCGTTTCCAAACCTTGAGAGCCGACTCGCTGTTAACAAACCAGCTTTCTTAAATAAAGTGCCTCTAATTAAGCAGTCACCATCTACATAAGCAGCTTGCTAGGTTTTGAGACATCCTCTATCGCAGGGTTTCCTGTTATTCATACCACATTCATTTTCAGACACTCGTACAGAGAAAAAAAAAAAACACTGCATAGCATACAAATCAGTTTTATTAAATCATAATCTCAATAGTTTTGTCATTGTGTGCAAAAGACTTGCAACCACTGCTATACATAAAAAAATATATGAACAACATGCATCAGGTGAAGTATAATTTCATTTTTATAGGATAGGAAATTGGTGATAATTGCACTGAGGTGGAAGCATCAAGCTGAGCATAATCTCTGTTTGTAATTTGGCTTTGGGGAGAGAGGAAAATAATGTCACAATGTCTCTTATGGGGAAAAAGTACCAGCCCTCCGGTTATCATCTCCAGAAACCTTCAATGAAAATGATTGGGGTTGTTTTTGTGACCAAACACAAACAGGATGATGCATCTGAAAGGCCACAGTAAAGTGCAGTGGGGAAAAAAAAGCTTTTTTTTTTTTTTTTTTTCAGGGGCTCTACAAAACAAGGCACAATCAAACTTGGCTTGGCCTCATATATGCACCAGAATCTGTTTCTGTTTTTTTTTTTTTGCAGGGTCTCTACAAAACAAGGCACAATCAAACTTGGCTTGGCCTCATATATGCACCAGAATCTGTTTAGATCACTTGTATAAAAGCACGTAATGTTACGTCTCTCTCTGCATCTTTCATATTTATCATTAATCAAAACTAACAAGGCCATAACAGAACTTGGAACATCCATCAAATCAACAACTACATAATTATAATAATTAAAGCCCCCATATAATCTGATATTTTAGTCACAATCTGTAGCTGCTTTTTAAAAACACTCGAGCTTGGCCAGTTCTCATGCAGGACACGGATCGATGCTATCTTTGGCCGGAGATGGACAGGATATTTTTATGGCACTGACATCATGACACAGATAGCATGCATAGAAAAACAGAACGAGAATAATCATGTAAGAAGAACAGAGAGAAAGAGTGAGGCAACTTCTGGACGGCCGCTCTGCCGTTACATAGTAGTGAACCGACTGTGAGCGTGTCGTAGTTTCTCTGCAATCTGCCAAAACATAAAAAACAAGTCAACGGTTTAACATCTCCAAACATTATGGCACGCTTTTTAACTTTTACTATTGTTTAGACACTTTACCATCTCATAGAATTTGACTTGCTGCTCCAGGTACTGCTGCATCACCCTGTTGTAGTCATAGATACGGTTGCTATGGAAGTGGTTCATTTCCGCTGCATAGAGGACAAGATGTGTCAAAATCACTTCAATGTTGTTCTTTTTTCAATTAAATTATTATAGATAGAAAAATAAAATTAAATAAAATATCTCAATAGATTGACACAAATTACAACATAACAAAAAACATTCAAGAAGAATAGAAAACGAAATAAAAATATAATAAAAAAAATAAACAATATAATATTTTTTGATAGGAATTAATACTTTCATTCAGCAAGGATGCATTAAATTGACTATAAATGTCTGTTGTCACTTTTTATGTTACAAAAGATTTCTAACTTAAATAAACGTTTTGATGTTCTGTTGTTGTGAACTTTCTATTCATTAAAGAATCCTGAAAAAGTATTTATAATGGTTTCCACAAAATATTAAGCAGCAAAACTGATTTCAACATTGATAATAAAACAACAAATCAGCATATTAGAATGATTTCTGAAGGATCATGTGACACTGAAGACTGGAGTAATGATGCTGAAAATTCAGCTTTGCATCACAGAAATAAGTAATAAAATATATTAATGATCTATTATTGTATTTTTAATTGTAATATTATTTGGCAACGTTACTGTTTTTACTGTATTTTTAACAACATGAAGCCTTGGTGAACATGAGAGACTTTGAAAAACATGAAACACACATATATATAGGAGTTCATCTTCTTGGTCTTCACACACATTACTCTTGAGAAGAGTCTCTGGGATAAAGATGCTAGTAGGTGCATGTATTTTATTTTTGTTCAAAATAGCAATTATTGCTGTTTTTCTGTTATTAATCTGAATTTTAGTATTTAGTATTTTAACACCTACAGCCCATATTTTCCCACTGGCTCATTTAGGTCTCATTAATGCTCTCAAAAGGAAACTCAAACTACAATGTTTAATGAATAATGAATAATGAATTAATTAGAGGACATTTTGTGAACAATTTCTATAGTAAAAGATATATATGAATATGGTATTAATTTTAATATACTATATATATATAGCCTATATATATATATATATATATATATATATAGTAATAAAACATTATTATACACTATGATAAATCCTTTTATTTTACAAAGTCATGTTGTGCAGTATAACAAAATACAATAAAATAAAACGATGCAGTAACAGTAGTACAAGAAAATAACATTTTAAAATTGTGATTTTTTTTCCTCTTTACAGATTTCAAGTAAAAAAAAAAAAAAAACTTTGCATAGATAGAAAAATGTATATTGACTAACGAAATTTTCATGGCTTTTGCGATTCTGGAAATCACTGATATTTTCAGGTTTTCCAGCCCCGTGGGAACCCTGTACTTAACTCTGTTTGTGTCTGTTGGGTCTTTTGAAAATTATAGTTATGTTTCCAGCATTCTAATGTTGTGCTAACATCATGTAAGACTTAGTGTAATTATGACTTATTCTGAAATGTAATACTTTTACAGGTTGTTTTGTGGCCACTGTAAGTAGATGGCAATACCTTGCAGAGAGTATGACATGGTGCTGGCACGTTTAGACATGGTGGTCTTATCTGAGGGGGTGATTTTACCGGCAGCCACTAGTTTATCTGCTTCCTTTACCTTCTCTATGGCAGCCTGTGTGAGAGAAAGAGAGCTCAAAATGCAGTCAGCCAAGTCAATTCTCCAATTTTCATATCTTTGTATATCATCTACAGCTCTATTCAAACACCTAGTGAGCTGCCTAAAAGATCACTTATGAGGTTCTATGACGGTTAGGACGCTCACTAAGTTTTAAAACGGAGTTTGAGTCTATAAGGATGCTAGTCTGCACGCTGACATGGTGAGTAGAAGTACTTTCTCGTTTACCTTGTGAACTCCAACAGTATCAGGAAAGCATCCCAGCAGACCTTTGTACTCATTGTTAGTTTCCATGAGGAAGTGAAGGTCTTTCTTGGGCTAGAGAGAGAAAGACAGACAAAACTTAAAGGAACACTCAACTATTTTTGAAAATAGGCTAATTTTCCAACTCCCCTAGAGTTAAACAGTTGAGTTTTACCGTTTTCGAATTCATTCAGTCGATCTCTGGGTCTGGCGGTAGAACTTTTAGCTGTAGCTTAGCATAGATCATTGAATCTGATTAGACCGTTAGCATCTCGCTCAAAAAGGACCAAAGAGTTTCTATATTTTTCCTATTTAAAACTTGACTCTTCTGTAGTTACATTGTGTACTAAGGAAAATGAAAAGTTGCGATTTTCTAGGCTGATATGGCTAGGAACTATACTCGCATTCCGGCGTAATTATCAAGGAACTTTGCTGCCGTACCATGGGTGCAGCAGGCGCAATGATATTACGCAGCGCCTGAAAATAGTCCCCAGCACACTCCCTGTGCAAGCAGGTGGTCACGTTGGTTATGATGACGGAAGTCAGCCTATTTTCAGGCACTGAAAATAGGCCTAGAAAATCGCAACTTTTCATTTTCCGTCGGTCTTAGTACACGATGTAACTACAGAAGAGTCAAGTTTTAAATAGGAAAAATATAGAAACTCTTTGGTCATTTTTGAGCGAGATGCTAACGGTCTAATCAGATTCAATGATCTATGCTAAGCTACAGCTAAAAGTGCTACCGCCAGACCCGGAGATCGGCTGAATGGATTCGAAAACGGTAAAACTCAACTGTTTAACTCTAGGGGAGTTGGAAAATGAGCCTATTTTCAAAAATAGTGGAGTGTTCCTTTAATGATTAAATCAGATGGTGCACAAACACACCCATGGTCACTTCCTTCAACCGCTCACGAAACGTTTACAAGACTTGCACACATATGCATGCGTACACACAGAAACGCTCCCACTCGCAGACAAGAATCAGAATTCAACTGGGCTAAAACAGCCATTAACAACTAGAGAAAAGTGCAAACTAAAACAATTAATTCCCTTACAACTAGACTCAATTAATCATTAAACAACAGGCAATTCAGTTCCAGTCCTCTAACCTGATTGGACAACAGCAACAGAGTGGCCATAACTATTCTAATTATAAAATTTGAATTAAATGTAATTAAATGAAATTTACGTAAACCGACAAAAACATTGGTCTGTAACTTCAGTTTGACTCTGTTTACACTCTCTTGTGGGATCCAATCATATGCAGTCAACGTTTAATGATGCAAAAAAAGGTTCAGAGGTAGTCAGAAACGCATATGACATCACCTTCATAGTGTAAACACTAATACACTACAGGTAGTATCTATCTTTTGCATTTTTAATCTTAATATCTTTGAAGACATTCCATTTCACTGCTAGATCTCATGAAGGGTTAACGGAGCTCTAAAAGTTTTCAAGGCTACACTGGAGACAAATCAGACAAACACCTTCAACAATCACAGTTTGGAGGCCAAACAACAACCAGGTTTTCAGTCATTGAATGTTTCAGTGGTAAGGTTGAAGATAAATAACACAAGGCTATATGAATGTGGATCACATAACTATGGCTTCCTCCGACCTACACAGCTGCTTTCAGGGTCCTGATCCTGATTATTTTGCGATAATGACCTTACACGCATTACTATTCAAAAGTTTGGGATCAGTAAGATTTTTCTGAAATACATACTTTTGATCAGTGACAGTAAAGACATTACTAAGATTTCTATTTCAAGTAAATGATGTTCTTTTGAACTTTATATTCATCAGAGAATCCTGGAAAAAATATATCACTGTTTCCACAAAAATATTAAATTAAATTACAGTTTTTTTTAACATTGATAATAAGAAATGTTTCTTGAGCAGAAGGATCATGTGACACTGAGTAAATTACATTTTAAAATAAAAAAACAGATATTTTAAATTATGTAATAATATTTCTCAACATAACTGTTTCTACTGTATTTTTGAAAAAATAAATGCAGCCTTTATGAGCATAAAAGCAAGCATAAGAGCAATGTTTCAAAAACACTGAAAAAAAATCTTGCTGACCCTCAAGTTTTGAATGGTAGTGTAATTTAAAAGACGGTAATATATAAGGATGTTTTGATGCACAAATAGTTACACTTCTCCTATAACATAAGAGGCTGCAAGAGACGTAACTTCCTAATATAAGAGAGAACTGAGATATTCTAGAGTAAGTGTTTTATCTCAGGTTTTTTTACTACCTGCTCCGCCACCATCTGAGCAATTTCCTCGTAGGTCTTTCCTGCTGCCGTCAGTGCGTCTGTGAGCGCAGCCTCTCCTTTAAGTCAAACAAAACCACACATTCAGGAAAAAAAAAAACAGACTAATGGTTGAACATCGAACATAAAGACTGCTGGTTAAAGCTCAAGAGAGTTGAGTTGAACAAGAGAGTTGAACAAGAAAATGCTCAATTAAGTTTCTCAGAACTAGACCAGATGGTAAAAAGAGAACTAAGTATTTTTACCTCATTAAAGTTCTTTAGTAAGAGGAATCAAATAGTTTCTGATACCTTCATATCCACTGCTGGTGAACACTGAGGACAGGTTTTGGAAAGCTTTGCCAATCCGCTGATATTCCTTTGGAAGAGCTGAGAAAAACAAACAGGAAATAAGACTAATCAACTTGAGACTCTTAAAACTTGAAGTATGACATTTAATTTGTAATTATTTTTTTTTTTAAAGAAAATATCACAATGCACTCCCGCTGAATTTTGCTTGAACAGTGAGACATGAGCCCCTGTTTCTGAGGTACAAAATCTCAGGAACAGGCAAATTTTGCTCATAATATATTTGAAAATGTAATTTATTCCTGTGATGCAAAGCTAAAAATTTAGCATCACTACTCCAGTCTTCAGTGTCACATGATCCTTCAGAAATCATTCTAATATTCCGATTTACTAATCAAGAAACTTTTTTTTTTATCATTATCAATGTTGAAAACAGTTGTGCTGCTTATTTCATTTTTATGAATCTTTGATGAATAGAAAGTTAAAAAAGAACTTAGAGTCTATACACACACACACACACACACACACATATTTAGCACAGTGCTCTTTTATTTAGCACAGTGGCTAGATTAACAAATAACCAGACGCCACCCGATCTAAATATTCCCTCACAGTTTAATAGTAATGACTTTATGAATTTCTTCACTGAAAAAATAGATAAAATCAGAAATACAATAACAAATGTAGATTCTACAGCGTATAATACTTCAGCTTCATTCATTGCACCAAAAGATAAACTGCAGTGCTTTACAACTATAGGACAGGAAGAGCTAAATAAACTTATCACTGCATCTAAACCAATACCGTTGACTTGATTGCAAAGATACTATTTAAACTGAGCTGGATGTTGACATCACTGAATTCAATGATGAACTGTCTTTAACTGAAAAATGTGTGTTTACTATTGTCATTTTGCATTATTGACACTATTTTCCTAATTAATGCTGTTCAGTTGCTTTGACACAATCTGTATTGTTAAAAGCGCTATATAAATAAAGGTGACTTGACTTGACTTGACATATATATACATACATACATACATACATACATATACAGTGGGTACAGAAAATAATCACCCCCCTTTAAAATAATCACATTTTGTTGCTTTGCTGGACACAGTTTTTGTTTTAAGGATCACCCCCCTCCTAAAAATGACTCGTAAACTCAATCAGGTGTAGCTAATCACCTCCTCAATGGCACACAAAGCCATTTGACTTTCAACTGTGATCGGCTGTGCTCATTTTGATCAGCTCAGCATAAAAAAAGAGCTTTCCTGGAGCATTTCAGTACTTGGTAGTGCAACTGAAGCAAACAATCAACTATGGGTGGCAAAGCACTGTCAAAAGATCTCCGGGATAAAGTTGTGGACAGGCACAAGTCAGGAGATGGATACAAAAACATTTCAAAGGCTTTATCAATGCCTAGAAGCACAGTGAAGTCTATTATTAACACAGACCCTCCCTGGATCAGGACGTCGCTCAAAACTGGACGAAAGAGCCGGAGGAAACTGGTCAGAGAGGCGACCAAGAGACCTACAGCAACTCTGAAGCAGCTGCAGGAATTTATGACAAAGAGTGGTCATTGTGCGCATGTGACAACAATATCACAAATTCTCCACAAATGTGGCTTGTATGGGAGGGTTGCAAGAAAAAAGCCACTCCTCAAGAAAGGCCAAATATGCAGTCACGACTGAGCCAAAATGCACCTTAAAGATTCTGAGGCCACATGAGGCTAAAATTGAATTATCTGGCCTCAACACCAAACGATATGTCTGGCAGAAATCCAATACAGCTCACCATCCAAATAACACCATTCCTACAGTAAAGCATGGAGGTGGTGATATCCTTATATGGGGTGTTTCTCTGCAGCAGGGACTGGAGCACTTGTCAGGATAGAAGGAAAAATAAATGGGGCAAAATACTGTCAAATTCTTGAGGAAAATCTGCTGCCCTCTGC
>NW_015544213.1:1385021-1397414 GCF_001515605.1 Sinocyclocheilus anshuiensis | reverse complement strand
ATCACATTTTGTTGCTTTGCAGCCTGAAATGAAGACGGACACTTTTTTGTTTTTGTTTTATCCAGCTGTATTTACTCAGTCCAACTTAGAACATCCAAGTGAAAGATCATAAAACCAACATGTCAGAAAACAAAAAAAAAACAGAATCACTGAGTTGAATCACCAGAATCAGGACATCTCTCCAAACCGGATGAAAGGGCCGGAGGAAACTGGTCAGAGAGACGACCAAGAGACCTACAGCAACTCTGAAGCAGCTGCAGGAATTTATGACAAAGAGTGGTCATTGTGCGCATGTGACAACAATATCACAAATTCTCCACAAATGTGGCTTGTATGGGAATGTTGCAAGAAAAAAGCCACTTCTCAAGAAAGGCCACATGCAGTCACAACTGAGCTTTGCCAAAACACACCTTGAAGATTCAGAGGCAGAGACTAAAATTGAATTATTTGGTCTTAACACCAAACGATATGTCTGGCAGAAATCCAATACAGCTCACCATCCAAATAACAGCACTCCTACAGTAAAGCATGGAGGCAGTAATATCCTGTTATGGGAGTGTTTCTCTGCAGCAGGGACTGGAGCACTTGTCAGGATAGAAGGAAAAATAAATGGGGCAAAATACTGTCAAATTCTTGAGGAAAATCTGCTGCCCTCTGCCAGAAAGTTGTCAATCGGAAGAAGGTTTATCTTCCAACATGACAATGATCCAAAGCACACAGCAAAACTGAGCACACAGCGGTTGAAGGAGAAAAAGGTGAATGTCCTTGCATGGTCTAGTCAGAGCCCAGACTTAAACTCCACTGAAAATCTGTGCAATGACTTGAAGACTGCAGTCCACAAATGCTCACCATCAAATTGAACTGAACTTGAGCAGTTCTGCAAAGAAGAGTGGGCAAATATTGCAAAGTCTAGACGTGCAAATTTAGTAGAGACAGAGACATATTCCAACAGACTAAAGGCTGTAATTAAAGCAAAAGTTGGTTCAGCAAAATACTGTCACAAAGGGGTGATCCTTTTTACAACTCAGTGATTCTGTTTTTTAAATTTTTTTCTGACATGTTAGTGTCATATCTTTCACACGGGTGTTATATGGGTGAGTAAATACAACTGGATAAAACAAAAACGTCTGCATTTCAGGCTGCAAAGCAACAAAATGTGATTATTTTAAAGGGGGGGTGATTCTTTTCTATACCCTCTGTATATATACATATCATAATGAGTGATACTCACGGCCTGTGCAGCGTTTCCAGTGTTCATTTCCTATTGTCAGCAAGTCTTTTACACCATCGTCCATTGCCCTGGTGAAACGGTTGAACTGTTCACACTTCTGCTCTCTGAAGGTAACAAGACAACACAGATGAACTTCCATCAACAAGAGGATGCATGTTATTCACTGGCAGACCATCTTTGACCAGCTACAAAACAGCTTCTGGCTGATCATATTAACTTGAGTTGGTCAAACTTACAATAAATCCAGCTAATAACCAACTTGGAGTAGATTTTAAATCAGGGAAGTGATCCTGAGGTGGGCTGAAGGACTTACACTTCAATCAGGTCCAGGTCTGGCAGTCCCTCAGGCTCGATCGTGGAGAAAACCATGACTCCAACGGTCTCGTCTTTTTCTGCTTTTCTCTTTCCCATTTTCCAGTCCTGTAATACAGATTTATAATAATAAAAAAAACAAAGGCTATGTCTAAAAACCTACAGTATTTTGCTGCATATTTACGTGGAAGATACAAAGGGACCAAAGAAAAATTTATCAACAACTACATTTATTTAGTACTAAAAACACTCTTTACCTTCTCATCTTTGTATGAGAGAAACAGCTGGAAGACTTCACTGCTGGAGATAACCGGATGCCGGCACATTCGCGTCATCCAACCCTGAAGCCTTTCCATGCGCATTTTTATAAATTCATCCTCAAATCGACCTAAAAAGGGGGGTATTCATCAATCTCATACTATTTCCATTTTAAACTTCTTTACAGCAAACAGAATGTAATAAAAAGTGCTTACCTGCCACCTGCTTATCAGGCAGACAGGGGATTGGAATCGCAGATCCAAATTTTTCCAAAAGCCTTTCATATAACCAATCGAAGTGCTTGTATCTGTGATTGACAGGCTTGTTTGTGGTCTGCAAAAACATTAGATGACATGAAACAACATCAGCTGGAATGACTAACATGGAGATGCTCATGCAAACATGATGGTTTCTGTACTTACGGTGGGTGTGACTTGGTACTCAATGTAACTCTTGAGGCCGTACAATTTGGAGCCCTTTTTAGGGTCAGCGACAACACAGTCCAGCTGATAGTCTGGATACGCCCACACTGGGCCAACTTCTCCACTCTGAAATACAGTATATATACACATCCACATCATATAAAAATGATATAGTAATTAAAACCCTTTATGGAGCCATGAGTCCCATTCTAGTATGTGGCAGAGTCTCAATACAACAGGTACATTGAGAAGCAAAATTACATAAGAAGTCTTGTTTTATGACAAACCGATCAAAATGAAGTGAGTTTATGATTAAAACAAGAACAAACATCTGCCAATGGACTAAGAAAAATCAACACTCTCATACCTCATTGACAGACGTTTGTTCCTGTTTTAAGCATCGACTCACTTAATTTTATTCAATTTCTCAGAAAACAAGACTTCAACTATCTTCTTTTGTATTTCAAGGAAATCTATTTTGATTTAAGGCTGTTTAGATATTTGCATTGGAAAAGACTGCAAAAGATTTTTTGCAGTGCATGCAACATTAGAGAGAGTATAGGCTACTATATGACAAAAAGTTTGATTTATTGCCCCTCATAAACCCCCCCTCCTCCTACCATAAATGGACACCTGTTTGGACACCTGTTTCTGTACACCCCCACCCCATCTAACCGGCCATCTGTTTATCCACCCCAATGATCCAAAGGAATTTATGATTGTTTGGGAAAGTGTTTTTGTGTGGGATCAGTTGAAACTGTTCAAAACTATGTGCTTTAAACTTTAAATTGTGAAACGTGTTATGATTATTAAACGGGATAAGGGAAGTTTTTATTAAAGTTTTCAAACATACATTTCAAGAAAAACATACGCGGTATATAAACAAAGTAATGACTGTTTTTTTTCCCAGAAAAGAGTAAAAACGGGTCAAGACGTATATTTAAGTGTTGTTCATTTAAAAACTAGTTAGAGTTTGTTACAAGTTAGAAAATAAAGAGAAAACTAGGCTACTGACCATCTATCTAAACAAACAAAGAAAAAAGAATATGAACCCTATTTAACTTTTTTAACCACAAACATCTGGTTAGGTTAAGAAGAAAAACAGGAATGTTAATAGCCTAATGTATATCTGGTGGATGTGATTTCACAGAGGTTCAGGACGTTATTAGATAGATAGAGAAAAGACAATAACAACAAAGTGAAATAAATAGGGAGATTTATGTTTTAAACAAACATGCATGCAAAACACAAACATACAGCAAAACACAAGCACAAGCATGCACACAAACATCCCTACAGTTAAACATTTTTTAATCATACTGCTTTTCATCATCTTGTAGAGATACCCTGTGTGATTCTAAAAGTTTTTATTTGTAAAAGGTTTGTATGAGACATCGTACAAGTCTAAATGTTTAACTGTAGGGATGTTTGTGTGCATGCTTGTGCTTGTGTTTTGCTGTATGTTTGTGTTTTGCATGCATGTTTGTTTAAAACATAAATCTCCCTATTTATTTCACTTTGTTGTTATTGTCTTTTCTCTATCTATCTAATAACGTCCTGAACCTCTGTGAAATCACATCCACCAGATATACATTAGGCTATTAACATTCCTGTTTTTCTTCCTAACCTAACCAGATGTTTGTGGTTAAAAAAGTTCAATAGGGGTCAATATTCTTTGACCAACCTCCACCAGATATACATTAGGCTATTAACATTCCTGTTTTTCTTCTTAACCTAACCAGATGTTTGTGGTTAAAAAAGTTCAATAGGGTTCATATTCTTTGACCAACCACTGAACTTTTCACTAAACGTTTGACACTCGCAGGGGGGCATGTCATAAATAACTGCATTGGAGATCGTTTGATCACTGAACTGATTACTCGACACACAACACCAAAGTTCACAACGCCACAACCCTCAAACTCATTAGATTGCAAATGAATTGCAAACCCAGAAACAGGCTTAGATGTTTCACAATCTTTTGAAATACATTACGCTGATATGGATGCTTCAGTAATCACACAAACCCCAGACAAAATTCTCGTTTCGATACACTACGTGAGACGAAATATTTACATTTCGTACCTAAAGTTTAAAGCACATAGTTTTGAACAGTTTCAACTGACCCCACACAAAAACACTTTCCCAAACAATCATAAATTCCTTTGGATCATTGGGGTGGATAAACAGATGGCCGGTTAGATGGGGTGGGGGTGTACAGAAACAGGTGTCCAAACAGGTGTCCATTTATGGTAGGAGGAGGGGGGGTTTATGAGGGGCAATAAATCAAACTTTTTGTCATATAGTAGCCTATACTCTCTCTAACATTTAATGCCATCACTATGAATTTCAGACTTTCTGCTCTGATCTAAGGCTTTTTTAAGGCCTTAATTTGTGGAAAGGCAAAATTTGACTTTTTTTTATTTTTTTTTTTTAAGAGTGGCTTACGTAAACAGGCAGCTTGGTTCCTTTGGCGGGCTGTTTGGACAGCAGGTACAGCTCAGGACCTGATTTAGAGAAACCAGGGAATCTGCAAAGAGAAGATGCTGCTTACAACAGACATAAAAAAATAAGATGATAAAAAAATTAAATGATAAAATGAATAAACATTATTGGAATCCAGAAAGAACACATGAAAAAGCACATGAACTAGATTACATCTTTATTATGTGTATTATTATTACGTGACTCTTGGATGTATGTCCAATCTGTGTGGTGTGATCCGACTTACTTGTTGAGGGCAATTTTCATGGATGAACCATGAGCTCCGCCTCTGTTTATAGCCCCGCCCTCTCCAGCCTCCGATTCAGCATAGCCACCCGATGACTTGACATCATCCCACTCCTCGTCCCACTCATCGTCTTCTGCACCTATAAACAGTCATTACACACACTTCAAACATACTTTAAAATAAAAACCACTGTAAGAACCAAGTGTTAGTTATTCAAACACACTCAAGACAAATCAGCCACAACTAGCTGGACAAATCAGTTAACTAACCTCTGATAAAGCTTTAATAGGTCATAACAGTTGTAATTTGTACAAAAACTGGTCATTGTCACAAAAGTATAATGTATACAGTATATACTAATATATATATATATATATATATATGATAAATATGTTTGTATGTGATATATAATTGTATAATAAATATTCTAAGTTCTGTACATAAAAGGTATTTGAAAAGTATTAAAAATGTAAGAATGAATGCTAAGCAGTTTCCAAGTCTGTTTTAATATGATAATTTAAACAAAAAACAAACACATTTACATATGTTAGTTTTAATAAAACCCCTGGGACATAAACATGCCTGTACTGAGGCTGTTAAATAACCAACAGAGTTCACAGCAAGAAAAGCCCTACAAAACACTCTCACACACATTCCTGTGAGTTTCTGGCAACAGCTTGTTATTAAAACCACATTTAAAGTCCTCACATGAATTTCATGGTTTACCTGAGAGATCAATAAGACATGGGTAGGGGTAAATGTCTTCAGAGAAAAGAAAAAGATTATTTTATGATAAAATAAATCTTTTAAGTTACTTTTTGACAACAAATATCACCTCTACATATTCTTATGTGCATTATGCATTTCCAAATTAAATTATTAAATTGATTGCACAGGCACTAAATGGAAAAATCAAAAATATATTTAATTCCTAGAACATTATGAGTTTATGAATAATTCGGTGAAAGAGTCATCTTGCTTGTGGGAATAAATCAGTTTTTCAGGGGAAAACATCTCTAAAACAAATCCACATGTTCTTGCTTGTCTTTACAGGACACAGACTTGTAGAGAAGCTGCATGTTGCAACACATGGAAATGGTGAATTTCATCTCCTAATGACTCCAAAACAGACCAAAAATAACGATTTTCCGGAAATGACATCATTGCTGGCGAACTTTAGCCTAACACATGACTCTAAGTCAATGATGAGATCACTGAACCACGCCCACATTTTCCACAACTACTCGTAAAACAACTTTCATATTTCTTCATGCTTTCATATAAAACAATGCATACTAAATATTCCACAAAGCAACTTGACTTTTCATTTCTGGTGTCACAAATGAACCTAAAGTATTATCAGCTGCATCTTTTGGTCCTTTTCACAGCCAAGAGTTAAAAATTATAAAAAAAAAACCTTTGTTCATCAGTTTATACTGTTCAACTTAAACAAATACTAGGAAATATACTGCGCAGTATGCTAGTTTTCCACTATGAATGCACTCTGTTGTAATTTGTTTTGGTAATAAAAAAACCTGCCAAGAACATTCATATAACAATACGCAGCACTTTGGCTACTCACAAACTCCAGAGCCTTCTTGTTCTCTAAATATGCTGGACCGAAACCCTTAAAGAGCAATGTAACAGCTCCCAGTGAGGAATAAACATTATTTGAACTATTTTTGTCTTGTGGCTGTGGTGTTCAGTTTCCATTAAGACACAATCAACAAGACAAACTGCATTGAAAGACATTTAACAGAATGAAATCACTGCAAATTACTACTTACAATATCTAACATCCAGGGTTCGCATACTTTTTGACCAATGCATTTCCAAGACCTCTCTATTCATTGCCAATTACTGAATAAGGACTTTTAAAGGGTTAGTTCACCCAAAAAAGAAAATTAGGCTGCGTTTTAAAACGCGAGTAAAACGCAGCGTAATTTTCATTTTTGGGTGAAATTTTCATTTTCATTTTTGGAACTAACCCTTTAAATTTATTTGAGTTGTTACCTGGACCCTGGTAGGCCTGCGGATGCCCGTGTCCTCCAGAATGCCATGCATTGCTGCTGGTTTTCCCCGTCTCTGTGCCCTCTGGCTGAGCTGCCCAGTTATTAGAAAACCCCCCAGATGCATTATTGTCAAATACTGTCCATGGGTCATTACCATTACTTGTCTGAAAGAAAGAAAAGCAACAACAATTTTACAATTGGTAAGAAACAATAAGCATCAAATAGGAGCATTTTCAATAGTGGTCTCAGACCAAGCAATGCATTTGAACCATTTACAAATAATATTGATATTTTATTATACTAGACTAAACAACTGTCCTAACCACAACCTCAACACACACTTAAGTCCTAAAATCTTTTCCACAGCATAGCATAAGTCGGTCTTGAACATAATTGATGTTCACTTAATTAATGTTCAACTGGTTGAGGTCAGTCGACTGTTCTTTTGTCCTTTAGATTGTCTGCATTATGATTGCACACGCTCAAAATCTTCCATAACTCAAGCACACAGCGAAACTTTTTATCTGTGAAATTTTCAAAAAAACAGATACGAAAAGCCCACTCACATCCGACGACAAGCACTCTAATAACCTTTGGTTGTTATTATGTTATCCTGAAAGACTCCATTTGAGCAGGTATTTTCAGATGTCGACCGATTCAAGGACTTCTAAAGAAAGCCCATAAAATGGGAATATACGAATATGGATGGACATGTTGAATGGAAAGAGATGTTTACCTTCCTGATGGATGCTTCAGCTTGTCAACACTGAACAACTGACTCTCAATGGCCCTCTGGCCTTCATGACACAAAAGCCCAGAGCCACAGAGCCACAAACCATAGGCTCTGTGTTTCCAAATCATCATCTGGTGGCCCACAATACACACATCATCCGAGCCTCATTCATTTTATTATCTCGTCGTAATCAATAACACATCTGACAAACTTTGACCTTTTGCTCCGAGCATGGCAAATGATTTCTGTCACATACATGTCAAATGATAGCTGCAAATATAATTCTGTTATTTTACTGCAGTTGACGACAGACATGCATCAGATAAAGTCAAACACTATCTGTTTGGTTCCCTACTTTCTTCTTTGCTCATGCAAAAACTGCATGTCATGCATTGAGAATTTAGCACCATGCGGCGAAGGATTGGACATGCATTCATGCATGTTTGGAATTAGGAAGGCAATGCTTTGGAAATTTCTGGCCGATAGCTACTCAGATGCCACTTCTTTGACTTATATTTAACATAATTCAATAAAGGGCAGGTTTTCCTTTAGAAAATGTGGTAAGAATGTCTGCTTTTTCACAACTCATGTATACTGTTTATCAGTTTGCAGCCAGTTCAAGTAGTTAAAAAAGCAGTCTGGATAATTTAAAACCTTCATAACAGACCAGCTTTCAGTTCTTCAACAACAACAACAAAACATGAAAAACGAAACTGTGACATAAATAGAAAAAATATTTCTGTAACATAAAAAGCAAATTCTGGAATCAGAAGCAGCTGTCCAACAAATGATTGAATCATCGCATTTATGTTTCAAAAGCTGGCATATAGACTGTGATGTGGAAACAGTGCTGATCAGTTTGATCGATGTGTGATTTGTAGTTGTCTGGTGCGATCAGTGGAGTCTGATTCAATCTGAATGCATTCAGACCCCGAGAAAAGGGTGTTTAAGTTTTGGTCTTGTTAGTGAGGGCTCCAGAATCGAGCATGTGTGGCGTCCGTCATGCCAAATGCATTTAGTGTACCTCATCAGGGGAGGTGGAGGAAAATCCTGGGGTAACTGGGGTGACTGGAGTTTCTGGCTGAGCTACATCCACCTTAGGGGAAAGACGTGACATGATCATAAAGCGCTGAAAAGGAAGGGTTACCCTGACATGACCCTAAAGACAAGACCTTCTTCATCAAACCACTGATTTTCTCAATAGCAGAGGCCCAGCTGAGACCTGGAAGGGTTTTCAATAGACAGTTCAAAAACTAGCACAAAACATTATTCATCAAACATAAAACAAATAGTTTTGAAGCAGAGTGCTAATACACAGTCATGCAACTTCACCATCAGTGCCCACTTCATTTATGATGCATTTCAGACAAATGCTTGGATCATCAAAAGAAACCACAACTCAAGCAACTACTTAGTGGTCTTAACCTCAGATGAGACACCACAGCACTCAAAAACACCAGTTTTTTTTATTGTGTTGTCTGTACATCCTTTAACAGACACAGCTGCTCCATTATTAGGGCCCGAGCACCTCGGTGTGAGGACCCTCTTGGAATTGCTCCGTTTATTTAAATTGTTTCTCATAATGTCCAATTATTGTAGTATGATCTATTTCAGATAATCGTGCCCTCCAATGGTACATGCTCAAAAAATATTTTGGCCTTAACCTACAGGAATAAAAAATAAATAAATAAATTGAAAAAAAAAGAGGAAATGAAGCGGGTAAAAAAAAAAAAAAAAACAGCAATGTTTCTGTACTAATAAACTGAATGCGTTTTAAATACACATTAACTTAAATTTATATATTTATCATCAATAAATCTAATTCGGTTTTTAACCAAATAATTAATCTAATTAATTAATTTTAACCAACCGAATAATGCTTGTTCCATAGCTAGACATATTTTAACCATGTTCATACTTTTAACTAAATAATTGTAATTGTTTTCACAATATTAATGCTGACATTAAGAAATTTGAATAAATGCATTTTGAAAATATGGTTATTTTAATACAATCCAAAAAATGGAAACAGTTGACAATAAACGGTCACTCATTTTCATTCTGTTTCATTTCTGTATGATTAAATATACATCATATCAAATTTATCAGTTTATGTTATAACAGTACAATCCAAATGAATGGAGATTTTATATGCAATTCAAATACATAATTTAGGCCTAAATATTTTTTGGAGTGCACAGAAACAAAACTATTTATGGTTGTCCAGTTTACATGTCACCCACATCCACGCCCCGTCTCTTTCGGTCTAAGTGGGCGGTTCTTGACCAGAACAAGCTTTAATGTGGACTTTCTGCTGTTTTGTAGAAGATCTGAATTATATCAATAAAAAATGAGAGTGCTAACTAATATTTGTGCCTACAGAGCGCACAGGGAATTCTGTGGTTAACTGTGCCACACATTTTACAATGACTCATAAATATCTAGCATTGCTGCTGGTTTCACATCTGTTATCAGAGATCCATCGAGCGCATGCGGACTATAGCTACTAGGTTAAAGTCTGTCCCTTGACTAGCCAATCAGCTTCAGGCTTTGAGATAACACCATAAACAACTGCTTGTCATCAGGGATGGTTTCACATGATCAGTTTTGATGAATCATGATCAAACTTGAAGACAACATGAACTCAACACTGATCCTATTTACGGACTTAAAGGGGCCATATGATGCGATTTCAATTTTTCCTTTCTCTTAAACCGCATAAACACATTGCATTACACCAAATACACAACATAATGTTCTTTTTAGCAACGTCATATGACCACTTTAATAAAAGTAATAGTTTTTAAGCACGATTCATCATTAAAAGATTTTCTGAAGAAAAAAAGGTTTGTTTTCAGCATTTAACAACTTAACGTGTTGTGAGCATTCTAACATTCTAATATGTTTCACCCAAATAAAATCCTGATATTATTTCCTGCTGAATGCTCTGAAATGTGTCACTTAATGGAAGTCAGACGAAAGCGGTTTCATGTTCTTTAAAATCTACACAAAACTAAAGCCAATGGCAGGGCCACTGGAAACAAATGCCCTGCAACTCAAGACTTCCCACTCCTCAAAACACTGCTGATCAAATCATAGTTCCTCCAAAAAACAAAGCAGCCCACTCAATGAAAACTTCAGTCTCAGCACTGAAGGCCAAACCCACAGTACCACACTAACATATGGGAGAATCCAAACACTTCATCCTGTATGTTAATTAAAAATCATCATCCTTCACATTTGGCCCTTCGCTGATCCTCTGAATAAGCACCACAAGATGTTATATTCTCAATCTCAGAATTTGCTTGCACATACATTTTTACATTCGGAGTAAGATGTTTTATTCTTTACAGGTGGAATCTCCCTTCCTGCTCACTTCCTCTCAGGAAGTTAAACAGTGGGAGAAAAGCTCCGAGAAGGAGCATTAGACAGATAATGAACTGAACAGTGCATTCTGGATATGATAAATAAACCCTGACCAGACTGAACCATTAACGTGAAATTGACCCGTCGTACTCACGATGGCTTACCTGTGCGGTGCTGGCCGGGGTTGGCATGTGACTGTCGAAGAACGAGAGATCGAGGGGGGCTGCATTTCCTCCAGATGTAAAAGGCTGAGCCTGGTTAATCTAGTAGAACATGAAGAGAAGAATTTACAAGGTCAGTCCTTGTCAAATCAGACAGAATCAAGCGGGTTGGTACACCAACACCAAGATTTTGTTCATACTTTGTGTTATTTGAGACTAAACGTAAGTTCTGTAAAATTTTATATTTAATGGTACATAATAGTTCAATATAATATAATATTAGTATTTCATTTCTTAAATTATCATCTTTACTACACTTTTTTTTTTAATTTGCTTGAGAAAAAAAAAAAATTTTCTGGGAAGCAAGGTTTCAGATACGATATCTCATGCATTATGATTACTGGTATCACATGAATTGGTAGATGCATAGACAAAGTTGTTCTAGTCCAAATAGTTGAAAGTCTCCTCAGGGTACAATATATTTTATAAATAAAGCGGCTAACGTTGTAGAAAAAGTGATATTTCGAGTAGAGATGCACCAATTGCAATTTTCTTGGCCGATTCCGATTTTTTGTTAGTGTGATCTGCCGATACCGATTTTTGCCGATTCTGATTTTCTTTCGAAGAACTATAATTGACAGTATATACAAAAAAAATCTACTTTTCTTCAACGCAAAGTTTTATTTTTATAAAAAACACAAGTAAAAAGTCAGTAATAAAATAAGAACAAATAAAAAATATTGCAAACAACAGCAAAAAACAAACAAAGAAAACCTTACAGCTGCATGAGTCGTGACTGTCACGTTAGCTTGATGGGACCAAACTCCCTTTGTGATTTTAAAATTTAAGCCAGTACCCAGATTTGAAGACTATCTTACCATTAAAGTTATAAAACGTATTCAGTCAAGAGCAGAAAAATTTTTTCTTCGTCTTTTGTTCTTTGATTAACATGACAGACAGCAGCATAAATATTGGACTGGAGTCCCTTTAATAGTTTATCCACGGACCCAATATACTGTTACACAACATGCGTTTTCTTTCTCAACTATTTAACGTTCCAAAACTGACTGTGTTTAACTGGATACTCGCCAAAACGGGCATTTTGACAATTTATGTATTTGCACGTTTTAGCACAGTTAGCCACTCATTTTGGTATTTGTGGCTCAC
>NW_015544213.1:1383352-1384977 GCF_001515605.1 Sinocyclocheilus anshuiensis | reverse complement strand
AGAATGCGTGGCTGTGCCGCTGGTAACAAAACGGATCGGCTCGAAATCAGAAAGAAGTGAGACTGACCGGCCGATCACCGATCCGGGCCAATCATGAGGAAAATCGGCCGATTCCGATCCCTGGCCGATCTCTAGACACTAATTTCTAGACACTGTTGATGCTGAGGATTAAATATAGCAATAAAAAGACCATGGATACTACTAAATATATTTTGACCTTCAAACTTAGGCCTTGACTGACTTTCTGTCAACTCAAAGTCACTATCATGAGCAAAATGTAAGATTAACGTTTTATTTCTGTATGGTGCAATATTTTGCTCATTTTGAGGCACTCATTTGACACTTCCTAGGAAAATATTGCCTCCAGATGACTTTATATGAAAATTTGGACTATTAAAGTCCTATTTTTGTTTATTTGTCATTCATAAAAGTATAAGAAATGGCTTTTTCAACCAATTTTACTTCCATTTTTAAAAAACATCAAATTCCAAGAATTAAACATCACAACAAAAAATAGCATTGGGTGTGCAAAGAATGTGAATTTGGAGAAGTGTGAACATGTGGTCATTTGTTTGGCTCTGAGAACAGAGAAATGAAGGAAGCACGTGTGTTTGTACGATTGTGCAGCTGTGAGTTCAGGTCAGGAGGGAAATTGAAATGTATGTCTGCGGCCAGCAACAGGAGGAATCAATCCACAGCCTATTTATACAGAGAGTAAACAGTTTACCAGATCACCATGTGCATGACTGCCTCAGCACGGCTTTATAATGTGATTATGTTCAGCTACACAGTATGATGCACTTTAACACAAAGATACTGCTGCATCTTGATTGATAAACAACTGGACGTCTGAATGATTTTTGGCTTAATTTTCCATAAATAATACTGGTGCAACTCTTGTATTTTAAAAGAGCAAGGAAATTCCTATTTTTCCATACCAAGTAATTATAAAGTAAAGCAAGCGCATTCATTCTGCCTTATAAGTTAAGGCTGTAAATGAAAACTACACTAACACACTTCAAATCTGGCTGGCCTCAGGAAAAGAAAACACTTCCTGTTGATCCCTCATATTCCATCAGCAACGGTTTCTCTGTCCTTTTGGTTTCAAAACACTGCCAAGTGCGTATTACAGCACAAGAGAGACAATCATATTAAAACCGCATTATATACTTTATCATATATAGTAAAAGACTAATATGCCGGCCATGTACTTAATCAGCTAGTATTTAGAAATATTGATAAATAGATAAGCACCTGAACTACATTATGCACATTTACTGTTTTTAAATATTTCTGAGTGGATTTTAAGTATCTATTGTGTAAAATAACTGTTCTTTAAGTTGTTATTAATGCTGTAAATCTTGTTTTAGCCATTACTATCTGTAAGCTTTTTTTTTTTTTTTTGAAAGAAGTCTCCCATGCTAACAACATCTGCATTTATTTGATCAAAAACACAGTAAAACAGAAATATTGTGAAATATTATTACTATTTAAAATAACTGCTTTCTATTTTAATATATTTTTTAAAAGTAACTTATTCCTGTGATGCAAAGCTGCATTTTGTCAGGATTCTTTGATGAATAGAAAGTTAAAAAGAACAGCATTTATTGTATGTTATATTGTAT
>NW_015544213.1:1369379-1383281 GCF_001515605.1 Sinocyclocheilus anshuiensis | reverse complement strand
TATACACATTGCTTACCTCTATATAGTCCTCTGGTACCAATCCGACTTCTCCTTTGGAGTTCTTTGCCTCAATCCATCCTCCACCAATGTTCTGAGAACAGAAGAGAATGGTTCACCTTTACAGAGAAGGTTTTGATCCGTTCATACACATGCAACAACTCATGGAGACATGACATGGAGACAACAGACATGGAGAGCCAGGTGTTATGAAACCTAATGAAAGTAAAAAACTCACCTGGTTGGTTATTGTGATTGTCTCACCCTCTCGAATCGACAGCTCATTATTCCCAGGCTCTGCCGCAAAATCATATAAAACCTGTGCCTGTGTGGAGACTAAACATGCGTAAGTAAACACATGCATATACAGACACCAAATGTATTAAGCTATCATTAATGATTAATAGAACAGAAACAGCTAAACTTGTTTGACTGGATTTTTTTGGACACCATTAAATGCTCATGCATTTAGCATTAACCTGTTTAACATTTAACCAACACTGTTTCTGGAATTATTTTACATGTATTATATAATCAATGAATTAATGTCTTTTCACATGAACAAATGTCACCATTGCAAATTGGTGAATCACACTAAAACTGTCAAGGTCTCTGGGCCATTTTTTTTTAGCACAAAATCATATAAAAACATTAAATTATATATCATGTAAAGAAATTGAAGCTTATTATTTTGACCATTGCAATTTTTGCATTTTGATTTAAGACAATTAATCATATTTTTCCCCAAATCACACTTCTGAAATGACAAAACCCTCATTTTCCTTACTATAATGCAATAAATAAATAAATAAATTATAATATTAATTAAATTTAAGAAGATTTCTCATGTACAAGCGAGTATACATTATGGTAGTATTTTCCGAATTTTATTAATGCTGAGTTTAATTTAACAAAAAATATTTTTGTTTAGACAGGATGGTTTTCCAGTAATAAGAATTTGGGGGTTAAAGTTTCTAAAAGTCACTTTATTAATTCATTTTTTTATGCAGTCTTATTTCCTATTTTTTTTTTCTTTCCTTTTCTTTTGGGGTGGATTATAACCTGGGGGGGGGGGTAATAAAAAGCACACAAATGGTCACAAAGCAGAATCAATTCCACAGTTCATTAAGAAAAAAACACTTTCCACAAAGCTCCCGTTATTCTAACACACACAGAGCCAACACAGAAACACACACACATCCTGAAGCTATCGAACGGCAAACAGTGAGGTCTGTATGAACAGTGAGACAGGCTCTCTCTATGTAAGAATTTACAAGCCACGACTCCTAAATGCTCAGACATAGAGAGTCTGTGTGTGAGAGAATTCATTTCTGATTCAAATGAAATACAGATGTTATACAGGACAGATCACAAACCGTCTGATGTCATAAATGTGCATAACCATTTACACAAGTCTTCCAGAGAAACAAAATGAAGTGATGATAAAATAAAAATTATGATATGCAAGACATCCTCATATAGACAGTCAAGGGAGCAGGACTAAATTAAGGACTGGGTGACTATATGAAAACTGAAAATAATAACTAAACAAAAAATAAAGCTAAATTAAAACTGAAAGTAAATCTAAATCAAGTCAAGTCATCTTTGTTTGTATAGTGCTTTTTACAGTACAGATTGTGTCAAAGCAGCTTCACAGTGATAAACAGGAAAAATAGCAGAATCAGTTATTGAGTTCAGATTCTGCTGTAAAACAACTCTAAAAGATGATTGTTCAGATCAAGTCAGTTTAGTGTTGGTTCATTTTAAATCACTAACAGTGTGAATTTCATTGAATTATGAAGTGAATTCAGTTCTACAAAATGCTTTAGTCAGATCAGATTGAGTTCAGTTCAATAATAGTGTCAATAATCCAAGTTTTCACTGTCTTAAATTAGTTTTACAGGTATTTTTTTAATTAAATGTTTTAATTAATAGTATTTTTTAAACAGAATTTCCCTTTTTTTCCCATTAATAAAATTAAGTGCCTGTTGTTTTACAGATATAATATAAAGTTTTACATTTAGAATTGTAGGTAAATTAATCATACTTTGAGATCACATAAATATTATTGTTTTAAAAGTTAATTTATAGTATTTTTACAGATAAAAACAGGGTTTCTGCAGGATTTTTAAGCTCAAATTTAAGACCTTTTTAAGACCTGCACAAATAAAATTAATACCATATAAGCCGGGTAGGGCAATGTCTATAGTACCATACTAAACTGTACAATTACTGTAAAGCATAACTTACAGTTCAGATACAAGTTTTCACAAAAACAAAACGTTTTATAAAATGATAAACTTTACATTTCAGCATTTAAACCATTTTTAAGAAAACAGATGAGTCAAAAGTATGTTATTATATTAATTTAAACAATTATTATCAATAAATTATTATATCAATTAAATAACATAAATTAGGGGTGTGCGATATTGACAAAAAATGATATCTCTATAATTTTCTGGGATTTTATCGATAACGATAATTAGACAATATTTTGCTGAGTGTGTTATTGTGCTGATATCTTATCTCTCTACGCCAAGTTTGTTCATTTAAATTTATTCAGTTTTAGCATTTAATAATTTATTTGTAATAATCTCTGAAATGTAAATTGTAAGTGGGATATAATTATAATCCCATGTTTATCTTTATAAACATGATTAATTTTACTTGTGATGTTTTCTATATGGGATGATTAGCCTAATTCTCATGAACATGTGACGCTAGCGCGTGGTATCAGACACGAACTATACAGAATGCGAACAAGATTAACTTTAATACAAGGAGATAATGGCGCAAAAGCGAATTTCAGATTTTTTTACCCCCCAACCCCCCCCCCTTCACCCAACACGGACACACACAGCACCCCCAACCGAAAACATCTTCCCGCGCCCTGAAAGTAACGCAAAAGTAACGTAACGCATTACTTTCCATAAAAAGTAACCAAGTAACGTAATTAGTTACTTTTTTAGGGAGTAATGCAATATTGTAATGCATTACTTTTAAAAGTAACTTTCCCCAACACTGCCCAGCACTATCTCAGATTCCATCAAAAATATCTTAATTTGTGTTCCGAGGATGAACGGAGGTCTTACGGGTTTGGAACGACATGAGGGTAAGTAATTAATGACAGAATTTTAATTTTTGGGTGAACTATCCCTTTAAGCAATGACGTGCATTTATATGCACATAAATGGCTATATATGATAGACTCTCATTAATAGGCTCCATAAGACTAAATATATTATCCCAAGGAGAATTTATATTCAGAAACCTAAGCTCTCACTTATATGGATAATTAGTTAGTGTGCTGGTTCTATGATTAACTAAACTTGGTGAATGATTTACATTTCAACTACATATCCCAGCATGCATTGCACATGACGTCATGGTCTCACTAAAATGTCACAAGACTCTTAATGATCCATATTTTCCAACGTTCACCAAAAAGCCCTCAAACATCGTTAAAATAATCAAAAGAGATCTTTTAGACCCATTTCAGGGTGTTAAACAGGTCAGTTATGATGCCTGTGACGATTATAAACACTTAAGGGCAAATATATCGGCGCGTTTGGAAACACTTTGCCAGTGCAAAGTGCAAAGAAATTACAAACATATCAGTCACAAACTTTAACCAAAAATAAGTCAAATAAGTCCTTACCTTCGTCTCCATTATACCCACATTAACCAGTCATTACAGAAACCTGCAGTTTGATGGCGACAAACTCTCTCTTCTTCATCCAGACATTTTTCTTCTGCCAAAAACAATCCTTCTCAAACCGCTTTCTTTACTTCACCAAATACACTTTACTCTTTTGTCCGAACCTAACAGACTCAAATGTAGTGGAGTCAGAAAAGTGTGTGAATCCAAACTCGACGTTTCCAGCGTTTATGTGCTGTTCAACTTCACTGCAGCTGAGTGTGTTACACATAAGAGACACAACCGGAAACAAACTCACTGATCGAGTGGCCTGAAAAAAACTCACACTGCTGCTGTATGCCTGTGTAGGACGTAAATTTACGTCCGTACAGTAGAATGCAGAAGAAGAAATTTCAACACACTTCAGCAGTAAAAAAAGACGCACAAATGTTTGTCTAGAGTAATTTTTGCTTACTAGTATGGTTGAACTGGATCATCGAAGGTCAGAAACAAAGACATTGGTTAATAGAATGGGATTACATAAAGGATATTTGTGTTGTTTAACATAAAAAGTAATCTGATTACGTAACTCGCGTTACTTGTAATGCATTACCCCCAACACTGTATATATATATATATATATATATATATATTATTCAAAATAATATGACACATAAAATGTATGTAGTGTATATAATTCATTAACACATGACAAATATTTATCGTTATTATTATCATATAGTATAGGCCTATTAAATTAAGTATTAATATACAGTATCCTATACTTACACATATCGAATATACTCCAGACATTTAGGATCACATAGACTAATAATAAAAACAAAAATGTCTTATGTAAATAAAGTAGGTATAAATACAAAAACAATGTTGCTGTTTTGTTTTGTTCAAGTAGATATTTAAGCTTTTGTGCCCATAAATGTTTTAATTTATGTCTGTGTCCGCTTTTTTAACTTTTGTCAAGTTCAATCTGAGAGGGGCGGGCTGAAACGACAGATGTGTGAGTTTAGAGCGGCCTCTAGTGGAAATGTGTAGTATTTTAAAAATACATGACAGCGGTGAAAACACTGATCTATAATAATTATATTACGTGTTTGGAACGACATGATGAAGGTGAGTAATTAATGACAGCATTTTTATTTTTAGGTGAACTATCCCTTTAAGTGTATTAGAATTTCTCATATTCTCACCTGTTTGATATACAGACCATTTTGTCTCATTTTAAATGTTTTATAAAACGTGATGCCTGCTTAAAACTCACAGACACAGCCTCTGCCACTTTGCCCAATATCCCACTGACAGGGTGCAGAATAACAGCTAATAATAATGGATAATTTTGTACAGGAGAAGCTGAAAGAATGGAACTTGGATGTCCTGACACCAAGCTTTAAGGTAAACTTTATTTAGGTAATATGAAAATGCACTTCTTTATATTTTCATTATAACCCATTGTGCTCTGGGTAAGCCCGTTTTCGTACATTCTTCTCTTTTTGTGTCTTTTCTTCTCTCTTTTTCTCTTTACAGATGAACAAATTGATAAAGAAACCCTCCTACTGCTTGATGAAAAATCACTTGAAGCAATGATACCAAAGATAGGCCTACGTCTGAAAGAGAGAGCTGCTTGTTGTGAGTGAAGAAATGCACATGGTGGGATATATCTGCTTTAAGTGCAAAAAGACTGTTGGGGCCGATGTTCGTTTTTTGTTTTCTCACCTAAGGAGAATGCATAATGTACATAGTTCATCAAGTTATTTTGAGTGTGGCCAAGCCAGGTGTCACAGGACATTTAATTAAGATCATTTAAGCAACATCTGCTCCAGCACCATGTAGAGGCAGAAGAATCCAGCCAGTCAAAACACTTGACAGCAGACCTCTGACTTCTCACAGTCAGCCTTTCGAGGAGGAAGATAATGCTGCCAAAGATAATGTTGCTAATGGTATGAAATGGGATGAGTTAGAGCAGAACACTATCACAGACAGAGTGGCCTTGATTCTATCAAAGTGGATGGCAAAAACATCTATGACTCTGTCTACTGTCAACTTTGAAGTTCAGCAAACATCTAGTCTGGTCTTTGATATTGTTATTGTGCTTTACAAAGACAGACAATGTCTTCCTTACAAAGAATGGCCAAAGTGAGACTCCTGAAGGCCAACAGCTGAATCAGCAATTTGCAAATGCAGCTAAACCTTTGCAATTGCATTGCTTGGATACTGAACACAAGCAGATGAAATAACTTTGTTCAAGCTGGGTATCTAGTTCAGCCAGTGGAGCAACCTCTCCCTGGTGTCTCATACACCCAAGGGATTCACAGACATGGACTGTAAAACAGGTGGCAGTGCAGGATACTTTCCAAAGGTTTCCTTTATGTCCATTACTGAAACTCATTCTTGAGACTCCAGGGACAATGGAGAAGATAATGGAGTGGAAAGGGGAGCTTAATGACTCAAAAAGTGGCTAATCCACTAGGCTCCAAGAACTCAATCCATAAGTTGGAATTCATCTATTTCACTCTTAAATGTCTTCCTCCAGAGTCCCTTTCGAGTCTTGATTCTCACTTTATAAGGCAGATGATGCCAAAACGTATGGTATAGATGCTGTCCTGAAGTCAGTTGTTGATGATATCAGTGACCTGGAAACAAATGGTGTGGAAGTAGACACGGCTCACTTCAAAGGCACAATGAAGGTTTGGGTTGCCCACATTTGTGGGGATAATTTGGGGCTAAATTCAATCCTTGGCTATACAGATAGTTCCTCTGGGAACAGTGCTTGTCACTGGTGCCATGTGAAGAAACAGTTCATGCAAACACAAACAATGAAAGATCCTTCACTGCTTAAGAATAAGGATAGCCATCTTTCAGATCTGGTGCAAAGTAATCCAGCAGAAACTGGCCTAAAAAGACAGAGCATTTTGAACAACCTGAAATACTTCCATGTGACAGAAAATGTATCCCCCTGGAAGGAGTAGGTGCATATGAAATTAAATTGGTATTAGGCTCTCTCATCTCACAGAAAGTAATAACCTTACACCAGGTTAATTACCAAATCACAAGTTACGATTATGGCTTCTGTGACTATATGCCAACAAGCCATCCACAATCCAACCTCAAGAACTAAAAATGCCTGACAGTTTGATGAAGCAGACAGCAGCACAGATGTGGCTGTTAAGGCTACTTCCTTTGATGATTGCACATCTCATTCCAGAGGGAAACAAATACTGGGAGCTCTCGCTGCTTTTGTTGACCTGTATGGAATTTTTTTTTCTCCAGCCTTAACAGAAGATGCATTATTATTTCTCAGACATCTCATTGATGAGCACCACAGCCTTTTCCTAGAACTCTTCCCTGATAGACATCTAAAGCCAAAACATAATTTCATGCTACATCATCCAGGTGCCATAAGGAGACTGGTTCTTCTGGTGCACTACTGGTCCATAGCATGTTTTTTTTTAAAAGGCCAAGCATGTTTTTTTTTTTAAAGGCTTTCCCACGTCACATGCAACTTCAGAAACCTTTTGTCTGAAAACATATTTGCACATCACAAAGACCTTGGTTCTGGTTGCACTACTCCACTTGCTTCCATTGAGGAATTTGATCAAGTCTGCCACAGATTTGAGCATACTCCATCATTGACTGAAGTGTTCGTACCCTCTTGGGTGAAGTGGAAAAGGACAGAATATCGTCCAGGAACGACCCTCCTTGTTTCTCATTCTCCAGATGGTGAACCTCAGTTTGGAGCAATTCAGAAGATTGTGGTTTTTAAGTCTGTCATCAAGTTCATTGTTAGGAAATGGGACACAGTTGGATTTGAAAGACACTATTTTGTATGCTGTGTCCCCATTATGTTCTATGTTCCCACTACTGTCATTGATTCCATTGATGTTGACTCCATTGATGATTATCATCCTCTCCATGTAGTGAGGTCATACAAGGAAGGGGACAGCAACCACTATGTGTTCTTTCGAACTTCCAAGGACCACGTTTTTTTTTTTTTTTCATTGATTTATTTTTGGACTGTTTACACACCTGTGCAGAACTTTGGAGATGCAAGCTTTTTCCCCGAAGGAGGCAATCTTTAATTCATAATGTTTGTGTTTTACCATGCTTGGAGTAAGTATATGTAGAATATAGTACAATACTACACTATTCGCAAATAAAGCTGGCATCCAAGCACTATTATGTGTAGAATAAATGTCAGTATGAAAAATGCATGCCATATTGTAGCTTTATATTTGTTATAAGAAATGAAACCATGTCAATGTACTGTAGGTAACCCTTTTTTCCATGCATTTTTATAGGAGCCACGACTAGAGGAGACCCAAAGTGGATCAACTTCCGGACCTCCTGTAGACCAACAACGTCAAGCAGAAAATCAGATGTCAGTGGAGGAAGTGCCAACATTTGTATGTGTTATTGTCTTTATGTACTTCAAAGTAATTTACATAAAAGCATTTACATTTACATTTACAAAATGTAACAATGGTTTTACTAATTTATTCATTTATTTTATTTGTGTGTAGTATGTTCATGAGCAAAAACAAATCAACTGTCAAATGGAAAAGTAAAAGGAATTTGCACTAATGTTAAAGGGATAGTTCCCCCCCCCCCCAAAAATTGAATCTGTCATTAATTAATCACTTTCATGTTGTTCCAATCCCCTAAGACTTTTGTTCATCCTCAGAACACAATTTAAAATATATTTTTTAAAATATTAAAAAATATTTTTAATATATTTTTTTAAATATTAAAATATTTTATTTTAAAATAGTTTCTGTCCCTCCATTGACAACCTAAGCAACTTTCACTTTGAAGGCCTATAAAGGTAGTGAAAACATCATGGAAGTAGTCCATGTTGCTCCAGTGGTTCAACTGGAATTTTCTGAAGCGGCAGAAATGTTTCTTGTGCGCCAAAAATACAAAAATAATGACTATATTCAAATTTCTTCACCCTAGAGAACAACCTACAATTTGCTAAATTTCAAGATCACTGCTTAGTCTTATTTGAAGTTATCCTAACAAGAGTAGAAGGGAAGATTTTTAAACATATTTCATAAATTAATTGTATTCTGAAGCACAGTATAAAAAGAGATTTTTGAAAAAGAACTGATCAAAATTAGAGAACACTTACAGATACCTCCAAGTTATTGGTGTTAATCTGTCACATGGAGCTAATTTCCTTAATTATATGACAAACCCTATTTAACTGGCAGCATTCCTCGAATTTTCTTTGAGATTGCAAGATGGTGGGCGCCGCTCTATGGTGACTGAAACCCTTTATTTAACAGGAGGCAGTCCAGATGAAGGCCAAAGGGATGACCCTTTCAGCCACTGCAAGAGAAGTTGGTCGTTCCAAATCTATGATTTCTAGAATATTGCAGCTTTACAATGACACTAATTCATTCAAGTCCCCCAGAAAGGCTGGTTGTCCACATAAGACAAATGCATAAGAAGACAGGATAATGTGGAGACTCTCAATGGGGAATCGGTTCAACACTGCAGCTGGAATTGCTCAGCAGTTCAGCGCTGAACAGGATAAGGATCTGTCTCGGCACATTTAAGAGAAGTCGGACTGAATGCGCACTCGGCAGTGATGAATCCTCCCATCAGCAGAAAGAATCAAAAGGCTACAAATGCATGAGAAGACCGGATAATGCGAAGACTCTCAATGGGAAATCAGTTTAACACTGCAGCTGGAATTTCTCGACAGTTCAGTGCTGAACAGGGTATGGATCTGTCTCGGCATGTTTAAGAGAAGTCGGACTGAAAGCGCACTCTGCAGTGACCAAGCCTCTCATCAGTAGAAAGAATCAGAAGGCTAGACTAACCTTTGCTGAGGAGCATGAGAGGAGAACTGGTCCAAAGTTCACTTTAGTGATGAGAGCAAGTTTAATTTATTTGGGTCAGATGGGAAACATTATGTTCATTGTCAAACTGGGGAAAGACTGAACCCTTAATGCATAAAGAAGTCAGTGAGAGGTGGAGGAGGAAGTGTCATGGTTGGGAGAATGTTTTCAGCAGCGGGTGTTGGGCATCTTATACAGATACATGGCAGGGTGAATGTTAATGTTTATCAGAACCTCCTTTAGCAACATGCAGTTCCTTTCCTGCAAGCGTCTCCCAATCAGCCTGTAATTTTCATGTAAGACAATGCCCCCGTCACACTGCAAAACGGGAAAAGCAGTTCCTTGAAGCTAAGAACATTGAAATAATGAAATGGCCAGTCCAGAGTCCTGATCTAAACCCAACTGAAAATCTCTGGAAAATCCTTGGCGACAAAGTTATGGCTAAGAAACCCATACAGTCACTGAACTATGGAAGAGAATGGAAGAAGAGTGGACCAAGATCACACCAGCGCAGTGTGAGAGAAGTCCTTGTGCTGAAGTCCTTCAAAGCAAGAGCCTCTACAATTCCTACTAATTTCGAACAGCTGTAAATGTTAGTTCTAATCTTCTTTCATGCTACAGTGGTTACAGTTCTCTAATTTTAATCTCTGTGTTTCCCACAAAATAAACGTTTTTTTGTTGAAATGCTTTGGTGATTTTGTCAAACATGTTAGTAGAACAGTGGTATATCCACAGATAATATTTTGAGCGATGAAGATGAACAATATTTCAGAAAAAAGTATTTATAAAAAGTATTTATAGATTGTTCTCTAATTTTGATCTCCACTATATATAGTTATTAATGAATAAATATTTATGCATATAGAGCCATCTAGAGGAAAACAGAAGTATTTCTTGAGCACTTTATGACCAATGATTCACACACACACACACACACACACTTTTTTAATGAAAAGAACATGAAAAGTGCTTTTAAAAGTTGACCGCAATCTCTTTTGTGATGCCTTTATGTTCAGTGTTTCCAATAATACACCCCAAAGCATGTGTCTGATAACAGTCAAAGTCACTTACAGTGGAATTATAACTAAATGCTACCTTGGAATTATAATGTCCTATCTGCATTCTGAGCGGTTTTGAGATATTGAGCTCAAATTTTTTGCACTCCATATACTTTGTAGATAGAACCTTTTTATTTTCTAAATAAAAAGTCCCAAAATGTACAACTACACAACACACACACACACACACACACACACACACACACACACACACACACACACACACACACACACACACACACACACACACACACACACACACACACACACACACACACACACACACACACACACACACACACACACACACACACACACACACACACACACACACACACAAAACACCACATCACATAATGTAAATAAGTATCACAGAATAAGAATGTGAATAACTAAATTTTAACAAAAATCTCAGAAAGAACCTTATAATTCCAAGGTGACGTGATTTTAAATTATTTTGATATTATGTTCTTTATGTTCTTGACTCAGATTCATATTTCCAATTTAGTTTATATTTTATATTATTCTTATATTTGGGTTTCTTAGTCTTTCACATCCTCAAGACTGAGATTGATAACTGTCACTTACAGTGGAGTTAGAAATAATTTTAGATTCTTATGATTTTTTTAAATATTTTTTCATTCATATATGTATTTCATATATTAGTTAGTTCAATGAGTATCTAATATGAATTCTTATATTTGTTTTTTTTTCAGCAGCTGTAAGCTGGGATACTTTATTAGTCTGATATAATTCAAAGTCTACTTGTGTATTAGACTAATAAACAAGATGTTCTAAAATATGTACATTTTGGTAAAAAAAAAAAAAAAAGAGATATTCTTGTGTCTTGAACTATTGAGATTCAAAATGTTAAACTGATAGTCCAGTTTAACTGGATTGGGAACTGTACATCAAAAACACCTATTGCCATGCACACGTACATGCTTCATTTCTCTTTCTTTTCCATGTTCAGGACCGTCATGCTGTGGGGAAATCAATGCCTGTGGTTGACCAGCAACAGAACTACAAACTCTTGTCTCTGACCGAGTCTGATGGAAAAACAGTCATGAAGTTTCAGAGGTCCATCGGTTCCTGTGATGAAAATGACTTACCCATCACTGTGAGCCTGCTTAACCATTGTCTTTTATATTCATTACAAAGGGAAAGTAGTTCAACACCAGCAATATAATCCTCCCCTTTCATTGTTTGTAAGATGTCGTTTTATCCAGAAAACAATGATGGTGGAACTATGGCATTACAAATAATACCAGCTATGTAAAGGAATCCACACAATGTTAGGTCCACTGGGATTAGGGTGTTTCTGAGAACTCCCCTCTCTGAACAAACTGCTGACCTTGTTTGTCAAGGAGCTCTCAGCTGCACATCAAAAACCCTCCTTAAACTGAAAACATGGACTGTCTTTTTGAACTTAAAACCTCTGAAATTCCAGATCAAAAATGAGTTCTCAATAGCCACATACACACTGCAAACTTTTATGAGTGACAACCGCATTTTAGCTACAGTGTGCATGTGGTTAATTTTTGTTTATTTTATTTTATAAGTGTTTATTTTTATTTATCAGAACCTCCCCATGAAGCTGATCTATGCATATGGACAGAATGATAACATCACGTACCACAGTACTCGAAGGGGCAGGAAGGAGTTGAACCTGTTGAAGTACATGCCTCGGGTCAACCCTCCAAACAGCAGCTTTTTTGACATAACTATGGTCAATGTAAGAAAGATTTTTACTTTGTTGTTTTGCTGTTCTGTCTGTAAACCCAAGAATGAAGTTCAAAAGAACAGCATTTATTTGAAACAGAAAAATATTTTGTAACATTTTAAATGTCTTTTCTGTCACTTTTGGTCAATTTAATGTGTCCTTGTTGAATAAAGGATTCATTTCTTTTAAAAAAATAAAATAAAATCTTACTGACCCCATACTAGTGTACCTCATAGTGGTTTGCATAGATTATATTATAGGTTGATCTCTTTAAAGTGCTAATGAGCTTTTACATATGAACTTTACATGTTGATTACATTTACAATCATTTCAGTTCACTGTACCAGCCAAACAAACCCACTATCACTGCAAGATCATGAGAGCCCCGACATTTGATCGCAAACAGCACATTTATCGCGTAAGTGAGTCTATGAACTTCACACAAATGATCTGTCCAGCTATCTGTCAGTCATGGTTCATCTTCGACTTATTTTCATTATGTCCAGATTGAGCCGGTGATCACAAACTTTGACCTCGTGCATCATCTGCTGCTGTACCGCTGCCCTCTGACTGTGACGGAGCCGTTTGAGGCGGAGTGTTTTACTGGGGTGGATAGAGAGTGTATGGAGACCGTGGCTCTGTGGGGAGTTGGTGGAGGGGTTAGTCTCACCTGTGACGTTTTAAGGCATTTTTAATGTGAGGGGGAAAAAATTAAGCCATTACTTACTTGAATGAACTGTTAACCACTGCGACCAGATTACGGATCCGAGAATCGGATCACTTTGATTATTAAGCGAGTCATTCAGACCGGGTAAACGGATTCAACTAGTTGATTAAAAGATCTACCTCAAAATAATAATTATTTTTCAGCTTTTATTAACAACGGTAATTATTGAAATACTATTCATGTGTAAACTTTCTTAATGAGATAAAATTACAGATTGAACCTTTAAGTAACCTTTTAATTATATGTTTTTAAAGGCTTTTGAATTTCCTGAAGTGGCAGGACTTCCAATTGGAGGAAATGTTGGTGATTTTTTCTACAGGCTTGAAGTGCATTACAACAACCTCAATAAAAGTGCAGGTCAGTCAGCAGCGGGTTACAATGTAAAATATCACACTGTAATGAATATTTCAGGTCTTTTGATGCGATAAAACAATACTTTCTTCCCTGCACAGATCGAGTTGATAACACAGGTCTGCGATTCTATTACACATCTGAACTCCGTCAGCACGATGCAGCTGTTCTGATGACAGGGCTTGCGGTGGCCCCTGGCTACGCCATCCCACCCAAAGCCAAATCCTTCCTCACGTACGGCCTGTGTGACACTGCTTATATTCCAAAGGTTTGTGTGTATGTTGATCTACTCACACTCTCACGATCAGATCCAGCAGATGACTGGATGATCTGTTGTGTTCTGTGCTCTACAGGTTCTGGAGACGCCACATGATCTTCAGGTGTTCTCTGTGATGCTGCACACACACTTGGCTGGACGGAAGGTGCGAGTCGGTCACTTCAGGTAAATGTTTTTGACCAATGACTGACTTAAAGAAATAATTCACTTGATATAATAATCTGTAGGCTTTTCTTTCTTCTGTTATTCATAAGTTACTGTAATTAATTAC
>NW_015544213.1:1366436-1369299 GCF_001515605.1 Sinocyclocheilus anshuiensis | reverse complement strand
TTTTTTCTTTTTTTTTTTTTTTTTTACCTCTTCAGAGGAGGTAAACAGATCGATTTTCTAGCTGTGGATGAAAACTATGATTTTGAATATCAAGAAGTGACAAATTTGGGCAAAACTAAGACAGTGAAGTTGGTAAGTGTTAAAAGGTTTGAAAAAGGTTTTTAATGATTTCGGTTTGAAAAAGGTTTTTAATGATTTCAAGCATAAATATCAAATATATGCAATGCACAATAGCAAAAGCCAAATTTAAACAATCCTTAATCCTACCCAATACTTAAACTTAACAACTATTTTACTGAGTATTAATAAGCAGTAAATAGGAGAATTTTGAGGCAAAAGTCATAGTTAATAATTAGTTAATAGTGAGAATTGGACCATAATCTAAATATATGTATTTACTTGAGAGAATTAAATTAACCATTTCATGTCTATCCCTGTATCATTAACTTGTCAAGGTTGATATAGGATTTAGAAAAAGTAATTAGTAATAAAAAAAATTTGGGGGAGAGTAATTTGTACAGTAATCTAATTACACTGTTGAAGATGGAATTAGTAACTAGTAATTGATTACTTTTTTTGAGTAACTTACCCAACACTGGGGGAAACACATATGGGGCCTGCTTGGCCAACCGATATGGGTCAGACAAGGGCTAACACAATCAGTCCCATATAGGCTGCCTGCATGGGCCCAAGGTAGAACCCACATGGGTAATCTCTATGTGGGTTCTGAATGGGGAAGCACATATGGGGCCTCTTTGACCAAATTTCACTTTGTATATATATATATATATATATATATATATATATATATTAGTATATAATTATTGGCAATAAATGAAATAAAGCAACTTTTTGGTCTTTCAGGGTGACAAATTGCTGGTGGAGTGCACCTATAATACTGAAAACCGCAGCACACTCACATGGGTTGGTACATTTACACAGAGGATCATATTGTCTTTTCTACAATAGCATGTATCTTCAAATTTCACTGATTTTCATTATCTTAAAATCCAGATTATATTAAAAGTCAGAGCCTGGTGGGTGCACATATGTTTTCATATGTTCAGTTCCAGAAATGTGTATGAGGTTTAATCATATTTATGAGATTTCCTGATCCTGTTTCTCACACTTTTCCTATAGGTTCCTTTTTGCTATCCAGTAAAAACATAGAACAGCCATAAAGTATAGCGTGCTGCAGTGAAGTAATTTTGTAGGACAAACTGGAAGTTGGTATCACCCAGGTTCCCTTGACTAAAACCCAATAGGATTTTTTCCATTGACTTTTGGATTATTGCAGAAAATAAGATCTGTAGCTAACAAAAGTTTGATTCTTACAAGCTTTGTTTCTTCATGATAATTTTCACAAATGAACACAACATTCATTCATTTCTAAGCCTAAATACAATCGCCAGAAGTAAAAAGCTAATGTAGGCTATAAAAGAACTACACCATGGTCACATAACTTTAACATTACTGCCATTACGCTTCTGACAACTCTTTCAGTCTTTATTTAAAAAAAAATTTCCCTAAAAGTTTGAGTTAGAATAGTTTGCAAAAGCATGTTTATAAACACAGTGAGGCTGTAAAAATGAACTATTGGAGTAGATGAGTTTACCTGTTCACCATTCAATGTCCCAGACGATCTCTGTAGTCCCATTTAACCACTTGTTAGTTACTGCCTTTTTCAAGACAAAAGCTTTAAAAAAAATTACAAAGGTGTATTACCGATGTATTTTACATTGTAGAATAAAACATGAAAATATCTTGAGCTTGTGTTAACCAAAGACCTCATATCAGGCATTTAACCAAAAACCCATTCAAAAAACCCACTGACATCAGGACAATGGAACTGGAAGTGCTAAAATGCCGGTTTCTGGGATTGGCCAACAAAAATACATCATCCCTGCAGCACTCTATTTGTGTAATACTTAAAAACACAGAAGAAAGATTATAGATGTGTAAAACTCCCTTTATCTGCCCGCAGGGGGGGCTCTCAACTTCAGATGAGATGTGTTTGGCCTTCCTCTTCTACTATCCAGCGATGAATCTGAGCAGCTGTATAAGCCTCCCTAATGCAGCTACTTTAATATCTGAGATGGGAGCAAACGATACTGCGTAATTTAATTTAAAACACTGATTGTTTTAATGAGTTTCCCTTTTAATATTTGTCCTAATGATAATGCAGCTTTTATTTGTTAACTTTGCAGTAATTGGGTCAATATGATGTTCATGAAGACTTGGAATGACATGTCTATCAATCAATACCAACAAACACTGAAGAGAATCGACCAGCTCGTCGTGGTCACAAACTCAAATGTAAGTGTCCACTCCTCCACAATATGAAGCTTTCAAACTTAACTGCTTCTGCTCTGACTACAGCTGTGTTTACCTGATGCTCTTTTGCATGTGTATTTCCAGAACAACGGATCACACAATAAAGGGACACTTCCTGATCTCAAAGTAATCCCGTCTGCACCCTGCATGAGCGGCTGTGCCACAAAAAGTCTTGCTTTGCTATCGCTGCTCCTCTGTTTGGCAGTGCAGTGGGCATCCTTATGAAACATTAATGCAAAATGCTACTGATGTAACCTATTGTTCTTTCATTTTCTGATTAAATGTCAATCATTTTAACTGAGCAAAACTCCTGGATCATATGGACGGTTTTGACAGCAACCTGAAAACCAGAAAAACAAAAATTGAGCAAACTACACTCTAAAAAATGCTGGGTTGTTTCAACCCAACTTTGGGTCAAATATGGACTAACCCAACTTTTGGGTTAAAAATTTAATGTAAAAATTTAACCCAACGGTTGGGTTAGTCCATATTTGACCCAAAGTTGGGTTGAAACAACCCAGCATTTTTT
>NW_015544213.1:1362081-1362600 GCF_001515605.1 Sinocyclocheilus anshuiensis | reverse complement strand
CTCCAAACCCTTTCACCTGAATCAATCAGCATTTGTCATACTTTGTGGCTTTAGGTCATTACAATGTAATTGAAGGCCTGGTGGTAAGGTGTAAGAATACTACTTATGGTGCAAAAACAAAAATATAAGTTCATTCTGACCTCTTATTTGTCTGGCCTTTGTATCCAATTCATCTCAAAGAAAGTTGCTTGAGTGGCACGGGATCTCTGGACCGGAAGAACACATACAGTAAAAAAAGACATTTTCAGATAAATGTTTAAATATATATCAAAATATACAAAAAAAGTCCAAAAAATGTATTGCTTATATACGTTATATATATATATATATATATATATATATATATATGGGTTGTTGACATGACATGGCATTTTCACTGTCACACATACAAATTTATATAATTAGTATTGTCTTGTAAAATGCACTAAATGGTTAAAGGGGTCATATGATGCGATTTCAAGTATTCCTTTCTCTTTGGAGTGTTACAAGCTGTTCGTGAATAGATAAGATCCCTAAAGT
>NW_015544213.1:1361093-1361725 GCF_001515605.1 Sinocyclocheilus anshuiensis | reverse complement strand
TTTAAAGAATTTGCCACTGATGATTCAAACACGAGTTTTGAGCAGTGTAGAGTAGCGCTTGTTGTTTGTCATTTTTTCGATCACAAATGCAGACATGGTTTTATGTTTACGCGGCGCTATGCAACGCAACGCCTAAAAAGACAGTATAAGTCAATATAATCCGTAATAATGTCCCCACTGGATGCAGCAAATGCCAAATTGCAAACTATAATGTACAGTATGTGGAAAATAAACCGCATAAACACATTTCATTACACCAAATACACAAAATAATGTTCTTTTTAGCAACATCATATGACCCCTTTAAACATTTCTTTATCCTACACTGTAGAGTCATTGGGTGACAGAGTTGTTGTCCCCCTGTTGTGGATCATTTAGGTAGTGTCACGTAGTGTGAAAACCACAACGACTTTGGGACGGGACAGGAAAAACTGTCAGCGGGAGTGGGCGGGACAGGGAATCGTAAAAACACTATGGTACCCAGGGCCGGATTTACCTCTTTTCGTGACATAGGCAAAACAAATTTTTGGGCCCCCCTTCCCTAATAATATAATAGACCTAATACCACCCTAGCAAACAACAATATAATCAGTGGAAACCGTTACAGTGTTTTCTATCGCAATAAGCGCTTG
>NW_015544213.1:1360200-1360914 GCF_001515605.1 Sinocyclocheilus anshuiensis | reverse complement strand
TTCAAGACATTTGACATGTTTCCGTCCTGAAATCTCGTGTGTGTTGAACTAATTTTTGCACCTCATCCCAAACCTTCCGTTGCAAATTCCAACACGTCATTTTAGAGCTAAAAATGGAGGCTTGAGCCATTGATATGCAGGCTAATGCAGTTATTAATGCAGTCTAATGCTGCGTTTATTAGCGAGAGAGAGATTAAGTGCGTGTGAATACCTGCGTCTATGCGTCTCTCAGCAGCGTTCAGCAGCAGCGTCTACTAATAGCAAATCTTTAAAGGGGTCATTTGATGCTGCTAAAAAGAACATTATTTTGTGTATTTGGTGTAATGAAATATGTTTATGCGGTTTAAAGTAAAAAAAAACTTAATTTTTCACATACTGTACATTAGTCAGTGGCAAATCCTTTAAATGAAAACGTACTTACAGACTGTGAGTCAGAACAGCCGGCATTGTAGTCCAGGGGCGTAGATTACGCGAGGGACGTACGTGATGGCAGCGGCAACAATACTACAGCGAGAATAAAAGTTACGCCTTCTTTTTTACGTGAACATTTGGGCGGCATTATGCAAATCTCCCCAACATAGTGATGTAGATATGTGGGGGCGTGTTAGAACGAGCCGTTTTAGGTAGGCGTGGTTGCCTCTTAACTTTTATAAAGAATATCTCTTTGGATTTGAGACTTTAGTCTTTGCAACTTTACAGATCTTCTTTATGCAC
>NW_015544213.1:1329185-1360041 GCF_001515605.1 Sinocyclocheilus anshuiensis | reverse complement strand
CACCAAGCGCTTGTAACACTCCAAAGAGAAAGGAAAAATTTAAATCGCATCATATGACCCCTTTAAGTTAAACTGCTTCAAGAACCTTGCTACTGAGAAATGTCATGTAGCTTTTCAGCTGCGAAACTATTTTATTGATAGATTCGCGGGGCAGCGCTGACAACAAGTTTCTGTTCACGTCTCCGCGTGTGTGCGCGAGTGCGTGTCTGCACTGTTTGTGGTCTGTGAGAGAGACTGGGAGAAAGAAAGCGTGATTTCCGATATTTTAATTTTGAACTCAATTCTAGTTGCCCTGTCTCTTTATGCTCTCCTGTTTGCTTTGGTGTGGCTGGTTAAGAGAATGACGTATGCAGTCTGTGATAGACATCGTTAACGGCTGGTCTGTGTGGTAATACACAGAGGCGTAGCAATGGGGCAGGCAAGGCAGGCAAATGCCTGGTGCCCCGCATTTCAAGCTATAACACGCAGCAACATCTCTCCATCCTAGAGCCCTGCATGGGCCTCAAATTTAGGCCCTAGCCCTGCCCTGGCTCGAGATGCTCAGATCCTAGCCCGGCCGGTGTCCGACAGCTTATCAGAATTACCGGCCCGAGTCCGACCCGAGCCCGTCTTTTTTCCCCTTCTCCCAAAACAGCTTATAGGCTACTACTGTTCCAGCTATTAAAATAGTTCAGTTTTGTATGTAATGGCAAAGTGATTATATTTCGTTTCGTTTCTTTATTAAGTTAATTTAAAAAAACGTTTGGAGCATTTTTTGTTTGTTAAATATAAGTTTTTGTTTTTTAAAGTAACGACCATGTTTGATCAAGTTAGCCTTTTCTTTATAGACATAAAACAGTGCAAGCATATAACAATGTTTAAACGTTAAACCTAGATAAATGTACGCTATATCCAATATTTTGTGCAGAGAGTGGAAGCTGAAGCGCGCTTTGCAGGATATGGAGGCGCCAGTGCGATCACTTGCATTTTTTACAGTGAATACGCCGTAATTTTTGCTCATAAAGGTAAGAGTAATACATCATTCGTAACTGTAAAGGGTCTACTTTTATTTGTGTGCACAAACGACATACATACAGCAAGATAATATAATTTCACTTACCTGGCCTATCTTTTGAAGCAAACATCCATCCCTTCTTAAAAGTCTGTGTTAAGAGCTGCTTGTTGCGCCATTTAATTAAGCCGACTTTTTTTACCAACGGAGGCACAAGAGCTTAGCCCTCCCCCGGCCTCCCCCTCCCCTTCTCTATCATTAGCGGTTGTAATTACATCAGCAGATTGAGCACATTCGCGATAGAAAAGTGGCGCTTTCACGTTATGGTTTACAACTGAAATTACAAACAAAAAAATACACATTCTGAGACATGAACTGAAATGAATTGTACATTTTATTAACATTAAATCGTCCTCCCATTTTCACCTCAAAATTATGGGGAGGCTGTGCCTCCCCTGCCTCCCCCGACGAGCCACCACTGCAAAAATGAACCAAAACTCAACGAATACATGCCTCACAGACGTGATAAATATGTCTATAGAAGGCTTTCAATTACTACTTAACGAAATAAAACAAATCAAAAACAAAAACTCATAATTTGACAACAATTAGGGACATTGTATTATTTATGACAGATTTATGTCCTTAACATTAATCTAGTCAGAATCCTATGTCACTGACCTTGTCATGCAATTCCCAGGAGAGCTTCTTGATTGACAAGTGCCCCGCTCCTTTCTGTGGAATCGCCCCAATGAAGTCATGTGATTTCAGTTACATGACATCTATGCTAAAATTATAGTAAAAGTCCCGTTGACTAAATTTAGTTTGAACAGGAAATAAACACACTGGAGTTTACGTGTCCCAGATTACCCTGTATACCCTGCCATATAGATATTTTAATATTTAAATTTTTTTTGTACATCCATTTTTCCAAGGCAATCATTATTTCAAGCTTTGAAATTGGTTTAATCCAAGTCTTCTAAAAAGACACATTCACTTTATATGATGAACAGATTTTAATATAGGCTTTTATTTACATACATAAATTACCATTTACCATTACAAAAATCACAATCTTAAACATTTGCTCATTCTGTGTATTTGTGTCTTTAAAATAGGGTAACTTTGTTGCAAAAGCTTACAGCACAAGGAAGCTTGATTTCAAATTTGATTTCAAACTGAATTGAATTTGCAAAAAAAGACAAGAACACATTCAGTAATAAAATTATAAAGTATACTTTCCTATTTTTAGTTTAAAAGAAGTATACTAATAGCACACTTGAATAAACTTCTTTTTCGTAAGGGGAACTATGATTTAAAAGTAACGAAGTAGATTATTTTGCTTAATTTGTGTTTAAGTACAAGTAAAAGTACAGCTTTACAAATATACTCAAAAAAGTACAAGTACCCGAAAAAACTACTTAATTACAGTAACGTGAGTAGTTGTAATTCGTTACCTCCACCACTGATTTATGGTAATTACTTTTGCCGATGCTTTGCTGCAAGCTTACAAACAGGTGCAGCGCGTCCTCGCGGTGCTGTAGATTAGAAAATGCAGGATCTGAGCGGAGCAGAACGCGGGACCCGAGCGTTTTTAATCCATTCCTATGGAAGTTGAGCTTGCGCAATTTAGGAATGATTGAAAAAAGTTCGCGCACACACACATAAACACGCACGTTAAACTCAAAGAAGAATCTATCAGGCATCCTGAAGCGAAAAAAAGAGGAGGAAAAGAGGAAACAGGACAACGGTAAGCATAGGCACCAATTTATGTTTCTGCCCACACTCGATTCCACTCCAAACCAAATGTAAAACATTTTATTGATCATTGTTTCCATGATCAAATGATAACGGGCTAGGTTGTCATGCAACAACTGTGCCTTAAATATTTTAACATTCCTATTTTTACAGCCTAATTAATTAAAAATTATAAATATTTTTTTCTCCGTTCGATATTGTGCTTGAATTCATTAGGCTACACAAAAGATATTCGTGTCTCGCGAAGAGAAACGCACAGACTGCAAATAGCCTACATTACTAAACAAAAAAAAATTTTTTCATGAGCTTCGCCGCAACTCGTTCACTTGCTGATATACATAAACTAATTCAGTAAATACCTATTCAGAATAGGCACTTAATTCAAATAGCTATTAGGCTAAGTAATAAAATAAATAACGAGAATTCACTGACCAAAATCAGCCTGGAAATGCTAACAAAGATCCGTAATTTTTTTTTACAATTGAAAGGTACTCTGTTATCTCATCAGTCAGTCATGGAATTCTGGTGGTTGATGGGCTTCTGGCAACATTAAATCCAGGATAGAAGGCAATTCTATAGATTTGAGTGCACAGGTTTGAGCGTGCACATCCGAGTGAGAGAGAGCGCGTGTCTTGTTTTGTGCATTATTAGATGTGTTTTGTCCACATTTCATATGTTGTATAATTATATCACTAGGTAACAAAGATACATTAACAAAAAATAAATAATATTTTAGAAGGGCCTGATTCATTTTGCCTGGGGCCCCCACTTCATGTAGGTACGCCTCTGGTAATAGCCTACAGTACATCGGGCAGGACATCCAAACGCCCACCTAGCATTCATCGACCTCAAATATAGCTTTTCATCTGAAAGATGTATGTAGTAACAACTTTACGTGGCCGCTCAATCTAATGTTAACCTAGAGAAATGTGCGCTATTCAAGTGTCTGTGCGGAGTGTGGAAGCTGAACAGTAGCGCTCACTGCAGGACAGATGGAGGCGCCGGTGCGCTCACTTGCTCTTAAAATACTCCGTAATTTTTAGTCATACAGATAAAAGTAATACATCTTTCGAATCTGTAAAGACTCTACGTTTATTTGTGTGCACTCAGAATAACAACGAAACGTTACGCTTCTGTAAAATAATTAAAGCAAACAGGATGCGCTTTCTGCCGTCTCGCTCATGTGAACTTGAGGGAGAAACTTGGAAACTCCATGTATGATAAATATGTTTATAGAGAGCAGTGGCGTTCCGTCCATATAAGCTGCGAATGCTCCTCATACCAAGGCCATTTGAGAGAATAAATTCACGGGATAATTCATATAAACATGATTACAAGTTGATCCCTTGTCATTTGAAATGTAACTTAAAGCTTAAAGAGTTAGGAATAAGTACGTACAATGATTTATTTGCCAAACGGCAGTAATTCTTTAAATCTACCAGTTGCTTCCGGGCGAGTGGATTCTCCACAGCTTTCTAGCCTCTGCTCTGTTGCTATGACTCAGGATTATAGCGCGTTCTCAGTGATTTACTGGTCTTACTAACATAACACTAAGCCAAACACTGTATATACACAGTATATCAGTGGCGTTCCATCCATATAAACTGCGAATGCTCCGCATACCTAGGCCATTTGAGAGAATATGTTCACGGGATAATTCATATAAACATGATTTTAAGTTGATCCCTTGTCATTTGAAATGTAACTTAAAGCTTAAAGAGTTAGGAATAAGTACGTACAATGATTTATTTGCCAAACGGCAGTAGTTTTCTTTAAATCTACCAGTTGTGGTTGCTTCCGGGCGAGCGGATTCTCCGCAGCTTTTTCGCCTCCGCTCTATTGCTATGAGTCGTCAGGATTGTAGACTGCACATAAAGTGTGCCATTTGGGACAGGGCCTTTGTATGGAAGTCTATGAGAACACTCGGGGCAATTCTCAGCCAGAGTGAAATCGCCCAAAAAGGATATACAGTATCTCACAGAAGTGAGTACACCCCTCACATAGCAAAGTGTCATTTCTTCAGTGTTGTCACATGAAAAGATATAATAAAATATTTACAAAAATGTGAGGGGTGTACTCACTTCTGTGAGATACTGTATATCCAGAGGCAGAACAAACAGTATAGAACAGTGACAACTAGCATTAATACATTTTAAGTCATGAAAACTAGAATATTAATTCAGATGCGTTGTTGGTGGTGGTGAAATTATTACCGACATTAAAACACGTAACGTAAACAGTCAAAAAAAAATCACAGGATTATGAACGTCTTCCCTCAGATTTTTGAGCCAAGTGGATTTTGAATACAGAAAATAGCCGAATAATATTTTCTATATTTAATACAATCACACCGCGTGATTAGAACGTTCAGTGCTTCATATCATCAGCTGCTAAATTCAAATCTGCTTTCGCTGGCTGGCGCCATATACTGTATAAAAACAGGCTGGCGCTGAGCCAGATACAGACGCGTTTTTACAGCACTGCGCATTAACCAATCACACACGATGCTGTTGAGCTTATGACTGCAATGACCAATAAGAGGTGTTCAGTTGAATCATGCTAAAATGCGATGTTTTCTTCACTCGCTGACTGAATACCTCTTTCTGGCGAATTCTCTCGTCAGAAACAACAAAGTGCAAATGTGTGTACGAATCTGTAAGATATTAATTTCATAGTGTAAACAGCTTCAGTGATTTTAATGGGATTTTTTGAGAGTGCTTGAACTAGACTGTCAGTGAAAATGTTCTTTGATCATGTAAATGCTCTCGTTCTGTAATGAAAGTGTTATGATTAGTAGCCTAACTTGCAATGTTTTTATTCACATTAACTTTCAATGTTAAATTCACATTAAATATAAAGTCAGTCGTATTAAAAATATGTTATGGCATGACACCCATATCCGTTAATTAAGTAAACAGACAGGTTTTTATGCATAGTTAATAGATTACATTACTAGGTTACTTTGACCATCACCCACTATAGATCAACATAATCTATAAAGGCGAGAATCAAGATATTTCATGATATATTTAATGCGTTTGGGGATGTTTCGAATAAAAAGGAAAAAACAAATAAAACATAAGTGCTGTTGTGGCTGCTGTGTGTCACATGACGACCCCCCCAACTCGTGCCCACTCAAGTTGACTCTTAACTTTTATAAAGAATATCTCTTTGGATTTGAGACTTTAGTCTTTGCAACTTTACAGATCTTCTTTAGGTACCAAGAGCTTGTAACACTCCAAAGAGAAAAGAAAAATTCAAATCGCATCATATGATCCCTTTAATATAGAACGAAAGTTTTTTTGAGCAACTGGGATGGTGCCCACTGCCCCCCCTGGGAGTCAATAGTCTGCGTATAGGGAGCGGTGGTACTGGCTGCATAACACTGTGGTTGAATGTGATAGAAACCCCACCCCCCAACACCCCTCCCCTCCCTTTCATACTTTGGTGGTGCATTGCCCTATTGCCCTAATGAAGGAAACACCCTTTATAATCAGAACCAAGGAACTAAAAAAAAATGCATGTAAACGCATTGGAGAAATGTGAAAAAAAGAGGATTCTAAAGGCTTTCCGTTCACTAAAACATTTATCTTTAGTTTACATTGTTATGCCAGTAGGTGGCGAAAACTGTTCTAGCTACTATTCTGATTAAATTATTATTATTTGCAAGCAACATTTTGCAAATATATCGTAACAATATATTTGATTTGTTCACATAAATTTTGTTGGTCCGTCAAATTTCAAAAAGGTATATGTTGACTGTCATACACAGAAACACACACAATCCTTAAATAGAGGCATTAGCTCAACTGTAAACATTAAGATTTGAACACTTCCTGTGCCTTATTGTTCATTTCAACATTCATTTCTAATAATAATTATGTTGTGTTTTAAAATAATACTGTAACATCAGGTGATGTGGAACCTGATTCACCAGAGAGGAGTGATAGGAGGAGAACTGAGACTCAGGTGAGGGGGTGGGGGTGGTGGGGGGTTGTTACAGACAGCTTACAAATAGGACTGTTAAAGTGACTACAGAGCAGTTTCACGTCCAATGCCTTCTCAAACATCTTACAAAGACACAGTTTGTCAGATTTTGTAAAGGAAACATGGGCACATTATCTCTTGTCCTGCTCTTGCTTTCAGTCCAGTGGTCCTGGGCTCAGGAAGACCCTCTTCTGCCTTTCTCTGAACACCTGGACCTCGAGCACAAGGTGCAGCTGAAGTGGGGATTCAATGAGATCCAGGGCACAATCTTGTTCGAGCTCACGGTCAACACCAGCGGCTGGGTCGGTTTTGGCTTCAGCCCCAAAGGAGGAATGACTGGAGCTGATATCGTCATTGGAGGAGTCGGACCTGAAGGCAGATACTTCACGGTAAAGTCAAAGACTGTGTCTGATAACAGTCAAAGTCACTTACAGTGGAATTATAACTAATTTTATATGCTTTTGATATTTTGTTCTTTATGTTCTTGATCATTATTCATATTTCAAATTTTGTTAGTTATATTTATTGTATATTTGGGTTTCTTAGTTGTTCACATCAAGACAAACTGATAACTGTCAATAAGTCACTTCCAGTGGAGTTACAAATAATTTTATATTCTTTTGATATTTTGTTCTGTATACTGTTAATTTTAATTCATCATGTATTTCATGTATTTTATAGTTCACATTTTAGTTCAATTATCTATAATATAAATTATTTAAGTTATATTTGGGTTTCTTAATCTTTCACACCATCAAGACTGTGGCTGATAATGTCAGTATGTCACTTACAGTGGAGTTACATGCTCTATAATTCTAATTTTATTTTTAATATAATTTATAGTTTTTATATTTAGTTTTTATTCTGGGTTCATAATTATGTTACATTACAGTAACATTATATTACAGTAACTTTGTGTAACAAAATCTACTTTTTTACCAGACATATAAACTGTATTTATTAATATCTGTTTTTTAAACTAGATGTTCTAAAATATGCAAATGTTGGTAACATTAACCTGATATTACTGTAAGAGGTTGAGAGTCAAAGTGTTAAACTGATAGCCCAGTTTAACTGGTTTGGAAACTACAACTAGAACTACAACATCATAAAAACACCTGTTGCTATGCATTCACACATGCTTCATTTCTCTTTCTTTTCCATGTTCAGGACCGTCATGCTGGGGGAAATTCAATGCCTGTGGTTGACCAGCAACAGAACTACAAACTCCTGTCTCTGACCGAGTCTGATGGGAAAACAGTCATGAAGTTTCAGAGATCCATCGAGGCTTGTGATGAAAATGACTTGCCCATCACTGTGAGCCTGCTTAACCATTGTTTTTAAATACTCTATACAAAGGGAAAGTAGTTCAACACCAGCAATATAATCCTCCCCTTTCATTGTTTGTAAGATGCCGTTTTATCCAGAAAACAATGATGGTGGAACTATGGCATTTAGGCATGGGCCAGTATGAGATTTTGACCGTATTTTGACCTTAAGCAAAAATATCACAGTTTCACGGTATCATGGTATTCCGGTTACAGTTCTAAAATGTGTTATGTCTGTAAAAAACAACTTTCCCTCCCATTGAATATACTATATTTTATTTTTAAGCAGTGGCGTAACTTTGCTTTGAAAAGTTGTGGGGACACCGCGCAATTCGTTTTGCTAGTTTTTTATTTAATAACTGCCTATAGCCTATATTGAAGTATGGTTAATATATTATTATATTAATCAATTTAATATAACGTGCGACTAGTTGACTAGAAAAATCTTTAATAGAGGGCAGGCCTACTTAGCACAAGGAAGCTCTCCATTTTTAAAATACAATGCTATAGCCTAATGACATTACGAAAAAAGCGACAGCTGCAAATCACGTCGTTATTACGAGTTATTCATGCATAAGGAGTCAAATGTTGTTGTTGTTTTTTTTTTATCAGCATAATTAGATTATGAAGAATGATTTGTTGATCTTGTTTTCCCTTTAATACATACCTTCCGCAATATATTTTTCAATTACTTTCAAAAAGTGGCAGGGACAATATCGACCCTGGCAAAAAGTGGTGGGGACATGTCCCACCCGTCCCACCCGCAAATTACGCCTATGTTTTTAAGCAACATACAGAATATTTGCAACAGTAGTATTTGTGTCACAATGCTGTGGAGCCTTCATGTTTGGCCCCTCGACGGGAGCCTTTGCAGCTCCCCGTGAGTGTAACTAATACCATTTTAGAGGCTAGAGCTCCATCTACAAGACGTCTTTGCATCCTTAAATGGTCAGTCTTCTCTGACTGGTGTGCAGCACGGAACCAGGACCCGTCATCGTGCGACATGTCCTACGTGTTAACCTTTCTACAAAAGCTGCTGGATAAGGAGCTCACCCCTTCCACGTTCAAAATATGTGGCAGCCATCGCGGCAAATTGCTCCAGTTGGCTGACTTGCGGCCCCTGTCGCTTAAGACCGTCCCCCTTCAGGCTTTAGCGTCAGTCAAGCGAGTTAGTCAGTGCTTCCTGTCTTGAGTGTGGGCCTAATGATTGTAGAGTCGTCCTCAAACCTAGACACGCCTATGTGCCAAAAGTGCTCTCCACTCCGTTCAGAGCACAAGTCATCACCCTCTTAGCACTCCCCAATTCAGAAGGTGAGCAGGGTCCTAATCCACTCTGCCCGGGTTCGGGCTTTTAGAGAGTATGTTGAGCACTCTGGCCCGTTCAAGCACTGAGAGCAGCTCTTTGTATGCTCCGGAGGCCACTCTAAAGGGCTGCCGATTACGAAGCAGAGGTTACCTCGCTGGATAGTCAATCATATCTATTATCACTAGATTTTGCAACCTGGACGTTCGAAAGGGAACGCTCTGGTTACTAATTTAACCTCGGTTCCCTGGGATAAGAGAACGAACGTTGCGTAGGCTGCCGTGCTATAAGGCTTCACGTGAATCGATGACTGTCACTTCAGTCAAAAGATTCTGACAAAATGGCGCTCAGAGCCGACTTATATAGTGGTCGGCTCTTCCCATTTTGGCGAGTTGAAGCACCATTGGTTACACAAACGTGAACAAATCAGGCTTCAGTATCAGAGTAAACAGGAGTTTCTCCATAAGCGTCAGCGACGCAACGCTCGTTCCCTTATCTCAGGGAACCGAGGTTACGTTAGTAACCGGATTGTTTTTCAAAGCACGATATACCTTGAAACTGGTAATCGGTCCATGCTTAATGGCATTACAAAACAAAACCAGCAATGTAAAGTAATCCAAACAATGTTAGGTCCACTGGGATCAGGGCATTTCTGAGAACTCCCCTCTCTGAACAAACTGCTGACCTTGTTTGTCAAGGAGCTCTCAACTGCACATCAAAAACCCTCCTTAAACTGAAAACATGGACTGTCTTTTTAAACTTAAAAATCCTGAAATTCTAGATCAAAAATAGCTAAAAATGAGTTATAATTGGCCACATACACACTGCAAACTTTTATGACTGACAACCGCATTTAGCTGCAGTGTGCATGTGGCTAAAGAGCTTCTCATTTCAAGTAAAAGATCAAGTAAAAGTGTTTATTTTTATTTATCAGAATCTCCCCATGAAGCTGATCTATGCATATGGACAGAATGATAACATCATGTACCACAGTACCCGAAGGGGAATGAAGGAGCTGAACCTGTTGAAGTACATGCCTCGGGTCAACCCTCCAAACAGCAACTTTTTTGACATAACTATGGTCAATGTAAGAAAGATTTTTACTTTGTTGATTTGCTGTTCTGTCTGTAAAACCAATTTTCTGTTCCTGACATTTCCTGCTATTTAATATGCAAAAAATGATGCCAAAAAAATCAGATTATTAAGAATTTATTACATAATATTTATCTAGATTTGCGCATATGTTGCAATGTATGTTTTGAATATAGACTACTGCACAAAGGTTTGGGGTTGCTTTTTATGTTTTTTAAACATTAAAATGTTCCTTAAACAATTTTTTTTTCTCTTATGCTTACCAAGGCCGCATTTATTTGATTAAAAAAAAACACATTTTTTTTTTAAATACAACAGCAATGTTGTAGAATATTATTACAATTTAAAATAATTATTATTTCTATTTGAAAAAAAATATATATATATTTTTATTTGAATATAATTGAAAATGTAATATATTCCTGTGATGGCAAAGCTGAATTTCAGCAGCCATTATACCAGTCTTCAGAGTCACATGATCCTTCAGAAATCATTCTAATATGATGATTTGCTGCTGAAGAAACATTTCTTATTATCAATTGAAAACAGTGACACTTTTTTTCAGAACAGCAATTTCAAGAGAACATCATTTATTTGAAATAAAAACCTTTTGCAACATTTTATATGTCTTTACTGTAGCCTTTGGTCAATTTAATGTTTCCTTGTTGAAGAAAAGTTGTTGAAAAAAATTCTTACTGATACCAGCCTATTTTTGAATAGTAGTGAAGGCAAAGATAATCTCTTCAAAGTTCTAGTGAGTGTATACTTTCACTTTACATGTTGATTACATTTACAATCATTTCAGTTCAGTGTACCAGCCAAACAAACCCACTATCACTGCAAGATCATGAGAGCCGCAAACAGCACATTTATCGCGTAAGTGAGTCTATGAACTTCACACCACATAACAATCTGTCAGTCATGATAATATTCGACTTACTTTCATTATGTCCAGATTGAGCGGGTGATCACAAACCTTGACCTTGTACATCATCTGCTGCTATACCGCTGCCCTCTGACTGTGACGGAGCCGTTTGAGGCGGAGTGTTATACTGGGGTGGATGGAGAGTGTATGGAGACCGTGGCTGTGTGGGGAGTTGGTGGAGGGGTTAGTATCTCCTGTGCCTGGGGTTTAAAGCATTTTCATGTGAGAAACAACCAAATTTAAGCCATTAATTACTTCAAGAAATGGTTAACCATATCGTTAAAATCAAGAATCGGATCAGTTTGATTCTTAAGTGAATCATTCAGAGACGTTTTCTAAACTGATTCACTGAAAAGATCCTCCTCACGAGGATAATTCATTTTCAGGTTTTTTTTTAGCAATGATACTTTATTAGGCCTATTGAAATTGCAAAAAAAAAAAAAATTGCCTATTTATATGTAAAACTTTCTTAATGAGATAAAATTACTGATTAGCTTTTCAATTAAATTACATTTTTCAAGGCTTTTGAATTTCCTGAAGTGGCAGGACTTCCAATTGGAGGAAATGTTGAAGATTTTTTCTACAGGCTTGAAGTGTATTACAACAACCTCAATAAAAGTGCAGGTCAGTCAGCAGCGGGTTACAATGTAAAATATCACACTGTAATGAATATTTCAGATCTTTTGATGCGATAAAACAATACTTTCTTCCCTGCACAGGTCGAGTTGATAACTCAGGTCTGCGATTCTATTACACATCTGAACTCTGTCAGCACGATGCAGCTGTTCTGATGACAGGGCTTGCGGTGGCCCCTGGGTACGCCGTCCCACCCAAAGCCAAATCCTTCCTCACGTACGGCCTGTGTGACACTGCTTATATTCCAAAGGTTTGTGTGTATGTTGATCTACTCACACTCTCACGATCAGATCCAGCAGATGACTGGATGATCTGTTGTGTTCTGTGCTCTACAGGTTCTGGAGACGCCACATGATCTTCAGGTGTTCTCTGTGATGCTGCACACACACTTGGCTGGACGGAAGGTGCGAGTCGGTCACTTCAGGTAAACCTGTGTGCATTTCTTTCTTCTGTGGTTCATAACCTTTAGTTACTGCAAAGAAATATTATATATTTTTTTTGTTGTAAATTCTTATCCTCTTCAGAGGGGGAAAACAGATCGATCTTCTAGCTGCGGATGAAAACTATGATTTTGAATATCAGGAAGTGACAAACTTGGGTAAAACTAAGCCAGTGAAGTTGGTAAGTGCTAAAAGGTTTGAAAAGGTTACGATGCTGTTAAGCTTACATGGTTTTCAAGCATAAATATCAAATATACGTACTGGACAATACCAAATGGCACATTTATATATTAGTCTATATATATTTTAGTATTTAATTATTGGCAATAAGTGAAATAAAGAAACTTTTTGGTCTTTCAGGGTGACAAATTGCTGGTGGAGTGCACCTATAATACTGAAAACCGCAGCACACTCACATGGGTTGGTACATTTACACAGAGACTCATATACATCAAGACAAGTCTTTATGCACCAAGAGCTTGTAACACTCCAAAGAGAAAGGAAAAATTGAAATCGCATCATATGACCCCTTTAAAAAAAACGTACCGGTGGATTATGGATGTATTTTATGTTGTAGAATAAAACGTGAAAATAACTTCAGCACAGACCTTATTTCAGGCATTGAACCAAAAACCCATTCAAAACTGACTTTCAAACTGGAACTGGAATACAGCATTCCTACAGCGCTCGATTTATCTAATCGTTAAAATATAGAGGAAAGATTATGGATGTGTAAAACGCCCTGCAGGGGGGGCTCTCAACTTCAGATGAGATGTGTTTGGCCTTCCTCTTCTACTATCCAGCGATGAATCTGAGCAGATGTGTGAGCTTCCCTGATGTAACGTCTTTAGGATCTGCAATGGGAGCAACAGATCTAGGGTAATCTAACTGAAAACCCTGATTTTTAATACATTTAGCTCTTAGAATTTGGCATAATGGTAATGTGCCATTTAATTGATAATTTTGCAGTACCTGGCTCTATATGATGTTCACGAAGACTTGGAATGACACGTCTACCAATCAATACCAACAAACACTGAAGAGAATCGACCAGCTCGTCGTGGTCACAAACTCAAATGTAAGTGTCCACTCCTCCACAATATGAAGCTTTCAAACTTAACTGCTTCTGCTCTGACTACAGCTGTGTTTACCTGATGCTCTTTTGCATGTGTATTTCCAGAACAACGGATCACACAATAAAGGGACACTTCCTGACCTCAGTGTCATCCCGTCTGCACCCTGCATGAGCGGCTGTGCCACAAAAAGTCTTGCTTTGCTATCGCTGCTCCTCTGTTTGGCAGTGCAGTGGGCATCCTTATGAAACATTCATGCAAAATGCTACTGATGTAACCTATTGTTCTTTCATTGTCTGATTAAATGGCAATAATTTTAACAGAGCAAAAACTCCTGGATCACAGGGACAGAAAATTGAGCAAGTTATAATATGTAACTACTTCTTTTAATTGAACAAATCTTTAGATGGAAATGGACTTTACACTTTACTTACCTTGCTTAACTTGTCTTCTACAATATAAAAACCTTTAAACAAGTTTATATTAAAGAATCACTTTGACAGCATGATTCAGAATATTTCCAACCTTGAATTGTAAATAAATATTTATTTTGAATTGTTTATTTGAAATATTTAATTATATTATATTAAATTGTTTTAATATTTATTATAACAATAATTATAATAGGCCTATTTATTATTATTTAAAATACAGATTGACTATTTCCAGTGGATTTAGTGTTACGCAGTGTGTCAACAGATAAGATGACGTGCATATAGACGCTATCGACTGCTTGCTTGAATAGTTTACTCAAAAAACAAAATTCATTCATCATTTACTTACATTTGCAGTTAGAAATCTGTAATTCTTTTTGTTTCCTTCTGTGCTTGAATATTCTGGATATCCTGGACTGGTTCTGTCAAGCGTCACAATGACAAAAAAGAACACTATTAAAATGATAATTAAAGTAGTCCTTTTGAATCGTGCTTTTTGTTTCAAGCCTTCTGTCCTAAGTCATGCGATAACTTTGTGTGAGGAACAGACCTAATTTACTGAGAGGCAGTTATTTGCGATTTGTAAAAGAAATAACTATGCTTTTAGTCAGATCATTTCTGTGTTGACCCTCCATTTCACAAAAGTGGTCTGATTGATTCGGTTCTTGAGTTTATGAGGATTTTAATGACTCGAATCTTTTAAATCCGTTCACTAAAACATTAGTCTCTAGTGTACATTGATGCAACAGTAGGTGGCCAAAAATACTCTAGCCACTATTCTGATTAAATTATATTATATTAAATTAAATTTAAATTGCAAATAATAATATGCCATTATATTTGTTCACATAAATTTTGTTGGTCCATCAAAATTCAACAAAAACGTATTTTTTGACAATCATAAAAAAGAGAGGCTTTAATTCCACTGTAAACATTAAGATTTTAACACATTTATTGTCCCTTTTTGAGTTCATCTCAACATTCATTTCTAATAATAATTATGTTGTGTTTTAAAATAATACTGTAACATCAGGTGATGTGGAACCTGATTCACCAGAGAGGAGTGATAGGAGGAGAACTGAGACTCAGGTGAGGGGGGGTTACATACAGCTTACAAAGAGGGCTGTTAAAGTGACTACAGAGCAGTTTCACGTCCACTGCCTTCTCAAACATCTTACAAAGACACAGTTTGTCAGATTTTGTAAAGGAAACATGGGCACATTATCTCTTGTCCTGCTCTTGCTTTCAGTCCAGTGGTCCTGGGCTCAGGAAGACCCTCTTCTGCCTTTCTCTGAACACCTGGACCCCGAGCACAAGGTGCGGCTGAAGTGGGGATTTGATGAGATCCAGGGCACCATCTTGTTCGAGCTCACTGTCAACACCAGCGGCTGGGTCGGTTTTGGCTTCAGCCCCAAAGGAGGAATGACTGGAGCTGATATCGTCATTGGAGGAGTCGGACCTGAAGGCAGATACTTCACGGTAAAGTCAAAGACTGTGTCTGATAACAGTCAAAGTCACTTACAGTGGAATTACAGCTAATTTTATATTCTTTTGATATTTTGTTCTGTGTTCTTTATTCTGATTCATATATTTGACCCTGGACCACAAAACCAGTCGCTGGGGTATATTTGTAGCAATAGCCAAAAATGCATTGTATGGGTCAAAATTATAGATTTTTCTTTTATGCCAAAAATCATTAGGATATTAAGTAAAGATCATGTTCCATGAAGATATTTTGTAAATTTCCTACCGTAAATATATCAAAACTTAATTTTTGATTAGTAATATGCATTGCTAAGAACTTCATTTGGACCACTTTAAAGGCGATTTTCTCAATATTTAGATTTTTTTGCATCCTCAGATTCCAGATTTTCAAATATCTCGGCCTAATATTGTCCTATGGAAAGTTTATTTATTCAGCTTTCAGATGATGTATAAATCTCAATTTCGAAAAATTTACTTATAATTGGGTTGCATTGTAAAATCATTTAGAAGTTGATATTTTATTTCAATCTGTGAAGGTGCTTCAAGCTATTTTGTAATACACTAGACATTAAAATTATTATCCGGATACTGCATGAAATACTGTAAAACATCCTTCATGAGTGTGTGTGTTCTGGCCTTTTTAACCAGTAATTTCCAGTTAGTTTCCTGTTATGTGTAAACAAATGATGTAGAACATATCACACAAGCATATGTTGGTATGAGTAAAAATATACACAATTTATCATTAATGTTGTTCAGGACCGTCATGCTGGGGGAAACTCAATGCCTGTGGTTGACCAGCAACAGAACTACAAACTCCTGTCTCTGACCGAGTCTGATGGGAAAACAGTCATGAAGTTTCAGAGATCCATCGAGGCTTGTGATGAAAATGACTCGCCCATCACTGTGAGTCCTAGAACAACATTCCCACACTACCGTTAAAAAGGTTGCGGTTAGTAATTTTTGGGGTAAAAGATTTTTTTTCAAAGACCCCATTAACAAAAAATTGTGAGGATTGGAGAACGGTTAGGATTAGAGACTTTAACAATAATATCAACCTACAATTTACCATTTTTATAGATAGATAAGATTAAGGTTTGGGTTGTTGAACAAATATGTTATTCCATGACCCACAACAAATAATGTCGTAACACTTCCTACTTGACACCTACAGTGAACAGGTTGAATAAATGTACCGTTTGTTCCTGGAACTGGTCTAAAGATAAACAGAACACCTGCTTACTGAATTTGATATCCAGTTTTCCGCAGAATTACACCCAAGGAATGTGTGCAATCTAGAAATTGTGATGCAGCTACAAAGAAAAGTAGTTCCAACACCATCAGTTTCACTCTCCCCTTTTATTGTGTAGCACTTAATAGTTTGAGCCAGAAAACAATGTTGAGAAGAGGAACTATGGCATTGATAAAACCCTTTCAGGTAGCTTTTACTCTCATACTGGGAATCCACACAATGTTAGACACACTGGGACCAGGAAGTCTGTACTGACCTCAGTTGTACTTGAAACCCCTTAAACAGATGGAATGGACTCAGAAACCCTGAAAGTCTAGATCAGAACTAATAGCTAAAGAGTTTCTCATTTTTCGGTTCAGATTTTCCTGCTGGTATCTGCAGATCAGGTGTTTTTAAATGCCTATAAATGATTGGCTTTTGTTTTATTGCATGATAAGAACCTCCCCATGAAGCTGATCTATGCGTATGGACAGAATGATAACATCATGTACCACAGCACCAGAAGAGGCACGAAGGAGTTGAACCTGTTGAAGTACATGCCTCGGGTCAACCCTCCAAACAGCAAGTATTTCGACATGACTATGGTCAATGTAAGAAGGATTTTTATTTTTTGTTTTGCCTTATTTACTTTAGTCAATTTCATTAAACAGAGAATAAGCCAATTTATTATTTAAGCTTTTAATAATACATTCTAACTTGGTGTGACGAATAAAGAGATGCACAGTCTTACATGTTAAAGTTAATATTTGTCCTACCAAGCTGTTAACATTTTGCATTAATGTTAATTTTGGGGATACAAATCTAGCTATTAAACATGTTGTGCATTATGTATTAAACACAAATACATTCCCTCTGACTGTGAATGTGTTAGCAGAATTTTAGTTCTCAGTGAGAACAGAAAATGTACTGTATCAGGTTAGGATAAGGTGCTTTGGTTATTAAGAAAAAAAATATGGTAAAAAATTTAGACTAGACTATAATGCTTATATTATAACCGTTCACCTGTAAGAGTGAATTAATGGAATAGTTCACCCAAAAATGAAAATGTGATTAAATTTTACTCATCCTCAGGCCATCCAAGAGACAGTTTCTTCATCGGAACAGATTTGAAGAAATTTAGCACTACATTACTTGCTCATCATTGGATGCTCTGCAGTGAATGGGTGCCGTCAGAATGAGAGTCCCAACAGCTGATAAAAACATTGGTGAATTTATTTCTTGCAAACACTCAGACTTTCGCTTCAGAAGACGTTCATTGACGGACTGGAGTCATGTGGATTACTTGTGGATTATTGTGATGTTTTTATCAGCTGTTTCTGACGGCTCCCATTCACTGCAGAGGATCCATTGGTAATGCTAAATTTCTCAAAACCTGTGTGATGATGAAACAAACTCATCTACATCAAATTTTCATTTTAAGGTGAGATTTAGCACATTTTATTTGAACCCTGGGAATCGAATCCATGGCCTTGCCATTGCTAGTGCCTACTCTACTTTGAGTTACAGTAATGATTATATTAGTAATATTTGCAAAAACATCTGTCCTAATTTATTGGACTGGTGCTAAAACGACATAGAATGCAGCAAAAACATGTCAACGACACTATCAGTGGTTGCTATTCATTTGTAAATGTAATTCCCCCATGATGCTCTTTGAGTTAAAATGCCTAATGTGGGAACTTTCACTTTACATGTTGATTACATTTACAATCATTTCAGTTCACTGTACCAGCCAATCAAACCCACTATCACTGCAAGATCATGAGAGCCCCTACATTTGATCGCAAACAGCACATTTATCGCGTAAGTGAGTCTATGAACTTCTCACACACAATCTATCCTGATCTATCCAATGATCTGTCATCTTCATTCCCAACTTACTTTCATTATCTCCAGATTGAGCCGGTGATCACAAACTTTGACCTCGTGCATCATCTGCTGCTGTACCGCTGCCCTCTGACTGTGACGGAGCCGTTTGAGGCGGAGTGTTACACATCGTTCAGAACCAACTTGTGTATGGAGACCATTGCAGTGTGGGGAGTTGGTGGAGGGGTTAGTGCATCAGAAATCATACATTTAATTTCTTGGTTATTAGTATACTTTTAAAATGATTAATTTAAATCTTGGTTGAAATGACTTAAGATTTGTGGGTTCTATGAGTGATCAAAAAATATTTCGGTTTCATATCCTTTTCTCTCAGGCTTTTGAATTTCCTGAAGTGGCAGGACTTCCAATTGGAGGAAATGTTGGTGATTTTCTCTACAGGCTTGAAGTGCATTACAACAACCTCAATAAAAGTACAGGTCAGTCAGCACCTTGGTTTTCAATGTTAAATATCTAATTTAAGGTGCTTGGAATTATAAAACACTACACTACTTTATCTTTTCTCTGCACAGGTCGAGTTGATAACTCAGGTCTGCGATTCTATTACACATCTGAACTCCGTCAGCACGATGCAGCTGTTTTGGGGACAGGGCTTGTAATAGCTCCTTGGTACGCCGTCCCACCCAAAGCCAAATCCTTCCTCACGTACGGCCTGTGTGACACTGCTTATATTCCAGAGGTTTGTGTGTATGTTGATCTACTCACACTCTCACGATCAGATCCAGCAGATGACTAGATGATCTGTTGTGTTCTGTGCTAGATGACTGGATGATCTGTTGTGTTCTGTGCTCTACAGGTTCTGGAGACGCCACATGATCTTCAGGTGTTCTCTGTGATGCTGCACACACACTTGGCTGGACGGAAGGTGCGAGTCGGTCACTTCAGGTAAATGTTTTTGACCGATGACTCTCCAAAAGTGTTCACCCAAAAATAAAATGAAAAAATAATTTATAGTATTCACACTCCTGTCATTCCAAACCTGTGCTTTTCTTTCTCATGTGTAAAACCAAAGATTTTAAGCAAAAAGTTCATGCCGTTTTTTCCTAATAATAATAAATTATTATTAGAAGTATTATTATTATTATTATTATTATTATTAAATTGGAACAGCTAGCAGTGTGCCAGTGTTTTTCTCATTTTACTAATGACACAAAGTACCATAAAAGTAGTCCATATAATATTAATATTAATGATAAGATTAATAATTTTCATAGCTCACTTTACAGTCAATGAAAGAAAAAACTGGCAAAACAGAATAGCATCATATATCAATATACACATACGTATATTCCTTTAGCTCAAACAGTTGAGCATGGTGCTAACAATGCCAAGGCCATGGATTTAATTCTCAAGAAATGCATGAACCATATACCTGTATACATTAATATAATTTAAGTAACTCATATGTAAATATATAAAACATATATTACTCGTATATGGCATGTAAGCAAATATGGCTTTTGTGTGCTTTGGCGGAGAAGATCAGCTGTTAATACTGACTTAAATTTCAGTCTGTTCCTCACACAGCTATCATATGACTTGAACTATCGCACATAACTTACACTGCTATTAGATGAAAAGAACAATACAGAAAAGAACAATCCGTTTCCTTGTACCACAACGACAACAAAAACCTCAAAGCTCATGCTGAGCTTATGAGACACCTCAGATGTACCTTTAATGTGATTTAAGAGTGCAATACAATGAATTTAAGGTAAGACAAACAAATTGGCCAAATTTCCAACAACAAAATGAACACTTCAAGGAATAGTTCACCCTCACCATGTGTCACTTGCTCACCAGTGAATCTTCTGCAGTGAATGGGTGCCGTCAGAATGAGAGTCCAAAGAGCTGATAAAAACATTACAATAATCCACATGACTCCAGTCCATTAAATAATGTCTTATGAAGTGAAAAGCTGCGTGTTTGTAATAAACAAATCCATGAATCCATCCATTGCTTCTGGCTAAAATACAAGTCCTCTATGCATAATATTGCTTTCTCCAGTGAAGTCGACTCATCTGAATCAGGAAAGAAATACGCACAAATCAAGCACCATTTAGATGTGAAAACAGTTCTAAACAAATATGTCAGTGGATTTTGATGTGAGAGGACAACCAGGGATAAACTTTTTCACTAGAGGAATAATTATGGATTATGGACTCTTATTTTGGCCAGATGTGACATCTTAATGATGGATTTGTTTCTTACTAACACAGCTTTTCACTTTACAAGATGCCAATTGAGATGTGTGGATTACTTGTGGATTATTGTGATGTTTTTATCAGCTGTTTGGACTCTCATTCTGACAGCACCCATTCACTGCAGAGCATGCATTGCTGAGCAACTGATGTAATGCTAAATTTCTCCAAATCTGCTCCCATGAAGAAACAAACTCATCTTCATCTAGGATGGTCTGAGAGTGAGTACATTTTCAGCAAATTATTATTTTTGGGTGAACTATTCCTTTAAATGTGCAGGCTGTTGTCTATTTCAGAGGGGGAAAACAGATTGATTTCTTAGCTGTGGATGAAAACTACGATTTTGAATACCAGGACGTGATGAACTTGGGCAAAACTAAGACAGTGAAGTTGGTAAGTGTGAAATGATTTGAATCATTGAACAACTTGCAGTGCTGTTTAGTTTACAGTGATTTCAAGCATAAATACTGTATCAAATAGGCTATATGCACTGCACAATACCATACATCACACTGATATGTTATCCAAGCTAAAAACTTAACTTAAAAGTTTGTTTATCACTACATAATTATTAATATTCAGACAAATAAAGGTATTTTTCGCCTTCCAGGGTGACAAATTGCTGGTGGAGTGCACTTATAACACTGAAAACCGCAGCACACTCACATGGGTTAGTATTTTATACAAATATAATCACTTTTCTTTATACATTAAATACATTCAAATGTAATTTTTTTGGCTGCCCGCAGGGGGGGCTCTCGACTTCAGCTGAGATGTGTTTGGCCTTCCTCTTCTACTATCCAGCTATGAATCTGAGCGGCTGTATGAGTTTCCCCAATACAACAACTTTAAGATCTGAGATGGGAACGCCAAATTCAAAGTAATCCACTAATAAACACAAGCATCATCTAAAGGTCATCCATGAATGCATTTAGCCCTAATAATGGCCATGGCTTTTATCTGACAATTGCAGTAACTGGCTCAACTTGATGTCCAACAAAATCTGGAATGACACGTCTATCAATCAATACCAACAAACACTGAAGAGAATCGACCAGCTCGTCATAATTGCTGATTCATTGGTAAGTATCCACACCTCCACAACATACATCAATTGTATGAAAAGAAATATGTTCTTTGTGTTTTTTTCCAGAATAACATATCACGCAACACAGGGCTGATTCCTGACCTCAGTGTCATCCTGTCTGCACCCTGCATGAGCGGCTGTGCCACCAAAAGTCTTGCTTTGCTATCGCTGCTCCTCTGTTTGGCAGTGCAGTTCATGCAAAAATACTACTGATGTAACCTGTTGTTCTATTCATGTCGAAGATTAAAAGTCAATCAATCTAGATTAGGAGCTCCTGGAAGCTCCACCCTCACAGGTATAATAGTTTCGATAACCAAAAATCCTACAAAATATGTTACTGTAATAACAAATCATATCAGGGAAATCAGGTTTTCCATGGTCCTGGAAATATCACGGAATGTCAAAAGTGTAATTTAAGGCCTAGAAAAAAAAAAATTGTTTTGTATTGATTCGTTCAAAAGTGTATTACAAATATTGAATGGCTTAAAAAAAATTCAGTGGCTTGATTTGATAATTTATAACATGTTTTCAATGTCTGAATTCAAATGTACTGGGATGTTTTAGGAGAAAATTGGCTATAACTGTTATGATATTTTAATGAAAAAAAAAAAAAAAAAAGATTTTATTGAAATGATGTTCAGCTTTTTGTAGCCAAGATTTTCTAGCCGAGGAATATTCACTGTAGCAAAAAGTGTGACAACTAGCCCTGGTCTCCTCATACCATTGTAATTTTTGTTCGTTTGTTTGTCTTACCTTGTTTTGTGTTCTGAACTCATACGTGCTCATACCGGTAATTTGGTTCTGCGTTCACACACAGCATAATACCGGTAATTTACTGGTAATGTTACAACTTCCCTTACTGGTAAATTGCCAGAACAAATTTACCGGTATTTTTGAAAAGGTCCTGTTCACACATGATCTCTTAACAGTAATTTACCAGTAATTTAACAGTAAAGTCTGCCTATGTGTGAAAGCGGCTAATGTTTTATGTTTTTATTAAAATACGTTAGCCGGCTGCATCACTTTGTTTATTACTTATCAGAGCTGTTGAAACCAGAGATTCACACTAAATAAAACCTAATAATTCACATGAGATGAAATCAACAGATGCAAGGAGTAGGCTATTCCATGAAACCCCTAAGTGTGCATTAATGTTTACTCTAACTGTACAGAGATTTTCTCGGAGGAAATTAACAAATATCCTGCTTTTTTCCGACTTTGAAGCATAGCCTACTGCCACATAAAACTCCATGCGATCACTTATATGAGCTACTGATAATGAAAACTGCTCAAACACAGTTGTATCCAGGCCCGGTTCCAGAATTAAATACTGAGGGGGGTTCAGAAATCAGTGTGTGTGCTCTAACCTCAATGTACATGAATTTTTTACATAGGTCATATTTTTGTCCCATCCAGAAGATTCGCGAACCTGCTCCGAAGTTTGGTTTGAATCAAATGATTCACGATACGCGATCCGATTGTAGCGCTTTGAAACAATCCCTGCTGAAAAAAAACAATAGAACCATCACAAAAAATTCAAATGGTTTCCACTACAAATACCATTACAAACATTACAATCCATCAACTTTTAACCATTAAAACCATTAAAACATGTGTTTTTAGTGTGTTTTGGGACATATTCCATTAGGATTGACTGGTTTTAACAAGCCACCAATATAAGGTGAGCAATTACCAGAGACCCACAGGGTCCATTACAGTTTCCATTAAAACCAATACAATTCCCATTATAACCAGTAAAACCATTACAAATTTTGTGATGGTGTCTATTGTGTCTATCGTACCGAAAAGCTCCATTTCACTCATCACTACGTGCTTTTTAAAATCATTACAAGCGATGTCGAAATTAGAAATTGAATGGCTCTTTAGATCTGGTTTTTGCTAGTGAATGGAGTTTGAGATTGAATCAGTCGGAGCGGTTCCAGTGTAGATGACTTACTCAACTGCGCGCTATTTGCGTGATTGCATCTTCAGCAGGGTCGTGCAGAGACCTTTGAAGGGGCAGGTGCTCAAAGTATAAAAGGGGCGATAAACATGATAATCAGAACCAAAACAGATGTTTTTAGCAGGTCCCAGCTGTAATGGGGCAGCTCTATTCTGGAAAAGGGGGCGGGGCAGCAGCTCATTTGCATTTGAAGAAACAGGCCCGAAAACAGCATGTTTCTGCTTCCACTCAAAATAGGCATTTTCAAAATGATATAGTAAATGATCTGTGGAGTATTTTGAGCTGAAACTTCACAGACACATTCTGGGTACACCAGAGACTTGTATTACATATTGTAAAAAGGGGCATAATATGTTTCCTTTAATAAATATTTAATTTTAATAAAATTCATCCCCCGCACTATATTCGGACTGGTGTGTTCACGTAGAGGTTTCTAGATTTACATTCAAAGAGACAGTATAAATAGTTTATGCATGACCTGACATTTTATTCCTATCCAAAAAGAGGAGATGCAAACATCAGGAGCGCTGAACACTCTCATGCAGTGCATGTTTCATTCATACTCGACGCCAGAGGGCGCTCTCGCGCAGAAAGTCCAAAACAGATTCATAGAAGTAATAACTTATGACCTGCAGGAAATCCGGCTATAGCTGTGGCTGAGCTGAATAAAAAGCAGAAACGTTTTAACTGATGAAACGTGAAGACAATAAACACACGATTGCAAAAATATATGGTTTATTTGTGTTTTTCAAGTTATCTCCAGGTAATAAATAAATAAACTATATGAATAATGCAGTACTGATCGATTGACATATCATTTAGTATAGAAACTATAAAATATATTTCCTGCCTTATTCGGTGATAAAAATGAGAAAAAGGTATTCGTAGTAGCCTTTATAAACCAATCATAAAATTGTCATTAGGAAAATATTGAACAAAAATATTATAGCCCCTTGCTGCAGCTATGTTACTTCCACAGGCTACACACACACACCAATATAAACAACAGCTGTACATGCTCTCTTCACGTCATTCTTGTAAAATTATAATAATTTAACAATATAAGAAAACAAGCACACAGCTCCACTGAGAACTCCACTCACCGGCAGCTGCGGACTTTATTGAAGGCATCCAGATAGTATGCTAAATTACTAATGTGAGGGATTGTCTCATCGTCAGGTGAAAGGTCATCATGTGGATTATTTTATTCACGGCTAAATTATTATTCATTAATTTTACTAATAGTTAGATTGGGCAGGACTTCACAAAAGGGCGTTTAATTACAAAAATATGCCTTGACAAAAGGGCACTTTGGGCATCAAGGTGAAAAGGGGTTGGTGCTCAAAGCACCCACCGCAGCCCCCTCTGCACGTGCCTGCACACCACTGACAATAACAGTGAATATCTTGTATAAAGTCCGTTTGCTGCTGCTGATTTTTACTGTATAGAGTCCAGAGTCCGTGGTTTTGCATATGCAATTTTACAGCTGATTAGTTCATCTTGTTACTTCATAAAGCGTATGCAGATTAATATAAGTAATCAGTAAATCAAGAAATTGATCATGCTTTGACTTGTCTTGGAGCTGTAATGGTGGAATGAAAATAAAAATATCATACTGTGTCTTGTGTGAGTAAGATGCGTTTCATACAATTCTGGCAACTGGACAACCTTGGAATAATATATTGACGTGATTATTCACATAGCGAGGTTTGGGCAATTCAAATTACGGGAAGGTGGCGGGAGAAGACTCCCGGGAAAACCCGAGTGTTGAACAGCTGCCCCTCGCCGTCTCAGATTTCAGAGACACACCGGCACGAGAATCGGTACTTTTCAGGTTAAAAAGGATAACAGAGAACGGTTTAATACACTTGAATTAACATGCTACTTTTAAATGTTATATTTTTATTTCTAAAATGCTTGATAAACGAGTGTAATATTGAAAATTACGCTGTATTCAATTTGTCTTATATTTTTGTACATGAGCGATTTCGCTTATTAATACATTTTCATCTTTTGCTTATTACTGTTGCCTCTACTAGTTCTGTTCATGTGTGTGTATTTTTTAATTTCCAATGTATTTTTGGTTCATTTTAAGCCAGCAATAGTCATTTTCAAACAACCCAGCGTGTTGGGTCAGACATTCAACACAAACCAGCTGGGTTTGTCCATATTTGACCCAGCGCTGGGTTGCCAAAATTACCCAAATTGGGTTGTTTTTAAGCATTTTTAGAGTGCGGTTAAGCCAAAAGAGTATGCTGTTGTATTTGACGCCATACCCCTGCAAGTAACACATTTTGTAAGAGCTTATGGAAGTGATTCTTCTGAGACAATATATGTTAAAAGACAGCATGTTCCTAGGAGACGTTGATATTCTTAAACACAGATACTAATAAATATAGGAATATTATAACAGGTGATACAGGTCAAAAGCTTATTGTGGACCAGTGTATATTGGAATAAAGCTTGGCGTGTTTGTGAAATATACTGTTTAAAGTAAAAGAGGCTATATTTAAAATGTTACATGGTATATGCAGCTAAAAGTGTGTTAGAGAGATTAAATCTGGATGTTGATTATTCCTGATTTTTTTTGTTTGTTTTTTGCTCAATGTTAAAGGAGTCTATATTGTCCATCTATTTTGTAATTGTGTCTTGTCTACACGAGGATTTTTTTGGGTGGATATGGAAAATGTCATTAGAAGGAAAACAAATATTACATTCAAGTTAAATAAGTTTGATATGTATGCATTATTCCAATGAAAGTAATAATAACTTCACGTTTCTTGTACATCTTTTTATTATTTTGGGAATATTTCACATACATAAGAAAAAGGTCAGGGTCCAAGCCAAATTTCATCCATTTTCTTCAGGAGACTTAAAGGGATAGTTCACCCAAAAATGAAAATTTGATGTTTATCTGCTTACCCCCAGGGCATCCAAGATGTAGGTGACTTTGTTTCTTCAGTAGAACACAAACGAAGGTTTTTAACTCAAACCGTTGCAGTCTGTCAGTCATATAATGGAAGTGAATGGGAATCACGGCTTTGAGAGTAAAAAAAAACATACACAAACAAAACCAAATTAAACCCTGCGGCTCGTGACGATACATTGATGTGTAAAGACATGAAACGACCGGTCTGTGCAAGAAACTGAACAGTATTTATATTGTTTTTTACCTCTGACAGTCTATATGCACAAACTAAAGCTGACTATCTGTGTCTACACAGTCAAGTCGGGTCAATGTCCCAAACCGAAGAACATTCCACTGTGTGCTAAAAGCTGTTTTCCAATCTCCACCCCCTAGATGTGGATCCAACCACGCCCCCTGGATCTTGTGTTCCACAGTGAGGGGCTACTGGAATACATTCAAAACTCTTCTCAAAACTGTCGTCAAAAACATTAAATCCACACACACATTTCTATTTTCCCAATATTTCTATCTGTACATTATTAGCATCTGTCTGTGAGCCATGTTTTCGAGCAGATCCAGGTGTCATTAATGTAAGACTGCAGTGTCATGAACAGACAGCATGTGTCATACGCCCACAGAGAATTCAGATGACAAAACACAACTGCCTTGTGTAACCAAACCTACTCTGTAGGTAACCAACGATATAGGTTCAAACAAAAAAACTTGAACCTTTGCTCCCACTGTTTTATAATACAACTCTGATAATAATACAAAAACCATATTAAGATGCCACAACTACAGCTCCATGGTAATTACCGAAGTTTGTTATTCTTTAATGCAATGTCAACAATGCTCATGTTTGCATTCAGATCTAGATTTTTCAAAAATGCAATAAAAATGAAATTCACTCACAATGACATTTTTATCTTTTCTTTAATAGGTTTTCATTTTCTGAATTAAAATCTATTGTGATTTTTGTGGGGCAAAGTAGAAACCGTTGGGTCTTTTAATGGAAAAGGTAATTAAAAGGCTGACATTATTATTATATTTTAAATAATCAAATAATAATGTCAGCATAATCTTATTTTCTTTCTTAAAAAGAATAAGTGAAGCAATATATAAAATATAACAAACAATTCTTACAAAATAGAGAAAATTTTTGAAGCTTTTTTTGTAAAACAGAAATAAAAATGCGTATTTTTTATCTCAGCGAGTCTTTTTTTTCTGGTCAAATAAAGGTAATATTACAATATATATTTACTTAAATATTTAAAATAATACATTTCTCAAATACTGATTTTTTTTTTTTGCAAAATATTGATGGAAATATATAACCTCACTAAACCTTAAATATTGTATCAGCATAATCTTATTTAAAAAACAAACAGACAAAAGAGTGAAGCTTCTCTCTCTCTCACACACACACACACACACACACACACAATAGAGACAATGTTTCTGCTTTTTTGTAAAATCCATATTTATTTATGATTTACAAAAGCCTATGTAACAACTATTAAAATGAATCAAATGAATTCATCTTTAACCTAAAATGAAAACATGACTGTGTGTGTTTATGTGTCAGTTTATGTTTCTCAAAGTGGCAAAAAAGGAAAGATATTGACATTACCCATATGCATCATTTGATTTACGAAGTCTGTGTTCTCTGGAAAATTATTTACACAGGCGCCAACAGGTCTAGACTATGAATGAAAAGATGCAGGTGCTTCAAACTGAAGAGACACAACCGGATCCTCCATTTAAATAAACATCTGCAATACTGTGGGCCGAGCGAAGCCGTTTAATGCACAACCAAACAGCGGATAGTGGCCTATTGTGTTTAAATCTCACGTCTGTCACTCATTCATCAAATTTAACCTGCAGATTCTATCCTGACAAACAAATCTGTCACTATGTCAAGAAGGTTCAAATAAATACCTGCTAATCAAAAGGCTCCTGCATCTCATTTCCACAAACCTCTTTATTGAAATCATATCTTTTTAACATTACACTACCATCACACTTTGCTTCATCAACATCAGCTGGCTACTGTGTCACATCGTCCGTTTCATTTAAACACAAAAACTCCTAAACATTTGATAAAAGCGGTAAACCTCAGCGCTCTTACGGAATGACAGACTTGCAGACGGTGCAGTAAAATAATCAAGAAAAATGACTACATTCTCAAAGGAAATTCACAAATGGTGCTAACAAGGTTACGAGAGCTCATTTCTGAGCAAAATTATTTGAATGAAGACACGAGATTGGCAGAAAGGCATTCATCAAATTTAACCTGCAGATTCTATCCTGACAAACAAATCTGTCACTATGTCAAGAAGGTTCAAATAAATACCTGCTAATCAAAAGGCTCCTGCATCTCATTTCCACAAACCTCTTTATTGAAATCATATCTTTTTAACATTACACTACCATCACACTTTGCTTCATCAACATCAGCTGGCTACTGTGTCACATCGTCCGTTTCATTTAAACACAAAAACTCCTAAACATTTGATAAAAGCGGTAAACCTCAGCGCTCTTACGGAATGACAGACTTGCAGACGGTGCAGTAAAATAATCAAGAAAAATGACTACATTCTCAAAGAAAATTCACAAATGGTGCTAACAAGGTTACGAGAGCTCATTTCTGAGCAAAATTATTTTAATGAAGACACGAGATTGGCAGAAAGGTGCCTGTGTATCAGTGAACGCGGAAGAACCAGGTGGAAAAATACAAATAATAAACAGTGTCACAAAAAAACCGTGAGCCTCCTATATAAGTTTCGTTCACGCGCTACTATTGAGCTGTTCAATAATATTCGAGGACCAATGCGGGCCACTGTTATGTACTCAGAGCTGTTTACATTGGTCTATTATATCGGCACTTACTTTCAAAAGAAAAATAGTGGAAAGATGTAGAATAAAATAACACCATAAAATATCCCACATTACTGCCTATTAAAAAAAATTAAATGAGCAAAGAATGTCATTTTCTGAATAACATTTCACAAACAAAAATATACCCCCTTCATGTCATTTCAGTTTTCTTATTAATATAATTAAAACAATTTACAGTGCTTTATTATAATATATCTTTCGAGAGAATTTAGGAATATCGTCTCTTATTGCAGCTAAATGATACTTAATCGTCCAGTTATTCAATAAAACCCAAAAAGAACATTTGGAAGTGACTGGGAAGCCACAGCTGGATGTGTTTTGTGTGTTTTTTCTCCAGGGATGGCTCACATATTGGCAATTAGTCCTACTAGGGCTCTTCACTACTGATTTATGTTCAGTTCGTTCTCCAGTTCCATGAGCTTTCGGGACGCTTTCACTTTATTCGACACTTCCTTTCCCTGTGAGAAGAGTCTCTGGCGCTCCTTAAATGTCAGGCTCTCTGGAGCTCCTCCTATTGTGTTCTCCTGATCGGGGCCGCTGCAATTGAACAATCACATTTGTTAGTAAATGCAGTATTCATAAAAGAATTCACCTGAAAAATGAAAATGCAATCATTTACCCATCCTGATAGGGATCAAACATGACAGGTTTGGAACAACATGAAGGTCAGTAAATGATGACTGAAGTTTCTTTTTTGAGTGAACTATCGTTTAACTTTGTCAACAAACGTGTAAACCTAAAGCACAGATAAATGTCCTAAGTAGACGGGTTCTTCTATATGTTTGGGTGGTTCTTCTACCACACCCAAAGCTGTGAGCTCAAGTTTGATGAAGGGATAATGATGTTTGTGGAAGCTTACTGAAAAACACCATAGCTTCAAGTCCAACCCAAGCATGACATCTTTAGTTTATATGCATCATATAAGCACAAACATTTTGGGTTTCAAGACACATTCCAGGTGCATGAGTGTGTTCCTCACCCTTTCGTCCACTTCTCTCGCTGGTCCTTGTAAATCTCTCCTGATCCTAGTCCTGTTGTGTTTCCAGTGTATGAATTAAATCCTGTTTTAATTTTGTCAAATGGTAAAAACAACGTGAATTTCACAAGAAACATCAATGTAATTTCAAGAGCGATTTGCAAGATAATTGCAAAAGCTGCTGGGCACATAATGGTGAACTGCATGTATATAAATATATTTAAATTACATTTAA
>NW_015544213.1:1322972-1329131 GCF_001515605.1 Sinocyclocheilus anshuiensis | reverse complement strand
CACACACACACACATACATACATTATATATATATATATATATATATATATATATATATAGTTATTTGTAACAAATTATTTAAAAATAATTTGTATTCATTTAAATCAATTAAATGACATTATATAAATATTACATGGAAAAACTTAAACTTAACTTAAAAAAAACTGAAATGTTGCCTTGGCAAGTAACTGAAATAAAATAAGTTTAATTACTGAAATTAAAACTAAAATAGAAAAAAGCTAAACATAATAATTAAAAACAAACAAAAAAACTAATAAAAAATTATAAAAAAAAAAAAAAAAAGTGCTTTTGCTTTTAAAAAGTGCTTTTGTCTTTTAATTAGTTTTTGTTGTTTTTAAATATTACTGTTTAGCTTTGTTTTTATATTAGTTTTAATTTGAGTAATTTTAGTACTCAAACTTTTTTTATTACAGTTTTATTGCCAAGGTAACATTTCTCATTTAAAAAAAAAAAAAAAGTTTTTCAAGTAATACTTATTTTATTGCAGCTTTATTTAAATTACAACTTAATTTCAAATTGATTTTCAATTGTTTTAGTTACCAATAACACATATTAATAATGATAATAATTTAAGAACATAATTTACATTTCTATATAAATATACAGTACATAATTTAAGTTGACTTTAAAACCCTACATCCCCATAGAACAGACACTTAAATCTGTTCAACGTGCAGTTTAACCATACTGTTGGCCCAGCAACTTCTGTTTTCAATAGGACTCCACAGACCAGAAGCTGAACAGCGAGAAGAAAGCTGGTTTAGTTAGTGTTAAAGCATTCCAAAGCACACCTGACACGAGGTCTGTGGATCACAGGTCAAAGGTGGAGGTCAAGCACCAGCTGCTTCTAAACTTGTTTCATGTTGAGGAGCGTCTGTAAGCGAGACGCTTCCCAACCCTGCACAACTGGCCTGTACGGCAACCCCCACCACTGACCTAGCATAGGCATCGTCTGTGAGGCTCACGTGTCTTGTGTCTGTCAGGGCGAAGGGACGGTCCGCACTGAACCACAGAACGGAAGTTTGTTTCTAACCAATGGGGTGCAAGAGCACCGCCGCAATCCAAATGCATGTTGACGGTTTCATTGATTGACTGATAATGGAATGAGTTTGGGCCGGAGAAAGACACAAACACATAGACTTGTGAACCAAAAAAAAAAAACCTTCTCCACTGGTGACAACCAAGTACATCAAGAGCAAAACAGGACAGCTGGTGGTTTAGCCTAAAACAAGCAGCCAAAGAAAGAAAAGGCCCAATTAGAGGCAAAAGGTTTTGTTTCTGAGGCCAAATGTGACCCGGGACCAACTCAATGCTGAATAAATAAGCTTTCCATTGATGTATGGTTTGTTAGGACAGGACAATATTTGGCCGAGATACAACTATTTGAAAATCTGGAATCTGAGGGTGCAAAAAAATCTAAATATTTAAAAAAAAAAAGGTCCAAATGAAGTTCTTAGCAATGCATATTACTAATCAAAAATTAAGTTTTAATATATTTACAGTAGGAAATTTACAAAATATCTTCATGGAACATGATCTTTACTTAATATCCTAATGATTTTTGGCATAAAAGAAAAATCAATAATTTTGACCCATACAATGTATTTTTGGCTATTGCTACAAATATACTCCAGCGACTTAAGACTGGTTTTGTGCTCCAGGTTGTTTTATACTGTGGTTTTGAATTCAACACAAAATATGAAGCAAAAGTCTGTATTTGTTTGTATGTTTGAATCGAGCTGTTCAGGCTGTATTCATAAAACCTGGAAGAGAATGACCACTGATTCCCTCGAGAACATTTAAGGTTTTTGATTTATGAGCAAACTAAGATCTGTGGTTCACATTACTTTGAGACTTCCATGTTTTTTTTTCTATTAAAAATTACACCGTCAGACCTCAAAAATGAGATTTGAAACCATTCTGTGCTACAGAAATTCAAGTTCTGACATAAGGACTTACAATGATTCACCAAACACCTAAAGTCACAATTTTATAGTATAGTCTTTCATAAACTCTCAGAAAAAAGTGCAAAAATTGTACCTTTAAGGGTACAACAGCTTGTTGAAATTTGCTGAAATTGAAATGTGTTTTATCTTAAAGGTACAAAATGTCAATTTTTACTTGTGTAAAAAACTTTTTACTGTTAATTTTTATTTATTTATTTTTTTCCCAAAGTAATGTTGATCAAATACCTTACCTTTACTCATAAATCAAAAAATGCTTTCTAAAAACCCATTAAAAATTCCCATGGCAACTCAAAGCAGGAAATGAACATTAAAGGCTGAAAGTCTACAGCTTGTGATCCTTTTTGCTCAGAGACTTGGTGGTTCCAGTAGGTCGATGCACCTCCTCGGAGAAGGTGATGGGAGGGGCTGTGGAATCCCATGATTCCATGCAGCCCGACGTGAGAGGAAGCAGGGGAGGGTGGGTGGAGCCAAGCAAATGATGATGCCAAACACATATAAAGACAGCAGACAGACAGAAGATAAGAGTGAGAACTACAACACAGCTGAAACCAAGCAAAATCAATATTGTCAATACTAAAGCTCTGTTCCATAACCTAGTGAGTTGCCTTTTAAGGTGACATTAAGTGAGACGGAACCTCAAAAGTGACTGGTTTGAGGTGCTCAACATAAGCAGCATGCTAAGCAAACAATGTGATCTAATACACAACTCATATCATATATAATTAATCTAGATTGATCTTAATTACTTTTTCTGGAATGAACATTAACATAAACAAACAAAACAATAATAATAATTTATGTATATTTTAAATATTCTATATTGTTATATAAATAATTTATGATTATTATTATACATGGTCATTATTATTAATTTATATATATTTTCACTAATGAATGTAATATTTGAATTAACATTTGACAATAAAACGTTTTATTGAATAAATATACATATTATATGTATAAATATATCATTATTATCTAAATGTTGTTTTTATATAATATTTGTCAGTAATTAAGAAATGTTTATATTATTATTATTATTATACATATTTTCTATTCTTATTTATTATTGACATTTATCTAGACTTGTCCACTTGTCCTTGGATTACATTCGATACTGCCTGAGAATTTGGCCAAAAAGAACCTGCGGTGATTAACAGTTCCCGAAGTAGGCAGCTTACTAGGTTTTGGAACCGAGTCTAAATGTAAAGACAAAAATCAAAGGGTGTGTATGAAATATCTACAGTGCACTAGACTGGTGTCAACACATCACTAGTGTTTTGCTAAGAGGCTGTTAGATTGAACTGGTTTTGGGTCTATGAGAGGCTTCAGCAGTGTTGCAGACAGGAATGATGTTGATTTGGTAAGAGCAAAGCAAAATTAAGCAAAGCCGTAGCGATTGCACTGGTTGATTCGTGGCTTGAAAAGCTTCAGTCAGTCTGAGCAGGGAGGAATGCTGTGCTTTTGATTGGTTGATTAATGCAAAGTTAGTTCCTTGGTAAGCGTAAATGCAATTTTGATCACAACAGGCCCCAATGACATTAAATGGGGTGAAGCTTTGTGCAGATTACATGCAAGGTCAGATACACTGGGCATCTTTGTGAAATAGGGTTGAACTGCTACATTTTTGCACATGACTGTTTAAAAGTTTCACATCTGAAATGTTGCATAAGTTACTTTAAAAATAAGTACGTACAGACAATTGCAAAATCTTAAAAAAGAAAAGAAATATATATAAAAGTATGTTTGAAAAGGTTAAACGAGGACTTAGTAACTACATTTTTTCTTCAATAATAAACTTTAGAAAGGTAAAGTTGGTGATTAAAATAAAGGAAAATTCATGTAATAATTTTGTAAAATTTAAATAGTATTTATTTATATATATTTTAAATTAAAATATAATAATTAATTATACAAATAATATAATTGAATGATAATTAAAATAATGTTTTTGTTTTGTTGTTGCTTTTTTTCAATAAATTTCCTTAAGGATACAATGTTTATTGAGGAAAAAATATTGAACTGATATAAAAATGTAATATACAAACATACTTTCAAAACATCTAACACATTTTTTCAAACAGTTTTGACTTGGCTGAACTACATGCACTGATGTAAAATGAACAAAAAAATTAAAAATTTCAGAGTGACTGTCTGCACCAAGATTGCTAAAGGTCTCTGTGCTGCACAACAAATTCAGATGGCTTTTAAACAGTCAAGCACAAAAAAGCGCCTCATCCGACAGATCTTTTCCCCTTTGCCAAGTGTAAACAGGACTGAGGAGAGGTGCAGTGTTGAGCCCACCACTGCAAGTAAGAAGAAGCCAGTGTCTCGTTCCCTGAGCTGATAATGGACGGGCATGCGTCTAGCTGCTGAGGCCGGGCCTACCCCAAAGCAGATCACACACACATGAAACGGCTGGCAACACCAACAGTACTTGGACTGATTTTGGACCGCACAGCGAATCACGAGGTCTACTGACTGCTTGTACGGCTCTAGGATGATTCGAGGAAGAGGAATCGGGGAGAATAGGTGATCGGAAAACAAACAAACAAACAAACAAAAATCTAATTACTAATTAAAAGGAATTTTCCAGGTTCAATACAAGTTAAGCTCAATTGACAGCAATTGATGCATAAAATAAGTGATGCCTTTATTAAAAAAATAAATAAATAAATAAATAAAAAAACATTTTATTAATTTCTTTATTAATTGATTACTTAAATGAAGGTTAAAATGTTGTTCTGATGGCTCAAGGCAAAGGTCTGGAAAACTACTAGCTGAACTCAATGTACATAAGGAAGTTATGCCACTTTCCTGGTATTATTGCATAAACATTTTGCCAAAAAATGTATGTACTATAGTTTATAGGCATTTTACAGCAGTAATGTCATCATGACAAACAAAGTTTGGATATAACTTTACCCAGACAAGCTCAGTAAGGATTTTTATCACATAAGCCTTATGTTAACACATAAAAAAAATTATTTTAACATGTACCGTTCAAAAGTTTGGGGCCTTTAAGGTTTTTATTTAATGTTTTTTAAAGAAGTCTCTTATACTCACCAAGGCTGTATTTATTTGATTTATTTGAAACTACAGCAAAAACAGAAATATTGTGAAATATTATTTAAATGAATTATTTCAAATAATGGTTTTCTATTTGAATATATTTTAAAATGTAATTTATTCCTGGGATGGCAAAGCTGAATTTTTGACAGCGTCACACGATCCTTCAGAAATCATTCTAATATGCTGATTTTGCGCTTAAGAAATATTTTTGATGATCAATGTTGACAACAGTTGAGCTGCTTAAGTGTTTTTGTGGAAACAGGAATACTTTTTTTTTTTTTTTTTTCAGGATTCTTAAAAACAGCATTTAATTGAAACAGAAAACTTTTTAACATTATATTTTTTTTTTTTTTTTTTTTTTTTTGGAAGGTGTGTTTTTTAGGAATTCTTTTTTTTTTTTTTTTTTTCAGGATTCTTAAAAACAGCATTTAATTGAAACAGAAAACTTTTTAACATTATAAATGTCTTCATTGTCATTTTTGATCAATTTATGAATCCTTACTGAATAAAAGTATGAATTTCTTTTTTAAAATCCTTACTGACCCCAAACTTTTAAACGGAAGTCAATATTGTCTGTTAATCGAACAGTTGCTTTCAGTTAAGCTCAACTTGAACCTAGAAGATTCCCTGTAAAAGGAAGGATAAAATGAGAAACAAAATAAAGAAATGTTAGAAACCAGGACATATGATTCGACTGATTGGCTTTGATACTACGAAAATTTACAGATAGAGAGGTAGAGGAAATGTGGAAAATGGAGAGCGCCGAGTCTCCACTGGAGAACAGGAAAAGGAACAAACGAACACCAAAAAAAAACCAAAACATGAAAACGAATGAACCAATAATAAATGGAGGATGAGCGGGGCTGAGGTCGGGCCCTTTACTCTCCTCAGCGTCTCTACCTTTCGAGTTGGCTGATGGGATGAAGCTGGGTTTGGCGGGAGGGTGAGGGGGCTGCCCTGCTTTGGGAGCAGTACTGTTGGCATTGGCCGCTGCGGGCAGCTGGAATGAGTTGGACAGAAAGATGCCATCTGAGACGGGACGGGGCTTGCGCGCGGTTGGCGGCGGCTGGGGCTTTGGGGCGGGCGGAAGGTCACCCTA
>NW_015544213.1:1314109-1322913 GCF_001515605.1 Sinocyclocheilus anshuiensis | reverse complement strand
GTGGCAGGGGTGCTTGCAGGAGAAGGGGGCTGGTAGTCCCGGGGTAGGGGGGGTCTGTACAGACCAGGCTCGTCTGGCGTCAGCAGCTTGCGCTCGGCTTCCTCGTGCTGCCGGCGCCGCTCTGCCTCCAGGCGGGTGTAGTACTCTTCCTCCTGTCTCCTCTGAAGGGGGGAACATGGGAAGAGCTGGTTAGAGCTGCCTTTGCAAGCCTGTGCTGCTGCGAGGCCTGGGTCAAAGCTAACGGTACCCTGGCTAATGGATGCACCAATGTAGTAAAGCTACATTGTAGTAGAAGAAATGTGTTTGCTGATATGATGTAATGTGCTTTTGACTGAATCAAGTAGCTAAATCCTGCATGTTGGGGAAAGTAAGCCATTGGTTTTATTTAACACGGCTACACTGCAAGCAAGCAATGTTGTAACCTAGACGTAAATCAACAGTGCTGTCATTAGGGCCTTTCACACCGCTTTAGTTCCAGAACTAAATGTACAGTATTAAGTACTGGGACGCTTTTGTACTAACTATTTCCCAGTACCATTTAAAGGGTTGCATTCGCACCGACAGTGTGTACTAGGAAGTGACGTAAGCCGGTCGACAGCGTCGTCATTTGTGTGCGGCGTTCAACAACAGAAACAAAGAAGAACAACATTAACAACAGGAGGATGGAGGACGCTGTGATCGGAGCTGTGTTTTTGTTGTGTCTCGCGGGTTTCACAATAATGGACATGGAAAGTCGACGTATACGTAAAGCGATTGAAAGAACGGAAAGGAGGACTAAGAATCTCCAACAACAACTGGCAGTGCTACATTTGCTACAAGTGCCTGCACTTCAGCGTCCGTCCATCTATCGCTGTTCTCCATACTTGCGAAATAAGTTGACACAATGTTTACAGTATGTTTACACGGCGTTTTAAATCATGGCGGGTGAGGGCGTTTTCATACACGTTTGGCCAATCAATGTCTACTTGCGTCACGATTAGTACCAGTTGTGCTGGTTAGACCCTGCTCCGGAGTAGGAGCTAATTTGGTTCTCGAAAAAGGCAGTCCGGTACTAAAATCGCACCCAGATCTGGCGGTGCGAAAACGCCAAAAAGTGGGTGGTTCCACAATTAGTTCTGGTACTATGAAAAGGTTCCCGTGGTGCGAAAGGCCCTATTACTACAGTGCCGCTGGTAGCATAGCGAGCTTTGTTGATTATTATGCGAGTAGTTTCACGAGTTCAATCCACTTTGCAGCTTATTCTGGCCAGGAAATGTCAGGTGTTTTGTTTTAATGTTCAATTCAGAAGTGAGTTAATCTGAAACAGTCGATAACACAAAAATAGGCCGTTGTCAGGAAAATGTAATTTTTCAAAAATTAAAAATGTTTTTAATCAAAATTTAAATATTAAAAAAATACATTTAATGAAACATTTAAAAAATAGAAAGCCAATACAATTTCTAACGTAATTAAATATTTAATTTAGAATCTGAATTAAGTGCCTAAGTGTTTAAACACTTTTGAAAGTCCTTTGAAGATTTAAGTCCAGTGATTAAACCTTCTTTATAAATGCAAATTGTATGAATGCAATCTAGTTTAGATGCATTGTGCAGTTTGCTTGCAGTGCAGACACTGTTTAAGACTTGCATTCGATTGTAAGCACACCAGATGGTGCTAAAGAGGAACAAGTCACTACAGCTGACAAATATGCTTGTTTCTAACTGGAATGGAAATACTGGAGTGTATGTTACTGTTATAAACTCCAGTTGAAGGTCTGGCTGGCATTTGGTGGTTTAGCTTTAGAGAAAAACACCCAGCGGCTGGCTGCTCTGGTCTCTGTGCATGGATCCCCTGGGTTAGTACTGCGGTGGTGGGAATGTCTCTTATGAGAGAATGTGGAGGCAAAACACACATGAGCTAGTTCAATCTGGGATGGCCTCCACGAAAACCAAGGCGGGCCCATTTCCAACAGCACTTCCAAGCAATGTTGTATGGAATGGCAATGGTCTCCCAACAAAATGCTGGAGTGTTGTGTAAAGATCTGACATGTGACTCTCATGCGTTTCTTAGAAGGGGATGGGGATACATCACAAACACAAGAGAGGAGATGTTGTGAAGACATGCAGTTGGACATCACAAATGGGCTCTAAAATTACCAGTGGTCTGAAAATGACGCACACAGACACAGATAAAACTGGATGGTCACATAGTGGGACAATGTTGTGGTCACATTTTTAATTTATGAATGTAAATTCAGACCACTGGTAAACTGATGACCCACTGAGGCATTCCAAAAGTGTAACACATGGGCATTAAACAAACTTAATTTAGCCTCTGACAGTTAACGGATCATTACTAACTCCAGAATTGCTGTTAACCCTATTATTATCAGCAAGTATAGGACTGTATATATACATAGGTACACATTATTTTAAATTAAGCACAAAGGGGTTGTGATCTCATACAGTCTGACACATTAAATATCAGCTGCTGTCTCCAATCACACCCACTTACAAGGTCGTGAGGAACCATCCACATGGAAATCAGGCAAAACCTTGAAAAAGCTTAGCGTTAGCATGAATAAACATGGCTGATCACATAGGTCTCCATCAGGAAATTATGCCAAAAATTTATTTATATTGGTACAGAGATTATTTTGGGAATCTACCCCAAAACAAAACCAAGAATATCTCACTATAATTAACCTGAATAATCAAAAGCAAGAGATCAGGTCTGAGACATTAAAATCGAACTGCTGTTGTCGTGACTTGCATTTAAAGCCAGGCTGAGTGGGCAAAAATTGAAAAGATAATCTGCATCCCATATAAAGTGTGCTAAAACGTGTCTGCAATTTGCATATTACACAAAAAACGTATTTCTTGACTATAAGTCCTTTATCATCAAAATCATCTTTATTGCATTTATCTACTTATAGAAAGTTCCTACTTGACGCTGGTCCGCTTCGATTTCAATACCTTCTCCTCGGCCTCTCGTCTGGCTCTCTCCTCCTCTCTCCAGCGTCTCTCCTCCTCCTGTTTGGCTCGCTCTTCTGCCTCACGCTTACGAATTTCCTCCAACTGCTGTTTCCGTCGTCGCTCCTCGTCCTGTAGCTGAGGTGCACAATGCATAATCAGGTTTAGAGGAAAAACACTGGACCAGAGACATGATGGATTAGACTGACTGCAATTCATGGTCCTAAATATAAACGATTGACTAAACTGATCCTAAATTAAATTTATGACAGTTAGAAATCTAACCACGAATTTTGATGTCAATTTTAACCCTAGTTGTAAAACTACTGATATATTTAAAGTTAAATTTAAAACGAACCTAGAAAAACGCCAACTTGCACTTTCGCTTATAAGTTTCGGGTCTGTAAGATTATTATTATTTTTTTAACAAATTAATACTTTTATTCATCAAGGAAGCATTAAATTAATCAAAAGTGACAGTTAAAGACATTTTTTTAGTGTTACAAAATATTTCTATTTCTATTCTTCAACTAAATGCTGTTCTTTTGAACTTTCTATTCAAAGCATCCTAAAAAAAATATATAAAATATATATAATATATATCACTGTTTCGACAAAAATATTAAGCAGCACAACTGTTTTCAACATTGATAATAATAAATGTTTTCACCCAATCAGCAAATTTCTGAATGACAGAATGATTTCTGAAGGATCATGTGACACTGAAAACTGGAGTAATGATGCTGAAAATTCAGCTTTACCATCACAGGGATAAATTACTTTTCAAATTATATTAAAATAGAAACCAGGGGCCGGATTCACGAAAATCTTCTTAAGAAATAATTTAAGAAATTTCTTAAGATAAAGTCCACGAAGTTCGTAAGAATGTTCTTAAGTGCAATTCTTGAAAAATTCTTAAGTTCTCAAATATATTCTTAAGAACATCTTAATTTTTTTCTTAAGAAGAAAATGACAGTCTTTATCGGAGTGAATAGGCTACATGACGCACTGATAAACTCACACTTTATAGTCTTTTTGCGCTTCCTGCAGATTACCCTAGTAATCATAATAAAACACGCACACTATTTTCGTCGCGACTTTGACTGGCATCATATGACCCCTTTAATGCGGCCTGTTTTTGAACAGTTACTTTTAAATAGCCTGTCTCAAGCTGCAGCGATCTGTTTCATTCATTTTTGTGCTGTTTTTTTGCGCTCTCATCTGAGTGAACGCTTCCGGTCAGTGTTTTCGCGCTGCTACAGCAAATGCGTCCTGTGTATCGGTGCGTTCATATGCGCTGAATACTGCCAAAGATTATGTCATATTTTTAAGATAAAATTAAAAGTGTCCAATTAAAGCTCCCTATCGGACTCGTTTTTGTAGAGATGCTACTGAGTTTTGAAGTCAGCAAAAAGTAGCGTCACACATAGGCTAATCATGACCGATAATTGTTTACATTATCAGTCATCGCTGTCACTTCAGAAAACTCTTGCACATCCCTATTAATAGTCCTACTATGTATTATATGTTGCTAGTGTTGTTGTAATGCTTAAATATAACAATTAATTTGAAATAACCCAATAAATTCATTAAATAATTCTTACTGTTTGGGATTTAAGACAAGTCTGGGGCTGTCCTTAATTTAAGAAGTTATTTACGATGATTTTTAAGTAGATTCTTTTCAAGAATTTGAATTCTTCTTAAGTTTTGTCTTAAAAACAATCGTAAGAAAAAATATAAGAATATTCTTAAGAAGAATTTTTGGGAATACAAAATATTCTTAACTTTTTTCTTAAGTTAAAAAATAAGAAGAAAATGGCAGTTAAGAGGAAATTTCTTCTTAAGAATCTTTCGTGAATATGGCCCCAGCAGTTTTAAATTGCAATAATATTCCACAATATTGATGTTTTTACTGTATTTTTGATTAAATAAACTGTGCCTTGGTGAGCATAAGTAACTAATTTCAAAAACATAATAATAATAAAAAAAATTACAAACCAAAAACTTTTGAAATGTAGTGTAACACTTAACTTGTATGTAAAATTACAAACCTATATTCAAACCTATCATTAAACACACACAAAAAAAAATTAAAATTTAATGTAATATTAATTTAATGTTTACATTTAAAATGGTAGCCTAGTTTAGACTAGATTAGCAAACAATTTTCAATGTCCAACCTGAACAGGTCCAAAACCTTATTCAAAAAAACTATTCTGCTGTGGTGATTTGTATAAAGGTGTTCTGCTGAATTTTTATCACACCAGTAAATTTGTCAATGTGGCCCCTGTGATGAGAGGCATCGTGCACTGCACACCATCACACAGAATCCCATGCACATACACAGTTGCATGCAAAACAACTTACTGACAGAATTTCAATGCTTCTTCACTTTCAAAACATTCAAAAGGAAATCCAAACACCTCCATCAAACTTCATACACAATACATATACAATGCTCAACAGGTTAGGAAATACAAATCAAGGCCATACACCTTTTCCCTCCAAAATCAGAAGGAAGCGGACATAAACGGAGACATGTCCAGTAGTCAGGATAGGGGAAGAGGAAACCCAGCACAGAAAACCATGGAGAAACGCAGAGTAAATGAGCGGCAAAGCATCAGGCTCAATACAGACTCAGAGAGCAGTGATGAGTGGAGTAGATGGAGAACCAAGAATGGTGATCACGGCACGGAAATGAGGCCCACATGCAAGCAAGCTCAGGGCCGGAGAGACCGGGCTGGAAGAAAACATGCGCCAACCTATCCCTCATGATGACACTGCACTGAAACAACGGCTGCCGAAATCAGCAGAGCTTCTTCATGTTCTCCAAAAAAGAAAAAGAGCTTCCAAACTGTTCTTTAGAATGAATTTGGTGGTTTTCTAGGTGCAAATGTTCTTGTCTAAGCTACCAGACACAAGGTCACTGTCCTGTGCACATTTAAAGCTGAAGTGTGTAATTTTTTTGACATTAAATGAATAATAAATACAGGCTATACTCAATCGACAGCATTTGTGGAATAATGCTGAGTACCTCTAAAACTTATTTTAACTTGTCCCTCTGTTTCAAAAACCTGGGTTACAGTGAGGCACTTGCAATGGAAGTGAATGGGGCATTAAAATGCTCATGGTTTCAATAGTATAGTAACAAGACAAAAACAATATGACTGTTAGCATGGTTTTAAAATGGAAAAAAAAAAATGTTTTTTAACATTTTCTGTTCATTTATATCCAATTTTACAATTTTGTTACCATGAAAACACAACTCCATGAACCCGAAAATGATCATAAAAATGACAAGAACAGCTTTACAGATCAAATAATACTAAAGTTTTAACTTAAGAAATGAGATCACCTTAAAAATAAATAACTAAATAAAACGAGGGATGACTCAACTTTATTGAAAATATTATTTTAATAATTAAAAAGTTTAAATAAGTATTTAGAAAGAAAATGAGGGGTGAGTAAATTATTTTAATTATCTTAATTAAAACAATATTTTTAAAACCGTTTTAAGAAAATGAAGGGTGAGTAAATTCTTTTCATTATCTTAATTATTTAATAATTAAGAATAATTCTTTAAATAATTTAAGACAATGAGATGCGAGTCTAAATTATTTTAGTTATCTTAATATTTAATTATTTTAATAATGAAAGATAATTATTTTAATAACTGAGATTATTAATTGTGTAGATTCATTTCTCTAAAAAGAAAAAAAATAATATTTCAACTTCAACCAATGAGCTTGAGGTCAGGACTAACGGTTCACCCAACCAATGGAAGAATGAAACTAGTTTTAAATATAATAACTATTTATTCCACTTGGTGACACTGGCTTAGAAATGACACACTTTAGCTTTAAAAATGCATTTTCTGTGATGTCTTTCCTTACGGATCCATTCAGCTCATTTTTACTTTTAGACACTGTTCTAACAAGCAGTTTTCCAGTGAAGCATAATGAAAATCCCAAGATGGAGTCCCGTTTTTGAAAAAGTGGTACATATCTCTCTAAACAATGCCCATGGGTAAAGTAGCTACCATGGCCAAATGAAGGGAGGGAGGTAGTAAACAAGAGGAGACACAGGTGGAGCCGAAACAGGAAGCGAGGTAAAGAGCATAAAGAACATACCAAGTCTAGTACAGAGATTGCTGGAACAGCAGTCTGCTGCAGGAGAAACAAAAACATACAGAGCAACCAAAGGGTTGGGTGAGAGAGAATAAAAAAAGAATTAAGAAATAAAGAAAAGGAGGGGTTTTCGAGAAGATAAAAGTAAAATAAATAAATAAATAAAAAACATTGGCGCAGTGGGCCGGGACGCAGTGATGTGCTGCCAGGAACATTCCAGGGCAGTATGGGTCTGATTAGCGCCAGCGGTCCACTTCCCTTCCACAAACATTTGAGCTGGTGAAGAATTTCCCCATCATTCCACGTCCCCCCCACTGAAGCACTGGCAATATTTTTCCTTCAAACACACAGGATTGTGTTGACCTTCCCTTAGACGGCTCGACCTGCCAACTCCTCAGAGATGGAGCGATATCAAAGCCAGCTTCCAGCAGTGTGCTACACACAGCAGATTCTCAGGTGGACGCTATGCTTCGCATGACAGCTGCTACGGCAGGTGCTGGAGGAAAGAACATTAGTGGGGGCTGATGTTTGTGCTAGCGCTGAAAGTCTCACAGACTTGGAAAGCACAAGGAAGCTGTTTGGAAATGCTGCACACATTCCAGCCCACCAAGAAGTCAAGAGCCTGAATTACACTGCAGTAAACTCACGTGTTTTGACATTAGAAGCTCATTACAGGCTGTTTTCTGGACACAGATTAAGCCTTTAGTTACTAAAAGGGCTAGGTGATACATCCAATATTTATTATACATTATACATTTCTTAGTCTCAGCCTCAGACGTCACGCCCACGGACCGTTGGCTAAACGTCTGATGCATATGGGACACAAAAGTGGAAACACTTCAGGAGTGTCGAAGTCGTCATCGGATTGGTTGAATTCTACAGGATTTCCGGGAGTAATATGTATCGCGTTCTTTAACGTTCCGTCTGTAAACAAAGATGCCGTGACGCCAAACACCCTCACGAAAGAAGAAAGCCGTAGTGTTTACAACTGTGACGATGAGCGCTTATCAGGATCAACTAAACGCTGGAGTTTCAAAAGTATGTGAAATATTTAAAGTTCGTGGCATAGAATCTTTAAAATATGTCCGCGAGTTTTACACACCGGTCTGTTATTGTGGCGACATTTCCACACCCCGAAACATGACGATGAACGAAACGAACTGTGATTGGTTGTTTGACATGTCGGTCAAACGGCCTCATGGGCGGGCCTTGGCCAATGAAAGTTGCCATGGATTCCAGACCTTCAGACGTCAGTCTATACGCGAGACTATAAATTTCTTAGAAACATTATAAATTTCTTTTCTTGGCTATAAAGAAAATAGCCATTTTGAATATTTAATACATATAGCCATTATGCATCCTAAAAGTTACAACACATCTTAATGGCAAATTAGTTCATTCGAAAGGCACGTCAATGATTTGTTAGTCATCATTCAAAAATGTTAAAAGTTTTATAAAATACATTAAAAAAAAATTATTAATTTAAAAAGTGTAGTAAAATATATTAAAATAAATACATATATAAATGTCATTTTAGAAAATACATAAAAAGATAAATGTTGCTTACTATGTATCATTATTTTGGTGCATAAAAATAATTATATATGAAGAGTTCATTTGCAATAACCGATAACTCTTTTCAGAAATCACGTTTTTTTTATTGCGCATTCCAAGTAATATCAATCAAACTGCAGTTGGGTTGTTTTGATTAAGTAATAATAACTTA
>NW_015544213.1:1307781-1313914 GCF_001515605.1 Sinocyclocheilus anshuiensis | reverse complement strand
TTTAGTCAGCTTTGACGAAACTCCTCTCAGCTATCACGACTTTTCAAAGTGAAAGTAGCCTTTTCACCTGACCTGAATACAGCACGCTGATTCGCTAAAATTGACTTATCGGCACAACAAGGGCGCTTGTCGGCTTCTGCAGTAAAACGTGAACTCGCGATGCCTTCAAAGTGGACAAAACCGGCTTTTCTGACAAAACGTGTTTAGGGTTCAGATCGCACTGTATGTGGAGAATAATGCATGGCAATCAGCTCATTTTTTTGAAAGTGGCGTTTAACGAAACTCCTCTCAGCTAACACGTCTTTTCAAAGTGAAAGTAGCCTTGTCACCTGACCTGAATACAGCACGCTGATTCGCTAAAATTGACTTATCGGCACAACAAGGGCGCTTGTCGGCTTCTGCAGTAAAACGTGAACTCGCGATGCCTTCAAAGTGGACAAAACCGGCTTTTCTGACAAAACGTGTTTAGGGTTCAGATCGCACTGTATGTGGAGAATAATGCATGGCAATCAGCTCATTTTTTTGAGAGTGGCGTTTATCGGTATATATATATATATATATATATATATATATACACATGTAAATGTACTATAAAAAATGTAATATAAAATACAAAAATGTAATAACAGACTATCACTGTGATAGTCTGTTATAAAATTTTTGTATTTTATACAATTTTTTATAGTGCATTTTATTGTATAATTTTATTTTATAGTATAATTTTTGAAGCCTAGGTGTGTTTTAATTATCAATATTTTTTGTCTGAGTGTTTTTCCGTGCTTTGTTTCGATTTTAACAAATGTGCTATAGAAATAAAATGTGATTATTAAAAATAATAATAATAATAAATTGTATTGAATTTTTTTGTATCACCCAGCCCTAGTTACTAGCAAAATCAATGGTCTTAATTCTCCACCCTGCTCAGAGATGAGACTTCATATGCGCCTGAAAAGGCCTTGCATGTACACAAAATATGGTCATGTCTTGTTAGAGACTGTTAGCACATTTCAAATGATCCTGATTCTGATCCTACTGTAAGTGGTTGGTTAGCCAGTAACTACAAGTCAGAAATGCTTCCATCGCTGATTTGTTTTTAGAAGTTAAATGAATATTTCATTTTAAATGGCAGATGAGATCAGGAGAGATGTACTGATCTGGACGAGGCAGGTTGATGCTGGTGCAAGCAGTGGAATCGGGTCCAGTGCTTGGCATTGGAAAGCCCTGCTCCTCCCCTCCATCAGCGCGCATTATATATATCAGCAGTGCAGCATGGAAAAGCAATGACATAGGCATGTTGCAGGAGCACATGGCAAAACATTCATTACAACAGTGGAGACTAAATCATCACACAGGGAATCCCAGGATAGTTGTTAAGTTGTTCCATTACCAGTCTGTCCTGCTGCTGACTGCGGATTCAAATGTAATGCTAAAGTCTACGAACATACAAAAAAAAGAGACCTGCACTCGACTTCAAACAGCACTGCAGAAGTTTACAACTAACTTAGATTCAATCTCTCCAGCAATGGGAAAATTCAAGTGTACTCGAGTAAGACTAGCTGTTTTGAAAATCTCCTGACTCTTTTGAGTCTTTCCAAAGCAATTGAAAAACAAAATTAATGCTCAATCGTCTGTGTAAGCGTGGAGAAAAAGTACATTACCAAACCATTCATCAAGCTAACACTTAAAATACTTAAAGTCAACATGATAGGCATTACAACCCATTTTACTTGATTGTATCCATAGGGATATGGCTTATTTGACTGAAAAAACGGGTGCTATATATCAAAATGAATCCTGACGTATACTAACATTTAAAAGTTTGGGGTCAGTAAGATTTTTTAAGGAATTAATACTTTTATTCAGAAAGGATGCATTAAATTGATCAAAAGTGACAGTAAAGACATTTATGATGCAACAAAAATGTATATTTCAAATAAATGTGGTTCTTCAAAATTTTCTATTATCCTAAAAAAATATAAAAAAATAATAAGCACCATAACTGTTTTCAACATTGATAATAATGATAAATGTTTCTTGAGCAGCAAATCAGCATATTAGAATGATTTCTGAAGGATCATGTGACACTGAAGACTGGAGTAATGATGCTAAAAATTCAGCTTTGCATCACAGGAATAAATTATATTTTAAAATATATTACAATAGAAAATAGTTATTTTGAATTGTAATAACATTTCACAATATTACTGTTTTTACTTTTTATTTTACTGCTTTTAGCAATCAAATAAATGCAGCCTTAGAGAGCATACAAGACTTTTTCAAAAACCAAACAAAAATAAATAAAATAAAAATTCGCACAGACCCCGAACTTTTGAACAGTTGTGTATCTAATTTTTTTTTTTACCAACGATTTTCATTATTTTCCAATTGTTTGTGATTCCCAAATAAGCAAATGCACTCACAAAGTAGTTTTTCCTGACAAAATACTTTAGATCTGAGCATAACTAGAGCAATTTCTATTCAATAAAGATGACTTTTTAAGATGTTACTCATTTCACTGAATTTTCCAGGCCTGGAAATCATAATTTTAAATGTTTTGTTGTTGGAACCACTGGAACCCTGTGTATTTGATTACCATTAAATCTCGCATTACAGAAATCATCAATTAGCAAATACTGTATGTTTTACTATAGCTTACTATGCAGTGACAACTACTATACCATTTGTAGGTTAGCTACTGGTCGGTTTCAGATGGGGAATAAGTTTTGATGAAAAATATAAAGACTTTTTTGGATAAACTATTTAGTAAATGGGGTCAGTTTTGATTTCATGTTGACTTTAACTGTTTATATTCACACATTAATCTAGCTATCCCACTTCCCATGTCTGCTCACCCGTGCTCTCTTCTCAGCCTCCAGTCTCTGCATAATTAGCGTGGTGTCTACATCTTCGTCATCCTCCTCCTCCTCATCCTCCTCGTTCTGCTTGGACTCCTGCAGTCTCTTCTGGAACTGCCACTCTAGCATGAGTTTGCGCAGACGGTCATTCTCCTCGGCCGTGCGTTCGGGTTTGGCCTGAAGCTCCTGGATCTCCTTGTCCAGGAGGTCCACAATGTGAAGCTGCTGCTGCTTCTCCAGTTTCTCACGGGCGTCCCTCTTCCAGGGGTCAGGCGACAGGCTGTCACTGGCGGACAGTTCCTCCTTGCTGATGGTGATGTATTGCAAGTCACGTCTCTCAATGGTGCGTGGCTGCTGCTGGGGCAAGAGGTCACGTATTACTGTGTCCTGTGGCGGCTGGCGGGGAAGGCTGGATAGCTTGTCGGGTCGAGCGGGTTGTGGCTGTGGTGGTTGGGGCGGCTGGACCGGTGGAAGGTACGGTTGGGGCACCTGCATGGGAAGCTGTGGATGGGGCATCTGTTGGTGCTGAGGGGCGGGCGGCTGCGGACCGTGCTGGTTGTTGTGCATGACTGGGCCGGGAGGGTTGCGGATCTGCACCAACTTTCGCTCTTGGTCTCTTCTCTTTCTCTCTCGTTCCTCTTCAAGCCTGGCCTTCTCCTTCTCATACCAGCGCTGTTGCTCCTCGCGTTTCTTGCGGTCGGCAGTGGCCGCAGCGGCTGCTGCCTGCTGCTGCGTAACGGAGGGTGGTGGAGGAAGCGGCAGGTTGGTTTGCGGCTCGTAGTCGTAGTGCGCAGGTGGAGGAGGAGGTGGAAGATCTGAACGGGAAGGTTGGGAGACGCCCACGGGGCCAGAGTGTGGTGCTATTGGGGTCTTCCAGCGGCCAGGGCCGCTTTTGTGATTGCCTTGGATCCTGGAGCCAGAGGATGACGAGTAGTTCAGGTGTTCTTGGCTGGAGGTGCTGGACTCCACCGAGGAGGACATCTGGTGGTTCCAGTGTTCGCCACCGCCTCGCTGGTACTCGGCCTCACGCTGCTGTTGCAGGTGCATCAGGTCTTCCTGGCGCAGGTGTTCACCTGGGTACCCGCCCGGCATGTCGCACAACTCCTCCTGAGAGTGAGCAACCCGCTAGCAGGGCACAATGACACAGCAGTGAGACATATTTATGCAAAAATGTGACATATCTGTAATGTTTGTTGCGCATAACCTTAAAAAGCTTGTAAAATTATGCTTAAAATAGGCCCAAATTTAATAGATAAACCAAACGGAAAACTAGACAAATAAATAAACAAATAAATATGATAAATTCTTGAATTTCAAATGACAATTGAATTTTTCCAAATCACATTTAAAGGATGCAGTCCTTAGTGATGCTTAATATAATTTAATTTAAGTATTATACAATTCACATTAAATTAAACTAAATTAAAAGAAAATGTAATCTGATAATCTGATTTGATCATAAATCTGATCATAACTTGGAATCAAATAGACATTTTGGCAAAGCATATTAGTAAGAGATAATACACACTGCCCTTAAAAAGCTTATGGTAGGCAGTTTTTTTTAAATTTTATTTTGTGATGTTCTTAGAAGTATTTTAGGCTCACAAAGGGTGCATTTACTTGATCAAAAATACAGTAAAAACTGTAATATTGTCAAATATTATTACAATTTAAAGTAACTGCTTTCTATGGTAATATATCTTAAAATGTAATTTAATCCTGTGATGCTAAGCTGAATTTTCAGCAGCCATTACTTCAGTCTTCAGTATATTTTGTTTTCAAGATTCTTTGATGAATAGAAACTTCAAAAGAACATAATTTATATGAAACAGAATTGTAACATAATAAAGGTCTTTACTGTCACTTTTGATAAATTTAATGCATCCTTGCTGAATACAAGCATTCATTTTTTTCAAAGAAATCTTACTGACCTCAAATTTTTAAATGGTAGAGTACATTATACAAACATAGAATACTATACATGATCTTACTAATAAATAAATAGACATGAAATAATCTACAATAACTGTACAGTTAGTGTGCTAGTACTATAGTTATACTGTGGTACTGCTAGTGTTTTGAGTTGACTGTGGTACCAGCACCATTCATATGCATTCTAATATGGCTAACCTGCATAGCCATGCTGTTGTTAGAGTGGTTATCCATAGGGGGGAGAGGCTCCAGTTCGTTGTTTTGCCAGGGCTGCCCAGGGCCCATCCTGTCCTGAGATTTGGAGGCTGGGAAGGTGAAGTATTCCCTTGGGTACGTCTGAGTGGGGATCGGATACGCCTCTGGATGGGTTGGAGAGGGCTCCTCCTGTAGGACAAACAGGGTAAAGACAGATTAGACTAAATTGGGACAGTCTAAATTCACATTCCATGTCTTTTTAGTGTATTATAATTGATTACAGAAACTAGTATAAGAGTTTGCATGTACTATATGTGTATAAGTCAATGAGAATCAAGGAGTGTGGATCAAAGAGTGATTGGCCAATCAGATGGTGGTTACAGACAAGATTAGGATTAATTACAACAAGAACACAACAAAGAGTCACGAATCAGGTTTTTATTAGGCTTCTATTAGGCTGTGGTTTTAGAGTCAAAAAAACATGTGCTAGTATGTGTTTGGATTTGAGAGTTTCTGGTGATTTAATTAAAACCAGAGGAGGCCTCACTGAAGAAGACAACTGCATTACAATATCTGAAAGTGCAACACATTTCAGCATTAAAGGGGTCATATGATGCGATAAACATTTTTCCCTTCTCTTTGGAGTGTTACAAGCTCTTGGTGCATAAAGAAGATCTGTAAAGTTGCAAAGACTAAAGTCTCAAATCCAAAGAGATATTCTTTATAAAAGTTAAGAGTCAACCACGCCTACCTAAAACGGCTCGTTCTAACACGCCCCCACATGTCTACGTCACGATGTGGGAAGATTTGCAAAACGCCACCCAAATGTTCACGCAAAGAAAGAAGGCGTAACTTTTATTCTCGCTGTAGTATTGTTGTTGCCACTGCCGCCATGTCGTGAAGGCGCTGTGTGTTTCGTTGTGAAAGCGAAACTACCGTGGACGAAGCGGAGTCCAGCCCGGGGTCGTCACATGTGCTTGCTGCAAGCCCGCCCACCGTGCCGTTCTCAAGCCCACCGGCTACCCGCTCACTCTAGCCCCCGGCCTCCGCTCACTCTAGGCGCCGGCCTCTGCTCACTCTAGCCCGCCGTGTGTGACGCTGTGTTTTGTTGTGAAAGCGAAACTACTTTGTTTGGCCTTCCAAAAGAGGAC
>NW_015544213.1:1273104-1307694 GCF_001515605.1 Sinocyclocheilus anshuiensis | reverse complement strand
GCTTGTTGTTTGTCATTTCTCCGATCACAAATGCAGACATGGTTTTATGTTTACGCGGCGCGATGCAATGCAACGCGTAAAAAGACAGTATAAGACATTATAATTCGTAATTATGTCCCCACTGGATGCAACAAATGCCTCGTTTATAATGGGTTTTAATGTTTTTGTCTCGTCGCTCCGGCCGGGACAAGGCATCACAATATGGTAAGGGGCGTAACATTTCCGTCACACGCTTGAGGTATTCGGACAATCACAACGCACTGGATAGCTGGCCAATCAGAGCACATCTCGCTTTTCAGACCGATGAGCTTTGTAAAAATCGACACGTTTCAGAAAGGCGGGGCATAGAGGAGAAACAATAATGTACAGTATGTGGAAAATAATGTGTTTTTTGAACCTTAAACCACATAAACACATTTCATTACACCAAATACACAAAATAATATTCTTTTTAGCAACATCATATGACCCCTTTAACTATTCTCATGTGTTTCTGGATATAAGGGAGTAACACATTAAAAAAGGTGGCACTACTAACTTATCTACATATTTCAGTGGTGTGTCATTAGCTCAGCAGTTTACAAAAATGTTTATCTTCTCTAGCAATGAGTCATTATTCCAATTAATTGTGTAGCATGACAAAACGCTACAATTCACTTTCGGGTTGGTTCAAAAGGTTCATTGCGATTTGTTAAAGTCACTCAACATTGTTCCCAGAACTCCAATGAAGCAATTTTACGCCCTCTTTTTTTTTCTAGCAAAATATATTTGTAGTCAAACACTGATATTTATATGTTTTCAATTGAGTTATAGAGTGTAAGTTGCTGTTATTGTTCCCCAAAACAGCTTCAATGCAGCCGAAGTAGCCACTTTTTCTTAATGACTTTGTAAATAACTTACTAGGAATGGGAATCGTAAGGAATTTATTAAATCAAATTGTATGTACCAGTATTTGTTTGATTTACTAAAAAGAACCAGCTCATGAGAGACATTTGCTTGAGAATTTTTTAAACTACACTAGTCATGTTGTATGATTTAATTCACTAAAAAGAATCAACTCATAAGACTCATCCATTTGGAAAATTGTTGGGACTATAGTTTTCATTTGGTATGTTTTTGAATCGTTAAAAAAGCCAGCTCATAAGAGACATTTGCTTGGGAATCAGTTAAACTACACTGGCCATCAGGGACGCGGGAAGTAGGGGTGCTGAGGGGGCTGCAGCACCCCCTGTTTTCACATGGTTGCAAATGCAACGCCAGGTTTGTTCATTTAAATTTATTCAGTTTTAGCATTTAATAATTTATTTGAAATGATCTCTGAAATGTAAATTGTAAGTGTGCTATAATAAACCCATGTTTATCTTTATAAACATGATTAATTTTACTTGTGATGTTTTCTATATGGGATGATTAGCCTAATCCTCATGAACACGTGACGCTAGCGCCCCCCCAACACGGACACACACAGCACCCCCAACCGAAAGCATCTTCCCGCGCCCCTGCTGGCCATGCTGTATGTTTGTGATTCAATAATAAGGAATCAACTTATAAGATTCATTTGTTTGAGAATGAACTGGACTGTACTTTTCACATGGTACGTTTTTAATTAATTAAAAGAATAATTTATTTAGTAACTGGTTAAACTATACTGGTCATGCTGTATGTTTTGATTCGTTTCCAACTCATCCATTTGGAAAATGGCTGAACTATACTTTTCATGTGGTATACTTCTGAATTGTTAAAAAGAACCAGCTCATAAGAATCATTTGTTCTGGAATCAGTTGACCTATACTTATACCTATAGTATATAAGTTTTGATTCACTTATTCATCTTATTCATTCAGAAATGAGTTGGACAACACAGGTTGCACTGTAGATTCAATATCAGTGTTGCTAAATAGCAGTGCTAGAAACTCTCTTAATTCACAGGGAAAAAGAGTTTTAGCACACTCATGCAACAATCATCTTAGAGGTGCCGATGATTGTGTGTACTCACATCAGGGCAGAGGTTACCCGTCGAGACCGAAGTGATCTTTCCTGGGGCTCCAGGATAAACAGGCTTCCCACCTGGACTCTGGGCCTGGTCTTTAGGGAAAAAAAGGTGCATATTATTACTATAATGTCAGCACTTGAAAATGAGCCATACTGATAAATGTGTCAAGTGTTTGAAGTGGCACACTTACTAGCCACGTTTGGGCTGGAGCGGTGGTCTGCACGGTTCTTCAACAACCTGTCCTCCTTCTTTGGTTCAGGATAGGTGTCCCACGTGCCCTGGGGGCTCTCAGGCGAGCCGTTCTGCACAGAGTTGTTGTAGAGCTCAAAGCCCTCGCTCTTTGGTCTCATCTTTCCCTTGTCTCCACGTCCACGGTCTGATGCTGCAGAGATGAAAAAGAGGCTTGAATTAGACTAAATTCAGCACTGGGGAAGTGCCCATCTCTCTGTAATGGGGGAAATCACCCACAATGCACCAAATCAGAAACATTACCAGACATATGTCGAAAGCATTTATATTTAACGCAACTCTTGAACCATTTGGTGTGTAACTGGGAACACTGTAGGTGCCAGGTCCACCACATTTCCACCTTTTTAAGGAATTAGTCACGCTAGCATGCGTTGTGGCAGCCGCTGATATTTTTTAAGCAGAATACTGTTACTTACCGCGGGGCATCATGGGGGACGGCTGGTTGAGAAGCGTGGCCAGACCGTGGTAAATGGCTCCCTGTTTGGCCACCTCGAGTGTTACGACTGAGCCGGTTCGTGTCATCAATTCCGCCGCCCTACAAGACAGAGACATCTGAGCAAAACACACAAAACTGCAGACTATGATGAATGAATTTCAAGTTCAAAGCATTATTTGTGCAATCCCACAATCCCATGAGAGATTATTTAAAGAGACTAATCTCATAGAATGTCTGTTTGGATTTGCCGTCAGCTGACTGTAAACAAAGAGACGGAGGCTGGAACGAATCCCAAAGGCAATTTAAGTTGTGTCTATTCACAAGGCTTTTGAGCCATATGCTTCTCATTTAACTCAAATCCACAGATTTGAGAGTTTCATCAATTCCACCACTTCTCAAAACTACAAGCATAAATGCAATTTTTCTGACAGAAATGAGAATGTTTTTTGAGCCGTTTTGACTTTGCAAACAAAAGGTGCTTTGTACTGCACAGATTAACGGCTGAAAATGCTGAACTAGGAATAAATATGCTTGAAAGTCAAATCCAGGATAATTACATAACAACTGTCAGAAATTTAACTTCTCCATGAAAGGGCAATATTTGTCACTTTTCAGAAGCTCTCTCACTCTTTTTTATTTTAAAGAGTGCATATTTTTTTAAAAGCATATAAAAATTAAAGTCATTCAGCATGCCACATATATTCAATAATCATTTTAATGGCGTTTTTACCTGGCTATGTTCTAAAGACTGAGAGACGTCAGTCATATTTTGTACTTACACAACTTAATTATATATATTAAGACACAGTCTTTGTTTATGTGGTGTAATGAAATGGTTTTAGAATGCAATCCTTTTGTTTATTTAACTGAGATGCTCATCTTTTTCGATGTAGCCGGAAATTGCATGCTTTACCTGTAAGTCCATTTAAAATTTATTTAAATCCCATTCTACAGACATCATTAAAGGTCCAAATGCTACAGAATTACCTCTCTTGTGAGAGGCCGACCAGACTTCGCCCATCCACGCTGAGCAACTGGTCTCCTGCAGCCAGACGCCCATCCTAAAGAGAAACATTCAAAAACAAGACTCAAACAGTCATTAAACGGCAAGGTTGAACTAGATTTGTACTTTTTATGAAAAAAAATAAATTTTACAGATTTTACAGCTTCAACTCCAAAAATAGTACCGAGTACTTTCAATAGCACTAGTAAGTATGAGAAATCACACTTAGTGGTTTCTGAAGAAATGAGGTCACAGCATCTGCATTTGCCCATAAAGAACATCACAATATAAACCAAACCGAACTCACCACGTCTGCCGCACCTCCTTTGACAACAGACTTGATGTAAATGCCAAGTTTGTCCTGTCCGGCACCCTAAAAAACAGAAAAGAAAGATTATTAGCACTCTGGGAAAGATCTAAATGTCATTTACAGGCTTCACTAGTTCCACTGTGGAAACTGCTGGACAAAGAAACCAGGCGCTCATTCATGAAAGACTATAAATCTGGAGCCAGCAGTGAAGACATTCATATAAATAAACTCATTCATAAATTCAGAGCAGATCTGAAGTAGTTTTTGTTCAAACTAGCCATGATTAACCCTCTCAAAATTCTTCATCCTATATCCTGGGTCAGAGGTCATCATCTGACACGGGCCATCTGCCTGCTGGACTGTGCACCCATTGAGATATCAGCTCGACCTAAATGCAACTGCATGCTAGAGAAGCATCTTTTAAAATAAAATCTGGTAATTAACTTCAAGATAAAATGATGCATTCATTGAATCCCTTCCTGTAGACTTGAAATAGTAATGCCATACAAGTTTCAACACTCAAACATAACATTTCTAACACGCAATGCTCCATAACTCTGCACGTTAAATGGTCTGTTCAAAGCTTTAAGCTGACGGAGCACCACTGACATGAGCTTTAAAGGGGTTTGTTTAAGGACTGCGGTTTCAAGTTAGTATCATTTGTTTTTTCCAATGGCTGGATTTGCTATTTGAGCAAGCAAGTACCCAAAATCCCCTGGCTGCTGCCAGAGGTTCTATTTGAGAGGGATCATGCTAAAAATTAACTATAAAAATGTGAGGTCTGTATTACATTCCCAGCCATCTCAGCTGTTTTCTCATACAGAAACACAAACTGCTCATACTCATCCACCTGACAAATCCTCACATCTGTACAAATATAGCTAAACCAGCACTGTGACCTAAATGCAGTTTTTTGTCTTAGGAACTGTTCACAAGAAAAGAGAAAATTCAATACTTCACTCATTTGTGTATATTTGAATTAATAATAAACACATAAAACACAAAATAACCAACAACGTGAAACCAGGTGGAAAGTGTCTAGAGGCACCATATTTGAATGTGCACAATTTGAAATATTTTCACCTAATAAATATCTGTCGTTGTACAGAAACCTATCCTATGATTTGAGAAGACTAAACAAAAGTGTAGAGACAGTAAGATTTTGTTTTTGCTTTTTTGTTCAAAAATTAGTCAAAAGTGACAGTAAAGAAAGGTCAGCTTTATATCACAGGAATACATGACATTTTATAATATTTTAAAATAGAAAACGTATTATATCAAATAGAAAAATATTTTGCAATATTGCTGTTTTACTGTGTTTCTGATCAAATAAATGCAGCCTTGGTGAGCATAAGAGACTTCTTTCAAAAACATTATAATAAAACCTACTCTCCCCAAACATTTGAACGGTACATATAGCGCACAAATCATATGGACTACTTTAAAGCAGTGTTTTTACCCATTTCTGGAGCTTGACAAACCCAGTCCCCATCCACTTTCATTGTACGAAAAAGAGCTAAATAACTGCACTTGGAAATGGAAAAAAGAAAGGACTGCTCCTTTAAAAGTCAACAAATGTCTTCTGTGTTCTAGCAGCCTCATATGACCTCTTTCAACAGTAAAGTATGTACTTCTAAATTCCAGGGCCAAATCTCTAAAAGTCCATGCCATACTCCAAATGATGCTTTCATGGTCATAACAAACCATTACTAAATGGCACACCATCTAAGTCTAAAACACTCAACACGCAGGTGCAGACTGAGCCCGCTGGATCTGGTTTTTCCTTTGGTTTATGAAAAACTCATGCTGATCAACACAGGACTGCCATATGCCGTCTACAATTTACCACACAACCCTGCTGTTGTATGCTGTTTTTAGCCTCACATATTCACGCACCTCAGATGTCAATAACAATCTACCTTGAGCAGGAACACTTAAAGTGAACCCGTTCTGGTCGTCAATGGAGTACGATGCCTATTGGGTTCAAATGGTGAAGTTACTGCTACTAGGTGGCTCATTCTGAAATAGCTTCTCAAATGGTTTTATTAGACAATGATGAGACAGTCCTTCATAAGATGAGATGTGAAAACTGCACCGTACTGAATTTGTTTGGTCATCACTTGATTTGATTGGTATGTGCACCACATTGCTCATAAGCATTTTATGTCAAAGTGAAAAACCGAAAAGAAGCTGACCAGAAGCAATGGATCGAGAAACCCAGTAACAGAATCTGCCTGGGAAACAGCAACGTCTTTTATTCTGCCATCTGAAATAAAGCCAATGTTAGCCACAGACCCCCATAAACCCACTCACATTACACTGGCATAAACACACCCTACAATTCAAACACAGCCGTAACATGAACACCAAATGAATATCACTCAGAAATCTCAGTTAACTTTCAGGATTTAACCACAAATATAAGGAAAATATCAACAGGCCTCTAACATGCTTGAGGTCATACCAGCTATAAAGCAATCGGCCAAACTGAATTTCAACATTCTTTACAGTCTAAAAAAGTAAAAAAAGAAAAAGCACAAAGTTCCACAGAACCTACAGCATTAAATCAAGGGTGGGCTCACCAAATACAGAAATTTGCATGCACATCACATTCAAAAGACAATAACACAATAACACCATCAAAATGCTACAAAACCAGTCTACCGTGAGAACAGGTGATGAAATAAGGAAAACAGTAATGGAAAAATATGCAATCAGATGTCATAAATCATCTTGTGGTGCAGATGTGTAAAAACTACCTACCGCTTTGTTCTCTGATGACTACAGCACAAGTAACTTCTTTCCTGTATGTTGTGAGGGCGATATGATATGATCCTGGACAATGGTCCCTCCTCATAGGGAGTATACACAACAAACGGGGAGGGGGTATTCCAAAGGATCAGCCAGAATACTAACCAAGTTTTGGAAAGCTACTTGAAACATTTAGCTACATTACAAGCGCCTAAAGTTAAGGAGACAATTTAATTATTGGTTTAATGAAACTAAGACTGAAACAGTTCAATTTGTTAACATCAGTACATGCATTAGAAATCCCTAACTAACAATGAACATGAATTAACACTGAACAATAGTATAGATATTACTGTATTTGTATTGGTTTAAAGGGGTCATATGATGCTATTTTAAAGATCATTATTTTGTGTATTTGGTGTAACAGAATATGTTGACATGCTTTAATGCTCAAAAAACACATTATTTTTTAAATACTGTACATTATTGTAGGTCCTCTATGCACCGCCTCTCTCAAACACGTCGTTTTCAACAAAGCCCTCATCTGCTGTAAGGTCTCAACTTGTCTGAGGGAGATACATGTCTCCTGGCAAAGCCCAAAAGCTCTGATTAGATTTTGAAAGTACGTATTACACTGTGATGAGAAACAACCGTTCAAAAAACCAGTCTCTCCACATTAAAGAGTGAACCTGCGGTGAAAGACACATGAGAAGTCCTGAGGTTGAGCTCTGAGGCAGGGCGGGTTCCATGCCGTCTGAACACGTCTGACGCAGGAGTCTCGTGCAGACCTAGTGGGAGATCAACTCGGCTGACCTTTCCTTAGGAAACCTGGGTTAAACTAGCTTTGATCAAAGCCAAAAACCTGGCACGCAAACATGAAGTGGAGTAAGGTCTATAAAAGCCACTGATAAAAAACAGATGCATGTTAACAAGAGAACTAATTTCTACTGTTTTTAAAGCAAGGGGTGAGGTGATACTGGCACAGAGCTCGTTACTGTGTGCTGGAAGGCTAAAGAAGTCAATTTTACTTAGGATAGGGCTTGTTTCTTTCTAAAAGAAACAGCTTTATCACTAGACTGTAAGCAACAGAAGAGCATATTTGAAACGCTTTCATTGAGAATACTGTCATCAAATTTACTGAGCTCTCTTTTAAAGTTTATTATTTCCTGTGACAACAAAATAATCATTGGCAGAGCACTCAAAACACTCCATGCAAGTACACAAGCACAAAATCTCATTTAACATGTTGTTGCATTATCAAAATGAGAACATTATTCATTAAAACACAAATATGTGTTACATTCTCAGAGTTGCTGAAAGGGGGCAAACTGTCTTCCATGGTCACTCTTCCCTTTAAGGTCAAGTAGTCAAGGTCAAGACAGAGAAACAGTTTGAAGAGCAAGTTAGTTAAACTGATGGTATGTTCATCAGGGTTGTGCAACATTTAGAAATGAATTAAGAATAGCCTTAACATTTAAATTAAATTCCTAAATTGAGTGCAATTTTAATTGAGATAGCAAACATGATGGATAATTGGAATTCAAATTTTTTTATATAACTTAAGACGAACTTTGAATGCTAGCTTAAGATCTGAGGGTTTATAGGCCTTACGGACAGTATGATAGATATAATGATAGCTAGAACGACAGACAGACAAACAGATCTATAGACAGATAATAAGACAGACAGACTGACGGAGCGATAGACAGATAGACAGTAAGGCTGGGCAATTTTCCCGATTTAATCGATTAATTTGAATTTATTGTTTTGCCACGATTTTATTTTTTAGAAATTGAGGAATCGCGAGTTTGAATAGAAATATTACCAAATGTTAGAATTAGACACTTTGACAATATGCCGGTGATAACAGTAAAGAGAAACGAATGATCCAACCGCATGTCGGCGCACGTGATTAACCGCTCACGTGTGACGCGCTCTGTGAAGGACCATTAATATAGCGCTAAGCGCCATTCACACAGAATGCGCTTTTGTGTTGACAAAGATACGACGCGGGCAGTGGAATAGGTAAAACACGCAAGAAGTTCAAATTAGGATCTGTAATATTTTTCAAGGCTGCTTTTAATTGTACAGAAAAAAAAAAAATACATGCCTGATTCAAGAAGGGGGTCTGATGGCCACAAATTATTATTTTACTAACTTATTAATTTTAAGTTAAATTGCGCTTTGTTGGTATAGTGTCTGCTAGAATGTTAAAAATTTTCAGTGTTAAATATTTTGAAATTGTTGTTTTGTAATAGATTTTTTTTCTTTGAAAAGCAAGGCAAAACAGTAAAAAGCACATTCAGGCTTTTTAATTTATGCAATGGTGAAAAACAAATTGGCAAAATACATGGGGAAAAAAACTCGAAAAACCGTGTTCGGTATTCGGCCTTCGGCCCAGTGGTTAATTTTGTTCGGTTTTGGCTTCGGCCAAGAAATTTCATTTCGGTGGATCCCTAATAGTTAATGATAGTCTACTGGAGTAATACCTTCAGTCATTTTGAATTTGAATTACCGTGACTTTTGAAATTTTTTAAAAGCATTTTCCTCGTATTATTTCTGAACACATAATATGTATAAGACAAGTTTGTATAATATGTACTTGTAGTTTATGCATCTTTTCGGCAAAGATATTTAACAAGTGATTTGTTTAACATTTACATCATGTTGACAACTTCATGTGTGCTGCACTTAGAATAAAATTTTCTTTAACTAGAGGGTTAATAAAGAAAAAGTAACCTGAATCATGTTGTAGTTACATTTTCAAGTTGACTAGTTAAAAATCGTAAATAAAATCGAGAATCGGTCAAACATTCTAGAAAAATCGAGATTGTAATTTTTTGCTAAATCGCCCAGCCCTAATAGACAGACAGACAAACAGAATGATAGACAGATAATAAGACAAATAGACAAAACAAGACAGATAAAATGACAGAACAGACAGAGAGAAAGACAAAACAATAGACTGACAGATAGACTTATAAACAAAAGATAAAACAGACAGAACGATAGATGGAAAAACAGATAGACAGATCAAAAGACAGATACACAAAACAAGACACAGATAGACAGCTAAATAGATGGACACTTGGACAGATATAAAAACAATAGAACAGATAAAGATAAAATGATAAATGAGAGACATAACAGACAGGTAAACACGGACGGACGGACGGACAGACAGACAGATAGATATGTGCATGTCACTGAGCGTGTGGTGTGGGATGGATTGTGTTCTAGGTGTGGTTGTTTGGACACTGCCAGGAGCACAGCTCAAAGACAATTATAATGTCTGTGCGGCTAATAGATGTCTTGACATATCCAAATGTGAATATGTGAACACATCTTGTGTTGTAAACAATGTTTTACAGGAGCTAAATGCCTCATTAAAAGCAAAAATAGAAACCTTTATCCCTGCAGGCTTCTTCACAGCAGCAGGTCAGTAAACTTGGGGACGAACTGAGTCTGTTTACTTGAGGCCTAGCACTGGCTACAAGAACTTCTTCACACACAACGGGATACCACAAAAAACACAGTTCAATCACATATTTACCCTGCAAGCTGCTGTCTGGCACAGTCGGTATGGAAAAATATGCTTGCATCTGCAGTTCAGACATTAGACATTAACAGGAAGGTGTTGAAGTCTGAAGGTGTTCACTGATAACAGTACTTGGAGCAGATGCTCAAACCACAGAACTTAGTTTCCTTTGAAGGTCCTAAAACCACATGGAAGCAAGTAAACAAAGTCTACAGCTTCGAGGTCCCACCCTGGCGCTTCCTGTCCACGGAAAAGCTTCCCAAACCTGCCAGTGCAAATACAGGAAATTGGAAACCCAGCTTAGGCAAGATGAGTGCTTTCCAACCGAGGTAGAATTGAACTTCAGTCTTCACACCCCCCTCTTCAGTCTCAAAACACTTGTGGCGTATAGGGACCCGTATGCCAAACGCACAGCTTCCTGTTTAAGGCTTACGGTTGTGGATGTGATTCAGGGAGCTGCACGTGTAGGCATAAACGATCAAGTGTAATTTGTTAACAGCCCCAGGGAGTCAAGGCAGTGCCTGACCTCTGAACGAGATGATGGAGTCCACGGGGCACTAGGAAAACAGAAAATACATCTATTCACTGAAATTTGACCCGACATCATCATTTCCTGCCCCGATTAATCACCCACAACAAACACAGCAGTCAGGAAAAAAGCAGCCAGGACAGTAGTTTGCTCCTGAATGTAGCTGGTCCTTACCGACACGTCTAGACGGATGGAAGACAGATGGACTGCTGAGGCTGTCGGCTAATGGTGGGTGCAAAATATCATGACTAACACAAGAGGCTTTCAATAATGAGCTGCTTTCAGCCGATGGTCTTCATCACGTCTGAGTGGCCTCCATTCCGGCTCTAATGATCTGCAGACTCTTGGGCTGCTTGCTTCAGTTAAGAAAGAGACAAACAAAAAGGTCTGCCTTCCTTCACGGTCCGCTGGCGGTGCATTTAGAAGACAGATCAGTGTTTGGACACAAGGGAAATGTCTCTCCTATGAATATTTTATTGTAAAAGGACAGAGTTATGTCCAAGACATGAGTCACGACTCAATTTAAGAGTTTGGTTTTACGTGCAAGCTTGACATCCTTTGTTTCAAACATAAGAATGCCCCCAAGTTTTCCTAACTAACAACTTGGGATTGTCCTCTCATGTACTAAAATCTTGCAGCCCTTCTTGAATGACAGACACATCTGTAAACTTATAAATAGAAAATAGTGTCTATAATTCCCTACCTCTTCTCTTCAGCTCTGTGGACATGCAGAGTCAAGGTACGAAATGTCACAAATGTGATCATCTTGATGAACGCAAGCTGACAGCTTGAAGCATCTCTATTTAGACAAATGTAGGGGCTTGTCAGGTTTCATTTTGCCTGAGGACTGAAGTGAACTAGCTCTTGGGTAGGGGCTGCACCCACAAACATCAAAAGATCTCATCCCAAACCACAAGAAAGAAGTCCTGCATACCTAGAACAGTGGGTGGCCATACTGGTTTCTCTTCATATCAATTAAGGTTAGGAGACATAACGTTTGCAGAGACTCCGTGCAGGGCTCACATTCTGTTCTCCACTCTCCGAGTCCTCTGGAAATCCAGGCTCGCTTATGGGAGTCACATCCTTCTATTGTTGTCGTACATGAGATCAAGAAGCGCACAGAGAAGGAAGTCAGTGAGCTATAGTGCTCCAAACCAAGTACACAAACAAACAAAAAGTAGTTTTGCTTTGAAAAGTTAGGTTTGGCAATAAAACAGAAGACCGATCCTGAAGGCTTTGATTCTTGTGGCAACAACTCATTTCGGGGCTGAAGAAGAATGAATCCAGAAACGTGGGAAAATGTCAGGTAGGCACTCGTCAATGTGAAGTACAGAGGTCAGGATTTCCCTTGTTCTTCCCTCTGAATCTCAACACCATCCCAGAAGAGCTGTTATCGCACATCTGCAGCCTGAGCATATCAAGCCCTGTGATGGTAGCACGGCCATCCAGCTGGACTGACTCACCAGATTGTTTGCAACAAGTGATTCACTAACAGTGAGTCACTAACACTGCAATACATGGTGGAAAACTCAATGTTCAGAGCTTGCAATCATTATGCCTGTGACTCTGATTACAAGATACCGTTGTTTCTTTTTCCACATTTAAGTTTGAACACGTAGAAACGTACAGTACAACGTTATCTCAATCTAGCACAGGACAAAATGGAGATAGGCACCTTGCTAAACTATTCTTTATCTATACAGTCACTCTTATGTGTTTTTTTGTACGTAAACTGATATAGTTTTTAATGTGTGGCGAGATCCAGTAGAGAAAATTACCACCTGTACAATGTGCACGTGCATGTTTGTGCAGTCTGGTCGCATGACTCTGTTTACATTGGCAAAACCTTGCTTTCTCACACTTGATAACATTCACCGGAATTAATGTGTGCAAGCGTGCATGTCCTCATCCGGCATCTATATAGTCAAAAGCACCATGTTTCAGTTCCTAGAAAATTGATTGAAGTCATCAACTGATCTCAATTTTGCAACAGTGATAACATCTTTCAAAAAGTTGAAATGAGCAAAACAAGAAATAACGTTAATAATGTTATTTTTACTTTTAAATATATTAATTTTAAAAATATTTCTGTTGTATAAATGACCATTAGTTGAATGAAAATGAATTAACAACAAACAATAGTGTATTTATGAATGAAAATTAACCAACGTTTATGAACACTGGGCCTTATGTAGTTTATGACACACAATGATTTAACTAATGTTAACTAATTGAACCTTATTGTAAAGTGCAATCCTGACGGCAAACTATAATCCAACTAAAATCACTGTGCTGACTTTTTAGCACACCATTAATCTCTCAGTGTTTACTTGCTCACTTTCCCACATTAAAAAGACACACACTCCATGTCAAGTGGTTCCTTACCGGCTCCTTCCTCCCGACCACAGAGAACCACATGGTGCTGCGCTCTGCTCCGGAGTCGAGAATGAACTGAGGAATCAAATAATAACGGTCCACGAAAACTTATCCAACTGTTTCAAAAGCAGGCAGGTCTACTGAGGAGCAACTCCTGGGCTACATGCTCAACACAATATGCAAATATCTGAAGCCAGAGTAGAAAATACCACATCCAGACTGTTATTTAAGAGAAACTCCCACAACTCAATAACAGTTAGGTGAAGTTTTAGCGCAGTTCCAGCTGTGTCCCAGCTCCACACCAGGACAAATCGACTCTCCTCTTTAGATCCACCCCTTTGTCCCAGAGAGCATGCCTTACACCCCTTTTCACTCCTCCTTTCCTTCTCCTCCCATTTTTCACTCCTTCTCTCCCTTCTTTTCCCCCTGTTCTACCTCTACCAAGCTTTATACTTCCTCAGAGACACTCACAGATGAAAATAGAAGCAGTAAAGAGGAGGTTTTGCTATGAAAACGAACAGTTCCTGTTAACCCCCTTCTCCTCCCTCTACACCTCCCTTGCTTGCCTCTTCTCTGTTCCTGAACCTGACGCACATCTGGTGGGAAAAATGTTATTCTGTCCATCAAAGTGGTGAAAGACAGTCTACTGAACTGCAACTGTCTGTTCCATATAACCCACCGAGAAAAACCCAGTTTGAAAAATTAAGAAATATTTACTTGCACAGTAAAATCATAAACTGATCCATGTTGGATCTGAAAGCACTTTCTAACAGCATATATCAGTCAAACTAGTAAGAGTTTAGAGTATAAACAAAACCTTAATTTGCAATGTTGACATCAAAACTAACGAAACGAATCGAAACTTTCTATGCTTGACAAGTTTAACTGGTGGAATCATGCAAAACATGTAATATTTTAGCATATTAACTGAGCTGTAAACTCCAACATAATAGACTGCATTTTGTAAAAGGGGTGACGACCCAGAAGACATTTCCTTCTGCTGAAAGCAGCATACTAGAAAAGCGTTCAGTCCGACAAGGAAACAGAAAGATTTGCTTATGATTCCATTTCGTATCTGAATGTTTGACAAGCACACAGACCAGCTTGTGACTGAATCAAACAAAAGCATGTCCTCTTGAAAGCACATCCCTGTTTAGACCGTCTGTTATGACCTGAGCCTAGGAAACTATGCCACCACTAAGAATACAGCAGCCACCAACATCAGAAACCAAAAACCAATCCTCAGAAAGTTTAAATTGTTCTCATCAACTGTCAAACTAATCGGATCTAGTTCTAAGCCAAAACCCAAATGCCCCCCTCAAGGATTTAGGGTTTCATTCAATTACTCTCTAGATCAATTTTTATCACTGCCACAGCAGTCAGATCCATGCAAGAAGATCACAGTCTTTGAAAGGGGAGTAATATTAGTTCTTACCTTGGCTGCCACAATACTGAGGCCCATCCCATTGTGTTTCTTCAAAGTCACTGTCACAATTTCCGGTTCCTTCCGCATTGGCTGTAGAGAGAGAAGACAGGGGATTTTACTTGGGTTTTGGGGGGGGGGGGGGGGGGGGCTCGGGTCACTATTGTAACTTCGGCTTTAGGTCCACGCTGCTTCTGGAAGCTGCGTCTGGTGGCTGTTCCTAGAGAAAACTGAGCTAAGAGGAGGAGGAGGAGAGAGAATTAGGGAGGTTCTGCCACTGCTGGTTCTCAGAGCACAGCCGACCGCAGAGCGAAACGGCGGGCGCTGGAGACGAGTCAAGAATGAAAGCCACATGTGTCAGCTCCAGAGTGCATCAGGCCTCAGTGGTCTCGCTTACGCACAGGCCAGGCCTGGGAGAAAGAGACCAGCTTCCCACAGAGAGGCACCGTGCCAATACCTCTACTTTTGCGAGCCCCAAAGTGTAAATGGTGCACATGGCACGCATTCATTGTACAGGGAACTTTAGCTATGCTGCCCGTCCGTATTGTTGAGTACAGCTTTGGGGGTGGGAGCAGAGCTGGTTTAAAGCACAGTGGAGCTTTATGAACACTGATGGGTAATGCAAGAAATGTCCTTGGATGCTTTTGGTAAGGTTTTACAATAGGCAATAGGGCAAGCAATTTTAGCTTTGTTAAAGCATGTTCCTTTTGAAAAGGATTTTCTGGCATAGCTATCTTAATTAATGAATGCATAGACTACTAGAAACTCAGCTCCATCAGTAATCTAAAATAGTGTCTAAATACCCATTTGCTATTGGTGAATATTTTTTCCCAGCGTATAGTTGATGTCTGTCAACAAGGAACAATGCTTCAAGTGATCACTTGATCATAAACATTTTTTTTCTTTAAAATAATGTGTTATAAATAATGCACAGTACGACCAGAAACTGCAAACAAGGTACAATATGTGAGTTTACGGTAAGCATTGGTCCTGGGATGGCTGTAAGAAAAGGATGTGGGAGTGGGTGGGTTGGTTTGGCACAAGATCAAGCTGCATTCATCAGATTTCTCTGTGGTATTTAAACGCACTCCGAGCTCCAGCTTTGTCTGCTGTAGGGCCGACCGACATTGTGTAAAAATAAATAAAAAATAAGATTATGACATTATGTAACAAAAAAATTTACTTATGTAAAAATACGAGAAACATTAAAATAGACTAATTACAGGGGAGGAGGAGCATTTAAGGGCTTTGTGTGTTCAGGGTGAGGAGAAAGATATCATTTACAGTCAGTTCTTGGGCACTATGGTTAAATATTGCCCTCCGTGGTGTAATTAGTGTTGGCTGAAACCTAAGAGAATGTTAACTTGACAGAACACACACAGCTGTGCTAGCAACTGACATCAAAAATATCTATCTATCTAGCTATCTATCTATCTATCTAAATGGCTTAATAACTTACCAGTTCTGACGTGTCAGCTGAGAAGTGACTGTCACAATCGGCTCCTTCAAAATAGATGGTCCAAGTTCCCGGAGAGCGTGGATGAGGTGTCAATCGACAGAAACCTGGAGGAGAATGAGCAGATCAGAACACATCCACTAAATGATAAAACTTCAAATCCACTCACTGCCTGTGTCACACACCTGTAAAAACACACACACTCTTGCTCTCTTGAAAAAAAAACAAATACTGATAGGAATGGCAGCAAACAGAGAGTTGAACACAACCTTAACAAACCACATTCCACTGGCATCACGTCAGCCTTCAACAAAGGCAACAACCTCTGATTCACCATCCACCTGATACTTATTGTGCACACCGCAACTGACATCAAATGCTCTAAAAACTAATTTAGAATGGCAGCATTCTGTTTATCATCCATACCTCTCTGGCAAAGCGGCTCTAGGAACTCTTGGAATCCATTGGGAATGTTCCGCACCACGTCGCACGAGTAGCCGTCCTCGGGCAGTAGGAAAGGCAGCTGGAGGTCAGGGTCCTCTTCCAACTGTACTTCCCGCCCATCGCTTCGGGACAGTTCGTCCGCCGTGTTCTCGGCCACAGTCACCACGTGATCAATCAGCTCCTGTGAGCATGAAGGGGACAATGATCCTGATGGTACATAAGAACTCTAGGAAAACTTGACATGCTGCTGCTCTTCTCCTCCATCTCTACTTCGCTTTATAGAGTGAGTTTTGGAAAGATGGGGTGCATCTAATTCGGTCTGGGAGAAGTTCCAGAACAGCTAACATCAGTTACAGCACCTTTTAAAGTAATGAGTTTAATATTTCACATCAAACAAGAAGGTCACATTATGAGAAACCCTGAGGTTAGAGGAAATGAGCAGAGCTACTGTGAAAGAGGAGAACACCTGGTTCGGTTTATCTCAAAAAGGACACATGTCATCAGACCAGGACTACACAGCCAAAATGAGACAGTTCACTCACAGGAGGAATGTAGGGTTCATCAGGAGCGCAGTGGTAGTTGCTCAGCAGAGCGTTGAGCTGCAGAGAGTTGAGCTTGAAGCAGGTGTTGTTGATGTTCTGCACATCTTGCATGGAGTATTTGTCCATGGTGAGGAGGGTCGTTGCCTACAGAGACAAAGGGACAGTTACGATAACGTAATGTATTGGTTCATAGTCCATCTAACTAGGACTGAGGTTTTTAAACCTTTCAGGCCAAGCGCCACCTTTGATCAAACCAGAACATCCTAGAAGTACCATCTCGTCACTACCAAAATTCCCTCTAAGAAAGAATGTAGTCTATGTATTATTGTGCTATACAGACAAATTTATGGTAAAAAGGTATATATTAGAAATATGAAAAAGTAAATAAAAGTAAAACAAAAATAAAATAAAAATAAATTTTAATAATACTTAATTCTACTACTACTAATATAGTCTTTTAGTGTTACAAATGTTCTCTGCATACCGCTGGTTTGTACAATAATACAATTATGTATACATATAAACATATATATATTGATTGTTTGCACTAAATTTGCTGTTAGAGAAAATAAAAAACCCTCAATTTGTCACTTGACAGCAAGGTCAAATTTTAAACATTTTTTTAAGAGCAAACTGAAAAATAAAATAAAAAAACGCTGATCATGAGAAACAAAATATACAGTACACTTTCACTTACACATTCATGTACATTTTAAGATAAAATCTTGATGTTGAGAAAAAGTTGCCCATGTTAACTGTGAACTACCCCATACTGGAAAACAAAAGATTAGTGAAAGCATGAACAGGCAACAACCTAAGGTCACATTTTTATAAATGACGCATGCTGTTCCACCATCTAATAAAACAATCATTATATACACAACAGAAAAGCCATAAGAAAGTAACTCAGAACAGCTCAAGGGATTCTAATCCTGTTGTGCGTGTACATGCATGCTTTGCTGATGTTGTGGAGGTAAATGTCTGCAAAATAACAGAAAGACCTCTTTGTGTGGATGTGCCCACAAGAAAAAGGCTCATAAATGGGGCAAATCATGTCTCAATTAAAATCTAACCATGCCAAAACATTCTTACTTACTTTTATTCTTAATAAAAACAGTATATATTTGGACCAGATAACGTCTTATTTAAAATCTAAAATTGCCAAAATGTGTCTGTAAGGGTTTGGTTAGTGTGTAGTAAACATAATTAGTTTAACCTATAGCTTATAATGACTCAACTTTAATAGCTTAACTATAAATGCAACTCTGGGAAAGACTGGTGTATATATTTGCATGTGGTACCTGCACTATGCGACTGAGGTGGCAGTCTGCGGCCAGCTCCAAACCCTGTTTCTCAGCCCACGCCTCGATGTGGCTGAGCTGCTGTCGCAGGATGGCGCCCCAATAGTGCGAGCACAGGCCCGAGTCTGCCTCTGTCACCAGCTTGTTAAAGAGCCACATGTTGATGAAGTGGAAGAGCTGCGAGAACAGCTGAATGGTGAGGGCCGCGTTGACACGGCACCGCCGCAGAAGAGACATGGCGCCCGTTAATGTGTGCAGAACGTCCTCTGTGGAAAGTGGAAAGTCAGGGCTTTTAATGCAGTATAAACAGAAACAATACCATCATTCTTTTATTTATTTTATTTGCAATTATAATGATGCAATGTTATGAACTACCGCTGTTAGCTGGCACAGATATTTATACAAAAGGTTGAAAAACAAAGAATTAATCTTTTTTTTTTTTTATATTCTCTTTGAACATGTTTTTTTCTGTGGTTGGTCCCTGATGTGCAACATTTAAAATTGTGGTTCCTTGTAAAATAGGGTTGGGAAACACTCTTCTAGAGAACTGGACATGCTACTATGTTACTTAAGATGTTTTGCATGTTTCTGGTTCATTTCAGCAAATTTCTGTGTTGCTTAAGATGTTGATGCCATTCTAATCAAGAGGGCATGTCTGTCCACTTGTCCAAGTCATTTTGTTGAAATAGACTTATCAAAATAAGACTACTTAACATTCTACAATGACCAAGACAACAAAAAATTAAGATGTTGCAAGTTCCTTTAAAGAAACTGAAAGATATCACTGCTTTGGGGTAGAACATATCTGCTGTTGAGTTTCAAAACCACCACTAGGTGGTCCAATATAACTATTTCAATTGTAATTCTGATTTAGTTTTTTTAATCGAAATACATGCAATATCGAAAACTGCAACTGTTGATGAATCTTACACAGTTATTGAACTGAACTGAACCAAAACTGAACTGACTTGAGCTGAATAATGATACTATCGTCTTTTTAGAGCAGCTTTACATGACAATTTGAATTGGGCTCATATATGAAGAAGCTTGCATCAATGATTCAGTTATTTTTCTGTTTATTACTCTAAAGCTGCTCTGTTTTGTATAAAGCTCTATATAAATAAAGGTGACCTGCATCTGAAAACATGAGACTGGGTCTCTGCTCACCTATCTTGGGCCTCTGTGGGTTCTGTTCATCGGGATCTTCCAGGAAAGCTGGCATGTAGTTATTCAGATCTGACTGCAGGCAGTGCACCAGGTACCTGCAAGAACACGTTACTTAGTGACCATATATCCACCATCAAGGCCTTAAAGAACTTCCTGTAGAATCCCACAATAAATCTGAGACCTGGCCGCTTCACAAACCGCACAAAAGCGCAGTTGTTTCAGCTGGTCATTCCAGTGCTTAAAGGAAACGGAGGCGGTCCGACCACATTGTTTGTGCTGAAAACCGGCCCCAGGACCGTAACTCTCTCTCATACACCCAAACTACAGCTCAGCCAATACAAGCCAGACCCAGAGCATTCCTTACATTCAGCACATCCTGCCGCCTGACAATGGTTACAGGAACACAGTATGAACTTATTTTACAAATCACTTTTGTAATTGACCAATTACAATTAAATTATGTGATGATCAATTACAATTAAATGAATTGTTTTCATATGATATGGAAATAAAGCTGAAATTTACACACACACACACAAACACACACACACACTATAGGTCAAAGGTTTGGTATCAGTAAGACTTGTAATGTTTTTTAAAGAAGTATCTTATGCTCATCAAGGCTGAATTTATTTGATCAAAAATACAGAAAAAAAACAGTAATCTTGCAAAATGTTATTACAATATAAAATAATGCTTTCTATTTTAATATCCTTTCAAATATAATTTATTTCTGTGATGCAAAGCCGAATTTCCATCAGCCATTACTCCAGTATAAAGTGTCACATGCTCCTTCAGAAATCATTCTAATATGCTGATTTATTATTAGAATTATCAATGTTGGCAACAGTTGTGCTGCCAAAAATTTTTTGGGAAACTGCAATTATTTGATTAATAAAAAGTTAAAAATAACAGCATTTATTCAAAATATAAATCTTTTCTAACAAAATCTTTGCTACCACTTCTAAACAATTTAACACATCCTTGCTGAATAAAAATTTAAATTTCTTTCAAAAAAAAAGAAAGAATAAACTTTTACTGACCCCAAACTTTTGAACTGTAGTGTATATTGTTAGAAAATATTTCTATTTTAAATCAATTCTGTTCTTTTAACTTTTTATTCATCAAAGAATCCTGAAAAAAAGTATCACAGGTTCCAAAAAAATATTAAGCAGCACAACAGTTTCCAGCACTGATAATAAATCAGTATATTAAAATGATTTCTGAAGGATCATGTGACACTGAAGACTGGAGTAATGATGCTGAAAATGCAGCTTTGCATCACAGGAATAAATTAGATTTTAATGTATATCAAAATAGAAAAACGTTATTTTACATCATAATAATATTTCACAATATTAAATTTTTTCCCTATATTTTTGATCAAATAAATGTATATATATATATATAATGCACAAATTCCAAGTATGGGACACCATATTTGGCTACACGTCACGTCACTTTTTTCAGAATCAGCAAGAGCTTTATTGCCAAGTGTGTTTACACACAAGGAATTCATCTTGGTGGCAGGAGCTTCCAGTACAGAAAGTACAGACAGTGCAGACATACATATAATTTAAGGTAATAAAAAGAAAAATAACACTAATAATAACGGGAATAGACAATAAATAAACAAAATAATAAGTATATAGTAATAAAAAATATAGAGAAAATACAGAATTATGAATGTGCAAATGTGCTATTTTACAGATTTTACAGATAATTATAAATATATATACCCACAAAATTAAAATCAGTTCAAATATAAAAGTTAATTAAAAAGTTAACATTTTTAAATATAAACCAGAATGTAAAATTAAAATTAAGTTCAAAAGTGTACTTTTTACTTAAGCATGTATACACATATATATATTTTAATATAATGTTATATACAGCAAATGATATTTAAATAAATATACAAATATAAATTGAAATATGCTGTATAGGATGGCAGCTCTCTAGGTTTTGAAACATTAAGCGTAAATATGCATGCACGTTCAAACACTCACTTAAAAGCCATCTGAACCAGGTGAGCGAGAACATCCTGTGCATCTAGCGTGATGCGACTCAGATCCTTGTCCTGTTTGATGAAGTTCAGCAGCTCTGAGGCATTAGCCATCCAGAAGGCCAGAGCCCCGGCGATATTCTTCTGTTTCTGTAATGCACAGAGATGGGCCGTTACACACAGCTAAAGCAAAACAATCCGACGTACAAACAACAAAGAAAAGATTTACAGCCATGAAAAGCACTAAGTAGCACTCCCAGGATAGACATGTGCCTCTGTCGAACCCTCCCGGCCTCCAACAACCAGTCACCGCGTCCAGACAGAGTAGAAATCATTCACGTGTTAAAGTTAGCTCAAGCTAGGCACGACTGACTGGGAAGCTGCGGTGACTGGTTGCCCTGGATCCCACATCCCTGCAACAGAGAGGGGATACACACGGTCCGGAAACAACCGGACCTCTGTGTATACCTGCACACATCTATCCCACATGACGACGACAGCAACCCCCCATCCTGCCCCGACCCTCCCGAATACGTCATACTGGCCACAGGACGCATCCATAAAAACAATGACGTTAACCACAGACATGAAGTCAAATGAAAAGGAAATTAAACGTTTCCAAACAAAGCAAAAGAACATGGGGTAGTCTCTCATCCACACTGAAGTGCAGTAAGCAGAGGTCAAAAATGGAAGATGCCGCAATTAAAATGTTGCCGCAATTAGAGTTTGTTTTTTAGTATCACATGTTCCATGTTGAGTCGTAATGAGGGGTTATGAACTACTGTGTCCAGCTGTAGGAGGAGGGATTACTTAGTTGGCTTGGGTTGTTTGCTTTCTGTTATGGGGTGATAAAAGAGGCATGGAAGACGGAGCCAAGCTGACAGATAGAACAGAGAGAGAGAAACAGGAAGAATGAGACGCCTCCCTAGCAGTGCAAACTCCTACCTGATCACCTTCAGCAATCTCCTGTAGAGATAGTAGGTGTGGGGGAAGAGGGGGTGGGGGGGTGGACAGACATTCGACAGGACAGAGAGAGAGACTGTCAACAACAGCCATGGCATGGACAGAATTCACAGGCATGTAAACACATAGACATTCATGCTCACACGGGACAGGTCACAACATCATCCTGCACTCACTGCCGTACGGGACGTCAGAGTCATCTAGAGTGATTTTACTTGATTTTATAATTAATGGTGCAGTTTAAAGATACAGCTGCTTTTCTGTGATGCCAAGGATGAAATTTACAAGCCACTAGATAAATGCTCTTTTTTTTTTTTTTACTTTTTTAACTAGTAAGAAATACTTCTTAAGCAGCAAATCAGCATATTAGAATGATTTCTGAAGGATCCTGTGACACTGAAGACTGGAGTAATAATGCAGAAAATTCAGCTTTGCATCTCAGTAACACATTACGATAATACAATATATTAAAATATAAAGCAGTTCTGTTAAATTGTAATTATATTACTGCTTTACTGTATTTTTGATCAAATAAATGCAGAGTTGGTAAGCATAAGAGACTTCTTTCAAAAACCATTTAAAAAATCTTTTGAACAGTAGAGTAAGTGTGCTAATGAAATCATGAAAATTGTGGTTATTTTTGTTTTAAGGAGTAGATCATCCTTTCATGCATGCCCTTTTTAATGCTTATAAAAGAAAACTATGATTTTAAAACTCCTGATGTTAACAATCAGGGTTTGACTAATGACAAACCTACTAAATATTTTGATCTGTGTAGATAAAAAGTTACTTCAGATAAAAAAAAACATCCAAATTAAGAATATCCTAATGTCTTGCTATTTTAAAAATGGAGTACAGCTTTGCTACCAAGCCTTAAAAAATTAATTCCCTCTCTCTTTCTGAGATTGTGTTTCTCTTTTTCTAAGTTTAGGCCCTTAAACATGTGAGGCTTAAGATTTTGGATTTCTCAAAAATTCAGAAAAAGAAAATAAACATTTAAATGGATTATGACACTAATGCTTTTCTTTTTTTTAAGAGACCGACTGTATCCATTCATATAAACGACAGTCTGTTTTCTCATTTTAGACACTGAACTCCATTTAAAGTCTTGTAACAGGGAGTAAGGAAATGGACGATTTATTAAATAACTATTTGCATTTGAACATTTCTGTCAGTCTATGAGATATACGGTTTGAACACCTGGGTGGGCCACTCAAAACCTGCACGCGCTGACCAAATAAGAACATAAATAAACAGAGCATGTGGACCTCATTTCTGAACTGTAAAGAGGCATTTACATAGTTATTTGTGGTGACCAAATGATGAAAGTGAACGATGGCAATCCAATGAGGCCGTGTGCAGTGACTAGATAGTTGAGAAAAGTTTTACTTTATGCAAATGAGCAACAACGACTCGTTCATGTTACTGTGAGCAATTTCACTGTTCTGTAGAATTTGTATCAGTCCATATACAATGATACAGTAAAAAACATGATTCACTGAGTTTGATTCATGCATTGATAATCAGTCTCGTTCATAATATTTACACCACTGTGCAAAAGTTTGGGGTCAGTAAGACTTTTCTGAAGAAAATCAATACTGTTATTCAGCAAAGATGCATTAAACTGCTCAAAATTGACTAAATATATTTACAATGTTACAAAAGCTTTTGAACTTTCTATTCATCAAAGAATCTTGAAAAATGTATCACATGGCTTACACAAAAATATGTGCAGCACAACTGCTTTCAAAACTGATAATAATAAGAAAAGTTTCATTTCAAAAGGATTTCTAAAATGATTTCTGAAGACTGGAGGCTACTGAAAATTCAGCTTTGCCATCTCAGGAATAAATCACATTTTAAAATATAATAAAGCAGAAAACAGTTATTTTATAGTATAATATTATTTCACAATATTACTGTTTTTACTGTATCTTTGATCAAATAAATGCAGCCCTGGTGAGAAGAGACTTCTTTAAAAAAAAAATAATAATAATAATTTTTAAACGGTAATGTACTATACAAACACTTTTCCCTGTAGAAGCAACAAGAAGCTCTTTTTGTTTCTTTTTCTAGTGATACATCTCAGTATGGCCACTTGGTGACTGTCGGAAGCTGCTGAACCAAGCGCAGCTAAGAAAATATGGTGCATGAATCCGGTAAAACAAGGCACAGAGACACAAACACACACACAGACATTCACATACTAAACAAACACAGGGGAAACACTGAGTGCAGTAGTTTAAGCACTGTTTGCTGAGGCAATGACCTGAATCGATGAAAGCAGAGTGAAACTAGCTTTAACACTACAACTACAAAAGCATGTATAATGTAACTCCACGGACAAATCTCTACATCAGAGCTACAGCGACATGTCTAAAGTATAAATAATAGAGTTATAATATAATAAAAGTTACACACAACTTGCATTGTCAAAAATGTATAAATATTAATAATTATTATTATCAGAAGATAATTCTAGTAAAAATTGTCAACACCCACCTGGATAACTCCTTCCATCATGCTCACCATCTTGTTGACAATGGCGATGACCTTGTGTGTTCGCTCAAAGGGGCTGATGTCAGGCCGGTATTGGCTGGACATGACGTAACGGCAGGTCATGTACAGCACGTAGGTGGGAGACAGCTTGAAGTGCACCGTTGAGCTGTTGGTGTAGTTAATGATGGCAGACAGGAAGGCATCCTCGGCTATGGGGGGAAATCATGGGATAGAGGAAGCAGAGAGAGATTTAATTGGGAATGTACCAAGTTTTAATGTACCAGAAGAGAGCTACATTTTAGCATGCACATTCATTTAAATGGCAGTTACACATATACATTTAGTTTGTCAGCTGTGCTGTAAATTCCATGCTACTGATCACACAACGATCAGCACAACGAAATTAGCACAACACAACGGAAACCCTACGGTGGTCCAGTCGTCCACAACACAACGAAATCGCCGCAGCACAACGAAATTAGCACAACACAACAATAGCACAACACAACGGAAACAAGTCACAACAAAATGAAATCGCTGCAACACAAAGGAAATGCTCCCGCTCCCTTTCTTGGCCACTATAAGGGATGCGTTAAAACTAAGGACTCTATACCAGAGGTAATGGTCTAACGAAATTCAAATTTTGGGCATTTTACTGTAGTACCAATTTTTTTTTTTTTAATTAGCCAAGTCATTTATATGGCTATGCGAACTTAAAAGTGTCATTTAAAAATCCTAGTGCAGTAAGCTCTTTAAAATTAGTAATATTTTTAGACCATTAACTCTGGTAAGAAGCCCAAATTTGAGCTTTAAAGCATCGTTTACGTGGCCGCGAGAAACAGCGTTATGAAATGAATTCAACAGTAATAATATGTGCCAGTTCAAGAGTCCATAAAAACATTGGCATGGTATTGGTCTAGTAAATTGTTCAAAATTAAGGTTTGGTTAGTCCATTACCACTATATAAAGCTTGCACGTTAGTTTTTTTTTTTTGTATTTTCTTTGCAATAAGTGTAAATAGTCCTTAGATATTATTTATAGGCTATAGTCTATATAGTCTATATGAGTCCCTTGCTATCTCGGTGGTCCCCACCCCCTTGCTGCTATGTTACTACCCTGTACAACCTGTTTGCACATTCTTCTCTTGTATATTCCTGCTCATCTAAATATTTATTAAGCCTACAGTATACTGTCCTGTGCATTTTATTTTATTCTTATTTTTTATCTGACTTTTTCCATACCTATATTTATATATAATTTTCTTGTGTTTGTATTCTTTAATAATTGCACTGTCCATGGAGCAGCCCTGACTTACATTTCACTGCTGGTCATATATTCCCTATATAACCATGTATGTGACAAATAAAAATCTTGAATCTTGAATCTTGAATATAGTGGCAGATGTTTGCACCTCAGTTTTGTTGTACATTAACAGGATGCAATAGTAATGTAGAGTAAATTACTATATTTCTTAAAAAATATTAAATGGATGCCGCTATTGGGACAATAAAGCCCTCCATACACCTATACCCATAACCCCTATATAGTTCATTATTAAACACTCGTTATGCACATTATTTATTTTCACTTTTGGAATATTTTCTACATTGAAAGTAAATGCCTTTCTGATCTGATATGTGATGGGGGAAAAAGGAGAAGAGCGAGTCCAGCAAAAGGTGGACTTTAACTATGCTACTTTTATGTGCCTTACTCGCTACGCCACTGCTCTGTTACCTGGCGCGCATCATTTTTAATTTTGTGTGGCCACATTGGTGAGCATAATTAGTGTAAATAGCCTATATGTCAAAAAGGCTGGTTATTTGAACCAAATTAATATAAACACTCCGTTATTGGCACCATGATATGGGGTGATATATAATGTACTGTCCCATAGAAAATGTAAGGGTTTATGAAAATATATTGGATATCAAAATTTGGATTTCATTAGACCCTGCATTAAATCCCTTGACTCATTCAACTGTAACAGCGCTTAAAAATAAGCGCCGTATTATTAAAGAGGAGCTCACGCGTTAAAAAGTAGCAAATATATAGGCTATGTTTGTGTGCATAGGACCATTTCCGTTGTGTTGTGCTATTTTCGTTGTGTTGTGGCTTGTTTCCGTTGTGTTGTGCTAATTTCGTTGTGCTGCGGTTATTTTGTTGTGTTGTACTAATTTCGTTGTGTTGTGGATTTTTTCCGTTGTGTTGTGCTGCGGTTATTTTGTTGTGTTGTACTAATTTCGTTGTGTTGTGGATTTTTTCCGTTGTGTTGTGCTGCGGTTATTTTGTTGTGTTGTACTAATTTCGTTGTGTTGTGGATTTTTTCCGTTGTGTTGTGCTGCGGTTATTTTGTTGTGTTGTACTAATTTCGTTGTGTTGTGGCTTTTTTCCATTGTGTTGTGCTAATTTCGTTGTGCTGTGGTTATTTTGTTGTGTTGTACTAATTTCGTTGTGTTGTGGCTTTTTTCCATTGTGTTGTGCTAATTTCGTTGTGTTGTGGCTTGTTTCCGTTGTGCTGCGGCAATTTTGTTGTGTTGTGGCGATTTCTATGTGTTTTGGAGATTTCGTTGTGTTGTGCACTACTGGGCCACCGTACATATCAAATCAAAAGCATGAAACTAAACAACAGATAACAATTACAGAACACACAACATGACACAATATATAAACAACACATTTTCTAACACACAACACATGACACAACATAACAATAACATGACACATAACATAACAGCATACATAACATGACAAATAACATGACAACACACAACATGGCACATAACATGACACAACATATAACCATAACACATAACACATATCGTAATACACAACACATAAAATAACGTGACAAGACACAACATATAACCATAACACATAACATAACAACAGGTCTTCGTAAGCTTATTTTTCAGCTAAATATGTAAACTGGAACGTACAAATGCAAATGAAATATATAGTGGGTGATTTTCCACTTAGGGTTGTGTTGTGCCAGTGGTCCTAGGCCGTTTTTGTTTTGTTTTTTGTCCAATCCATCCATGCAACTGCACAGAATTCCTTCTCTGCCTTCTGGCATAATACTCACTCCTGCCACCTAGTGGCACAGTGGGACAATTATATATTCTATATATTATATATTCTATTATAATTTAAGAATTTTTTAATGGACAGAATGAGTCCATGAGAATGAATTTAGATAAATTAAAATCTAATTTATTTTGAACTGACTTCATGATGAAATGGGTTTATTAGCAGTGATCAATACTTTCCATCCATTGATCTGAGGCAGCTAACCATTAGTGATTTCTATAATTAGCTGGCTGTTTTGCTTTATAATTGACACAACCAATGAAAGAAAATGCATGCCACCATCAACCAGGTCAAGTGGAAACACTATGTTGTGTCTGCAACACCCAGCCAATGCCAAAACATGTAAACTTAACAGCAAGTTAAAAACCCACCACACACCAGACAAAACACACGACCCAGTTAAGGTCAGATCGCGGAAATTAAACCAGCACAAAACGACTGGTTTTGCTTTGCAGATGGACGTGATACTCACAGTTTTCCCTGAACTCGATGCTGGCCGGCAGAGTGAGCTCTGGGCCGTCCTGGGACCTGCGGGGAAAGAATTGTTGCTCGATGAACCAGTTAAGATAGGACAGATTGACACCGCTGTCTACAGACGCCCACCGCTCCAGAGATCCCGCTCCTGTCCTGCCGTACAACATCCTGTCACAGATGCCAAACTGTGCTGTGCGTGTTTGAATGTGCGTTCTCATCTCCACTGGATTATTGATGACAAGACTGAAGCCAGGTGAGCGGCGGGCTCAGGTGTCTCAGGTTCAGACAGGAAAAGGGTTAGGTTACATACAGAGACCTATACCCAGCACCGACTCCATAGAGACCCTCGCTGACTGATAGCTGATGTGCACTAAACCTGCTGTTACTAAACAGAGAATTTAACGAACATGGCATTGCTTTGTGTCATTTACTAAACCATTTGTTCTCACATTTTCTACACTAACTGCAGAGCAAAATCCACAGAATTCTGAATTATGTATTTTCAACATCACATCAAAATCATCCAAATAAAAGATAATAAATAAAAAGATTATAATAATGAATTATGAAAAATAAGGCTAGGATCATTTACTTAATAAAATAATACTTTTTTATTATGATTTTTATTTTTTATAATATTTAGATTTTTATTTTAATGTAATTCATTTTTAATAGTAGTAGTAATAATAATAATAATAATAATAGTAATCATTTATTATCGTTTTTATAACTACTACTTTCTAAAAAAAAATGCCCCTGGCTTTACTTTGCATTGTCAATTTGCATAATTATTTTTATTATTTCCTCTTTCTTTTGGAACATTGGAACAAAACCCAACATGATGCTTTTATTTTCTGCGAAACATTCTTAGAAAAATACATAATAATTAAATGTGCTGTGAAATTAAATGTGTTAATCTGACAGTACTGCATTCTTATTTTTAACTAAAAGAATGAACAAATTAGCCAAAAATATTTATACTGTATGTGTGTGTGTGTGTGTGTATATATATATATATATATATATAAACACACACATCTGACAATATAACGCTTTCATTCAGTTTTGCGTAATTCTGAAAAACTGATCAGGACACTAAAGGCTGACAGGACGAAATGAAACAGTAGAGACACTTAACAAAAATAATTTATCAAACTGAATAAATACACATATATCTTATCTTGTTTTCTTTCAGAAATATTTAGAACGAATTGTGATTAAATATTTAAAATGATTGACGGCCTCAAATCTCAAAAAGTGAAAGTCGGAATTTTTAATTTTACAGACAAAAAAAAATGAAAATTAGGCACACAGAGTCAGCTAAGTTCTTACCTTCCATCATGTTTGTTAAAGTCCTGTTGTTCTCCTCTAATCATGGGCTTCACCAGGCCTCTTTCACTGTTTCCTGAACGCTCCATCTCCAGCTTCCCTGAGCTCTGAAACCACCAAATATCCCATTAGAGATCCGTCACACCACACACAAACACATGCACAAAGATCCAAAAGAAACATGCCGATGTGATACCTTGCTTGTAGGGAGAGCAGAGCCACTATGAAAGTCCCCGTGAAGGTCAAAGGTCGTTTCTGGGACACTTCTGAGAAACACAAAAAGGGGAGGGGGGTTTAATAATTTCAGCAGATGACATGGAAGTAAACGGTATCTGTGGCCAAACAAACAGACACACACAATATAACCACCTCCATACACTCTAAAACACACAGCTACATAAAACCTGAGCTGAATGGAAAGTCAAACAAAAGCAGCAGCTCACAGCCTCACGAACACCGGGATACTACTGTGTGTATGAGCTCTGAAGACAATCAGTAACACAGACATTCTTACCAGCCTAAATAAATGAGCCTAAAGATACACCCGCACAGTGTTTGAATACAATTATACCAACAAAAAAATAACCGTAAATGACAAGATTAGAAGGCAGCAAACCGCTACCGTGTTCAACAGCTGTCAAACAGCTGTTTCCAGCTCTTTGCATCCAGATGAGACATAATATATCCAGGTAACATCTAAACTGCAGCTTGGGAATGGGCAGTACGTCCAAACATTTCCATGACATTCATGACATTTCCAGCTAGAAACAGTTTACATATTAAATAACCATGTGGTAATGCCCATTTCGGATAATCCAGTGAATCAAATACTTTACAAATAAAAAGTACAGTACTTTTTTTGGGAACTTGATGGACATAAACCAAAATATATGATTATACTGATAATAAATCAAGCCTGGCATCAGTGCAAAAACAGCTTCATGTTATGTAACTCCAAACAGTACAAGTAATATTATAAAATGCATTGTTCTGACTTCACTGAGCCACAAAAAAACAGCCTTTATTGTGATACCACATTGGCAACCATAAACAACTTAATTTCTTAACGTCAAACATGTCCTCCCAAGAACCTTTTTTTTTTTCTAAGGTAGTGTATATAGAACATTTCATTGCATTTATGTTTATGTTTTCACATAACACAAATCAAAAAAATCAGATATTACAAGGACTGAGTCCTTGTCTGATCCTTGCCATCAGCAAGCTTCCATGTCCTGGAATGAGCAGTGCTGTAATCCAGCAGAACATCAGGACATCAGATTAGAGATTCTGCTTACCGCTACGAACACGTTCGCTAAGAGACGGCATGTATTCACATCAAATTAATGCAGGAAATGAACCTAATTGAACCTAGACATTACAGACGAATGGCCTGAAATGAACGCAGACTTAATTACTGCACATTCACATGCATGCCAATAGGATGTGCATGGAATAAAAGCTCACACAAACATCTCAGACAACATTACTTTGTAAAGTTGCATAAAAAAAAAAAAACACAAGAAAACTCTGGGAGAGCTTTATAATGAATCTTCATGGGGGGAAAGCTCACATGTTCTAACAGGGTCATAATCTAAGAATAAACAATTACTAATGAAGAGGTCTGAGAACAATTTGTGTTATGCAATTAATGTTGACTGTTCAACGCCTTAAAATAAACGCAATCAATGTAGCGTCTCTTTTTTTTCCCCATATCCTGAGGCTATGCTAATGTTTTCCCCATGCTAAAAATGTATACTTTTATTTAGCAAGGATGCACTTAATTGATCAAAATTGACAGTAAAGATATTTAAAATTGTACAAAATTTTATACAATTTTTCGCTGTTCTTTTGAACTTTCTATTCATCAAAGAATCCTGAAAGAAATGTACCACCATTTCCTCAAAAACATATGTAACATAATATATAAAATATCATATAGTGAATTACATTTTTAGATAAAAGTATGAAAAGTCCATGTCAACTAACCACAAATACAGAACGAATCAAAAATAAAGGAAGTTTTAGAACAACCCTATATATTTAAGAGTTACAAGAACAAATGTTTTAATTAGCATTTTATGATTAAATAAACATTGTACTGTTAAAAATATCAACATTTAGCAAGCTAAATCAAAGTTTGTTGGTAACAAACAAAAACAACAAATCTTCATGGTCACCTGATCACTCAAGCGGAGTGTTTAGGCTCCATGAAACATGTGTAAAATGTGGATAAACTCACCAGGACAGCTCTACACTCCTCTTGCTCCTGTCTGATATGTTTAACAGTGGAGTACGGCGAAGAGTGTGTGTTGGTGGGAGCGTCACTACACTCCGCCCTGTCTCAAACACAGCGTTTCTCTCTGAAATGACACAGGGACACACCCCTCTCCAACCCACGCTGATCAGATTATAGAGTCTCTCTGCGCCTGTGGCCGACATAACCTTCCGCTCACCCTCTCCCTGTCACTCTTCCAGCCTCTTTTCCAACAGTTCTCATAGTAAAGGCAGCATTTAACACTAGAAATCTGTCAGGACAGTCACTGCAGAGAAAATCCAAGTGCAAAACCTGTGAAACTCCTGTTGTCATGGTAGCAGAGCATCCCATAACATAATTCGCACTGGTTGTTCAGAGAGACAGCAGAGTTACAGATACACACACCATAAAGTGAGACACTTAGATATCAAAAGACTGCCATCTAATGACTCCACAAGTACAAAACATCTCATGAGCAACTGTGCCATATTTTTCCACTTTTGAAGCATTTTGACATCAACTTATTCAACCTTTCTTACATGAAAAAAAAAGCCATTATTTAGCTTTTCATGACCACTTTCCAGCTTCACTCCAACTCTTAGAATTTAATTGTCTGTTTTTGTTACTGTACCTTTTGGACTCCTTTCTTCACCCACATTTCATCATATTTTGATGTGTGTAAACTGTCTGTTAAGAACCGGCAAGTCTCTAGAGCTCTAAAAACCTAAATTAAAACAATTGATAATGTTTTTACAGTACAGTCAAAAGTTTGTGGTAAGTTAGTTTTTTTTAAATTTAATTTAATTTTTTATTTTAAATTAATACTTTTAGGTCACACTTTAGATTGGGGGCCAATTGGTCAATGGGCCAAACTGACTATTAACTAACTATTAACTATGACTTTTTGCCTCAAACTCCTAATTTGCTGCTTTTGCAGTTCTTTTGAACTTTCTATTCATTAAAGAATCCTGAAAAAAGTATGATGCAATAAACAGGCTCTAAACGGTCTTCATGTAGGATCGAGAAGTCAGATTCATTTAAGTGAATCAGATCACTGTTCATGTGAATGAAAATATTCAAAAGAATGATTCACCTGTTAACCTGCAGAATTCGGAGGTGTTTTATACATTATTTTTGTAGTTAAATGCTGCTGTTTGACACGTTTTCGACTCAGAAATAGAAACTGAAGTGTTTTTCTAGTTGTATTAGTTGCATTTAGAATCAATTTACCTGTTCATTCTCATGCTGTCATCCTAGCAAAGATCCTCAAAAAAGATATTAAATATCTTCAAATGTAGTTAGCTACTTTTTGTTAGTGGCTTGAAGTATAGCTAATGACTTTTTTAAAGAGTAGCTTGGCAAGCTATAGTTTCAAAGAAGCTTCCCCATCACTGCGTCTAATGTTACACAGTACAACAGATGGTTCCTTGTGCTGCACTGCCACAGCTGGTCAATAAAGGATCAGTAGTCGGCTACTGACAACTGTATTAGTTCAAATCTTTCTGGACACACTCAATGTGATTCTTATCAGGTTATATTTGCTTTTCAGCTCTATGTGGCTGCTCTTAAAGAAAAAATGTCTCACCCTGATTTGTGTCTGCCCTTCATCATGGGCCCTGGGTCTCTCTTGGACATGCTGTGGTCATAGCTGGGGTCTACGAATTTGAAGACGTGAGTGGCTCCGAACTGGACGGTCACCCCGCTGCGCAGAACCGTAGTGTCAGAGATTCGCTGTCCATCCACGAATGTCTCAGCATCCAAACTGACAGGGGTCACAGTCACCAGCCCGTCCTCATGCATCAGTTCACAGTGGTGAGGCAGAATCCCAGGCCCAAACAGCTGCGGTGCAGAAAAAAAATCAGGCATGTGTTGGACGCTTTTTTAAATGTGTTTTTCACCTTTTATTGTTCTACACTGCTGCGCAGAAATGGTCATTTAAGCATTTTCCTTACCTGAATGTTTCCTTCTTCACTCCGGTCAGATCCAACCTCAGTGAGGCTATGCTGTAATCGGTAAAGTTTGGGTTTATCCCTGGAGTCTGACCCATCTGCAGAGCAGCCACAGAGCAGTGAGACACACACATTTGAGTTTTTCTGCATTTCACTCACACTCAATACAAAACAAGCATGTGCATGCTTGCACAACCCATTAGTGTCACTTCTAATTTTTTTTAAAGAAATTAGTACTTTCATTCAGCAAGAACACATCAAAATAATAATAAAAAAAGTTACAGTAAAGATATTTGCTACAAAATAATTAAATTCTGAGTAAATGTTATTCTTCTGAACTTTCTATTCATCAAATAACCTTGAAAAAAATTATCACGGTTGCCACAAAAACGGTTGCAGCACAACTGTTTTATAACATTGGTAATAAGAAATGTTTCCTAAGCAGCAAACCAGCATATTAGAATGATTTCAGAAGGATCATATGACACTACATTTTAGAATATATATATATA
>NW_015544213.1:1259664-1272800 GCF_001515605.1 Sinocyclocheilus anshuiensis | reverse complement strand
AATAGAAAACAGTTCTTAACTGTAATAATATTTCACAATATTACTGTTTTTATTGTATTTTTGATCAAATGAATGCATCCTTGCGGAGACTTCTTTCAAAAATATTTAAAAAATCTTGCTGACCCTAAATATTTAAACGGAACTGTATATAAATACTGACCTCACTAATCAACTAGTTGGTCATTAAATGACCAGTCAACCCTCATAACATATCCTTACTAATAATCTTCAAGTACATTCCTTGAATACTGTGCAAAAACAAAGACTCATCTATTATCGGAAATTGGAACTTCATCAGAATTCTTGGAACTTTGCTGAGAAACAATGAACTTTTACAGGAAATCCTGGGTTATAAATGATGATGGGATGGTTAGGTTTTTGTATTTTAATTCTTAGATTAGTGAGATGATTGGCAATTAGGAGTTGTAAGCAAAATGCAAAGCACAAAAAGTAAAAGGAAATAAGGTTTAAAACATGAGTGTATGTCAAAACATCCTCATAATAATGGTGTTAGAGCCATTTTTGTATATATTTTGGTAAATGTATTTTGTTCAATTGACAATAGCTTGACAGACATTTTATTTGATTTCATTTTGTTAAATTAAAAATACAAATACTTTTTTCTTTTGAATAACATGCACTGATGAGTCAATTTTAATGTCATGTTGACTTTTAGGCAAGGATCTCTTACCATGAATGCATTGTAAATAATACCCTAAGATATTTAGCAATTACATAAGAGTCTGAGTGGGCAATGCTGGGAACTTTGTACCAATAGAAGGAACAATGTGCTATAAAACTAAATGCTTTACCAGAAAATACCACATCCATCCACTCTAGTGCCAAAAATTTGACCACATAAATGCACACATTACTTTTAGGGCACAAAAAAAAACAAGTAGGTCAGTTTTATATCTTTTTTGTGTTTTATATCTTCTCTTTCAGAGTGTGTGAGAGAGAGGTAGATCTGGGGGAGGGTGGGAGGTGCAGGCAGGTTTGTGTTACCTTCATGATGGCAGTAGTAGTAGGCATAGTGACTCCCTCGCCCTAGGACGGGACGCATGCACAGGAGCCAGGAGCAGACAGAACAGCGGGACACACACCGACACACGCCAGAGAGAGAGCGAGAGCGAGAGATACAGAGAGAGGAAAAGCCAAAGAGTACCAAACGCAGCAAGAAAGAGAAAAAAGCGCCATAAGCAAGTGGTCAGTCTGTCAGCTGACACACACTCCAGAGATGAGTGAATATATCAATCAAATCTTAATTGTCAAGGCCCAGAAAATCCTCAAGACCACTTCTACACTGGACAACAGCATGACGCAACATGACAAAACCATAATTATCACATTATAATCAACAAAACTGTTAATACCAGAAGCAATTTGGCTGAGGAATGTGCCGTTTCTTTTTTTGCGGATTGACAGCTTCTCCAGCCATATTTTGAGTCCATCTAAAATAACTTTATTTACATGAGTGAACTGCCTGGTAATAATTTGATTTGGTGTGACTCATATATGTTATATAACTCATGACGTAATTGCTAAAACATTTAATTATTAAAAATATAATACAAATTGAACAATATTGTAGTAAATAAATAACATAACATAATAATAAACATGTTTATTTAAAAATACATGACATATTTATAATATAAACAAAGTAAATTATAATTTAATAATATACTATAATATTATGTAATATTATATCATAGTAATATATTATATAATACATAAAATAGTATATAAATACATAGTACATAGTATATAAATAAATAAAAAATAGCCAAAATGAATATCAAATAATGAAATATACTATAATATAATATTTAAACAAAATACATTGTTTATATCATTAAACAAAAAATTATATATAGTAATTTAATATAACAACTATATAATACAGATAAAGCTTGTGAAAACAACTTAATCCATATGTTTCTATATTATAAAATAACTTATGCAAAGTACAGTTTTTATATTAATAGTTTTTTGTTGTTAGTAAAACAACACAAAGTCACCCACATAACTGTTGCTGTAGTCATCATTGATTGGTTAGTGAACTTTCAGAAGTGACGTTAAGCTTTAATGATTTCATTGTAGACAGCCTTAAGTTTTTGTCGTTGCAATGCGACACTGGTTGCCTCCAGTATAGACAGTGTTATTACACATCAGGAGAGTTTCTGCTCCTAACGCTCAGTTAAAAAGCGTTGGTTATAAATGCAGTGACAGGGTTAGTTGTGGGCCGTAGTAGGGGGAGGAACAGTATGCAAGCAGCAGTTAGACTGAGAGACAGCGTTAGTGAGGGTCAGATCTAGATGATGTGAATTTTCAACTCTAAAAAAACAACTCGACTGAAACTAAGGTCTATTTTAAGGGGTCTCACTAGCTGACTCTACAGAGGTCCAGACACTGAACTCATCTGTTGGCCATAGCTCTACTCATGCATGTCAGTGGGCAATCAGTGGACCGCTCTTCTCAGCTGTCACATCAGTGCAATTGAAACTCTAGAGCAGGCTTAGACCAACATGACTGATCCAGGAACAGCTCTGCTAGCATTCAATGACTCACAAAGGCCTCTGTTTCTGCTCTAAATTTCCTGGTAAGAGGATTTGCTGTCATAGTGTATGTTTGTGTGTGTCACCTGGGCTCAGTTCAACCAGGTAGGGCAGTTTCTCGGGAGGAATGGATCCGTGAGGCGGTCCCATCCTGTTGTCGGGCTTACGTCCTTTTCTTGGAGCATAGTCTGGAGGACGCATTTTCAGCTGGAATACCAAGGCCTCTGTAAAATTGACATAATAGCACATTAAAGTCAACAGGGGGCAGTATAAGATGGCGTAAATGAGAGGCTTTTGTATTAAACTAATTTAAATGTTTTAAGCATGTGGCATGTAAAAGAAAGAAGCATTGAATGGGTTTTCAATGTACTTTTGATCAAATAAATGCAGATAAAAAAAAACGCAAATAAAAAAATCCCCAAACTTTTAAAAGATAGTGAAGACGTTCCAAAAAGCTCCAAAATGTGTCCAAAAATAAGCTTAAGAAACGGCATATGTGGCTGACCTTTATCGCTTGTCCAGTCTCTGAGGATCTGCAGAGGGCAATCTGTGTCGTCTAGTATAGTCTCCTTCACTGGTTTATCATTTGCATGAATCACCTGCACAAAGCAAACATGCACAAACTTTCAGAGTCTAAAAAAATCCAACTTTGTTGCTCAAAGAACTAATAAAGTTTGACTTCTTTGGCGAAGCATGCTAATATTTCACAGTGCGCACTCCAGGCAGGCATTAAACACCTGTTTTAGTGACAGATACACGCTCCCTGCCACAATTTAACAGCAGCTTTATGGACAAGCTGTGTAAGTAATTAAAATTGGCCAGAGTGATGGGAGAGGATATTACAATGCCACACAAAAACTCTCAGTGTGATTGGCTGAGAAGAGCTGGTGAGCAACAGCGCAGACAGGCCAAGGTTGACACTTTTGTATCGGCAATGTTTCTCATTCGCTGACAGCAGAGATTAGACTTGCCACTTCAAGCACTTCCTGCTCTCCTCCTCTACACTTCCTCCTCATCCCCACGCATATCTCCATCTTTCACTCTGTGCAGTGCTAAACATGTCCAGACGTGGCACCTTACAACACAATTCAATTACTCTCAGCAGAGGTGAAGCAGATGTCAGCTCCTGGCTTTAATCTGGAAGACAAATCGTGCAGTGGCCTGATGAAATATGCTGGATTTGATCACAGGAGGAGGAGGAGGAGAGGTCCACAAAGAGAGCCGGACAAGGCAGGGACGTTCAATCAGCTTAATAACTTTACAGCAGACCCACATGGCATGTAAAAGGCACAGAATTATAAAGAAACTTTCGCAGATTTCCACAGAATTGGAAGATCAATGATTAATGATTATTTTAAATTTTAAAGTGAATTTAAGCTTCATTATGTTTTTAAAGATTAACTTTTAGTCACCATTAGATGATGTAATCTAATGTAAAAATAGTGGAAATGAGCATGCACAATTAAAACTCCATGACACAGTATCAAAATATTGTCCATTCCTTCATTCTGCCATGTTAAAATCCATCCTGCAGATTTTAAAAACACTGTCTGACAGAGCTGCACCTCCAAATTTTAGGGAAGTACAACTCTCTGAAAGCATTAGAAAGCTAACACTGCATTAAACCTCACCTGGGCGATGCAGTAATCTCTGGGATTTTCCTTCTCCAGACCGTATTTCTCCAGAGCCTCGGCCACAGCAAAGTCAGCCATATCAGTAGTTGAGAGCAGGATGGTCTTGTAGGGAATGTTTGGCTTCAGACTATCGGCATAGATCCTCAGAGTCCCTCCTAAAAGAGAGAGATTGTGTCAAAGATAATTAAGAACTAATAGTGTAACTTAGTGGCAGACCGATATATTGGCGAGGCCAATTAATCAGATGATACCTGGCTTTTCCAGATTATCAGAACTGTCTGATAATACAAGAGAATTAAGAACTAATAGTGCAGATTAGCGGTAGATCGATACATCAGAGAGGCCAATTAATCAGTGGATACTAGGCTTTCCGAGATGATCAGAATTGGCTGATAATCATGCCCATTGACTCCCTGCCTGTCTACCTGGCAGGCCAATATAATGGTAAGGCCATTTAATTGGCCAATACTTGGCATTTCAAAACCCTTGCATCAGCTTCAAAACCTACTGATGGCCTAAGTCAATGAATAATGGAGATTTAGGGTAACAGCATTAGCACAGAAAACACTGCTTTTAAAACACCATCCTATGTTCTGGATTTCGGTTGTGTCCAATGTAGGTTGAAGGATTCTTCTATTAGTATGGAAGCAGACACAGCGTGAGAACGCAAACATCCCCAACACTGGGATCTAAGCCCAGCCGCGTGCACGACTAAGCCTCTTTAACCAGTTCACACACTGCTTAACTCTTGCCGGACGAGGTGAATGTGATGAGTAACTGGGAGCCTTTCTATGCGTGTCACATTAAGGATTTGCCTCTGGTCTAAACCCTCAGCAGCAGACATACGTTATTATCCTGATTACATAAGCCTGGAAAATCGAAATATCCATGTCTGTCCAGGACAGAAAGGCTATTTTAGGTGTCAGTGTGAACAGAGCTACAGAATAAAGTTTTATGTTGTGGTCTGGAATGGTTTCCCACTTGAAAGTAGGTGGTTCATTGGCAAGAGGTCCCAACAAGTGCAATGGAGATGCCAGGGCACTGGTTTAGTGCTCTCATTGTATAATTACATGTGTCCCATGGAGACAAACTGCTGACATCATAGCCTATTTTACATGGAAAAACAAATGCAAAGCCATTTTTTGGACCAAACAGTGTCTAGATACAAATATAGAGCAATAAATCTTCCAGAAAAGCTCAATGACCATAAATGTAATTCTTATAATGCACCAACACTAAATGTGCACGGTAATGTTAATATACTCATGTCTGTCCTCAGGAAAAATATCACATTCTGAATGAACTACTTTTGTAGCTTAGCTTCCATATATGGTCGTGCGACTTTAATATGCAAAAGCGCTCTGTCATGATTGGTTAGCCTCTTTGCATGTGAAATGAATAACAAGGCCTCCTGCTGAATAATCACTTAGTTGATACGCAAATAGGGAAGTTGTGTGTCAGTGTAGATTATGTTGACGTAGTAGTGGTTTACAAACCTGAGTCCGGTCGACCGTCTCCACTGCGGAATTCTTGCATCCTCTTCTCCAGCTTCTGCTGTCGTCTCCTCTTCATCACCACCTCGGGGTTAGAAATGGTCCGTGTGAAACTGGTCTCTGGCATGTCTTTATATACCTCAGCAGCCAACCTAGAGTTCTCTCTATCAGGAAGAGGGAAAACAAGAGTGATAAAAAAAAAGTAAGTCAATTAAGCCTACCTACTGTAGCACAGAAAGAGAAACCAAAAATGTCTTTTCACAAATGATTAGGACAAGAGAAATCAAACAGCTGAATGGATTTAGTTTTAAAGATGCTCTTAAACGGTTTCTTACTAAAAACCCTTTTAATCGACTATTGCCTTTATGTGCATGTCTATGATACAAGGCGAATCGGTTGATACTCCTCACCCATCCTCGCGGTTCAGTGTGTGATCGTCTCCATCTGGAATTCTGGAAAAGGCCTCCTTCTCCCTCTTCTTCTCTTTCTTCTTCTCCTTCTTGGACAGTGTTCTTTTGAAGTTCTGGATCACCCCCTCCTTCTCTTTCTCAGGGCCATTTGTCAGTGATTTCTGGTGGAGAGATCAAGAGGAAAATTAAAGCGAAAAATGTTGAGAAAAATTGCAGTGGGATATCAGGTAGAGTAGGTTATGATTCAGAAGATTTGAATTAATTCAGAAAATTCTTAGCATCTCCTTTTATGTCTATTTAACAATATTTTTAAGCTTCCTACATTTTTAATTAATATTTATTTAAATTATTTTTGAAAAATTCATTGCATTATTACCTATTATACATTAAAGTGGTGAAAGGTTAATGTTAAATTAAGTGGAACAATGTGTTTCTGTTGATTTCAGGTCTTGATACAGTTGTGATTTTGCAATACATCATAGGAAACACTCCAAAAATTTACAGGGAGATTTCAAAATATTGCGTTATGAGTGAATAGTAAGAGCCAAAGCAAGGCCTGCAGAGTTCAAATTCAAGCATGCTGAACAAGTTACTCTACAAAAGAGCGCCAGACAGATGTCACAACATCACTTCAACTCCATATCATCGAATGGTTAAGCGGAGAGCAGCAGATTTTTAGAACGTTTTCAGTTCAGAGTTGAAATAAAAGCAATCCGGACATGAATCGCTATTTGCATGCTCATGATCACACTCTTACACTTTTTTGTGCAACGTAGAAGCTAGCTATTTTTTGTAAATGTGTGAGACTTCTGATTCATTAGTTAAATGACTAGAAGAATAACAGTGCAGTAAACGGTAAAAGTATTCGTGTTTAGGCATGGGAGGATAACCGGTTTCAAGGTATACCACGGTTTGGAAAAGTCACGGTTTTTTACAGAAATTATGTTTTGATTATATTTTTGATTATTGAGCTGCAGGTTTAGGCTCACTTAAGTGACTGCATTTTTTTTTTCATTTATAGGGATTTTTTTTTTTTACAGAAAATAATTTATTTACGTTCTGATTATTGTTGAGCTGCAGGTTTAGGCTCACTTAAGTGACTGCATTTTTTTTTTCATTTATAGGGATTTTTTTTTTTTACAGAAAATAATTTATTTACGTTCTGATTATTGTTGAGCTGCAGGTTTAGGCTCACTTAAGTGACTGCATTTAATTAAGAAGAATTTAATTATTTATTCTAATTATTTAGCCTGACATTTTTGCTGTTCCAAAATGTTCAATATGTTTCTTAAAAATAAAATGTGTTCAGTAGAAAAAAAAGTTGTTTTTTTTACCCAGACATTTAAAAATAACATATTTTAGGGCTGTAATCGCAATACCGTGATACCGTGAAACTGTGATATTTTTATCTAAGGTTATCATACCGTCAGAATCTCATACCGGCCCATGCCTATTCGTGTTACACACTAGTTTCTAATAATAAGCAGCAAAATGGACCATTTTTGTACAGCTTAAATTACTGGAAGTGAATGACGGCAGAAGCCTTATACAGTCAAGTTACAAATGGCTGCATGCCTTACATTAAAAATAAGGTGAAATGCGTTCAAAATGCTTTCTCACAGTTGCTTATATTCAAATAAAGTTCAGCTTTCATTCTTCACATCTCTTGCAATGTACTGTATCTGCAGCAGACAAATGCAAGTGCTGTTCTGTGTGTGAAGTTTTGTGACAAATCTAAGGTGACAAAAACATGAATAAAATAGTGACACTGGCGTCTTATCCTGAGATGATACCAAGTTATAGTGTTAAACAGCTGCCATTAGTATTTACATTGTTGACTGAAACATATCGCGGTTCGAAGGGAGGAATCAAACTTTGGTACGGGCCGAACGATCGAACCAAGTGTGAAAACAGCCTAAAATGCAGAAATTGTTGGGATCTACCGCCCACACACCCAAACACACATTCCTGCAGACTCAGACACTGCTAGCTCTGATTTTATGTCTCTTTGGGGAGCCTTGCTGCACACAACACTAAGAGCCACCGAAGTGGAGAGAGAGAGAGAGAGATAGACGGAGCAAAACGAAGAAAGAAAAAAAAATGGACCTGCCTCACTTAAGTGAGGAAATGAAGTGTCTGCTGATGCCTGTGTGTTTTTATTTCCTGAGAGGGTTTTTAACTGACGTGCAATGAGAGAAGATGGTTTCAGGGGCTGTCTGAACAGCAGGGGACTAAAAATGCTGTTCCATCATAACTAAGAGCAGAAAACTCAACAAGAACACAAACAGACATCCTCGGTGAATCATCGTAAAACTATAGCTCCTGCATTCAAGCAGAACAAACCACAGAATCAGGCTCTGTGAAACAAGTTGGGTTTGTTTTCTAACTTTTGGTCTTGGTCTCGGCCACCTTTTCTCACCTTGGGCATGATGTCGTTCTCGTTCTTGAGAACGAAGCGGCCCTCTCTGTCGTCTTTGTTCCAGTTCAGCTGTACGACCAGTGGTTTCTCATCCAAGTCCAGTTTCCTCTCTTCTGTCACAGAGAAAGATTATGCCAGTCAGAAAATCACCTCTCTATGGACTTTAATCAAAGTACACTAAACGAAAATAAGGCTACAGTCCTAATGGGTCTCATTCATGAATCAAAACACAAGAAATTTCAAAAACCCATTCTTTTCTAAATTATTGCATTTAAAGGGATAGTTCACCCGAAAATTCTGTCATTAATACCCTCATGTCGTTCCAAACCCGTAAGACCTTCGTTCATCTTCAGAACAAAAATTAAGATATTTTTGATGAAATCTGAGAGCTTTCTGACCCTACATAGACAGCAACGCAACTGAAACGTTTTATAGCCCAGTAAGGTAGTAAGGATATTGATAAAATAGTCCATGTGACATCAGTGGTTCAACCGTAATGTTATGAAGCTACGAGAATAATTTTTGAGCAGGGTCAGAAAGCTCTCGGATTTCTTCATCTTAATTTGTGTTCTGAAGATGAATGAAGGTCTTATGGGTTTGGAATGTCATGAAGGTGAGTAATTAATGACAGAATTTTTGGGTGAACTAACCCTTTAATTCAATGTGATATTTACTCAAAGAAAGGGGTTTAAAATCTTTTACAGAAATTTGTTCTGCTCGTGTTTCATAAGAACCAATATGTCAATTTTGTTTTATTTATGTTTTTTTTTACAAACTACAGATATTTTTGTCCATTGGAAACTTGCAGAAGGTTTAAACTAAAATATTAGGGCCAGAAACAAACTCTGGAAGTATGCAGCTACATGCGATGTCGCATTATGAACTGCATTTTGACTTTTCCCAAATGCAACAATGTGAAACTGAGTTGTGTCGCTAAGTGTAAGCATGTATGCATTTGCATATTGTACACTACCATTCAACAAGAAATTAATACTTTTATTCAGCAAGGGAGCATTAAATAGATCAAAAGTGACAGTAAGGACATAAAAATGTTACACAAAATTTCTAATTTAAAATAAGCGCTGTTCTTATAAAAAAATGCATCAGTCTCCACAAAAAATATAAAATTTTTAACACTGATAATAATAAGAGCAGCAAATCAGCATATTAATATGATTTCTGAAGGATCATGTGACACTGAAGACTGGAGTAATGATGCTGAAAATTCAGCTTTGCATTACAGGAGTAAATTACATTTTAAAATGTAATGAAATAGAAAACAGTTATTTTAAATTGTAATAATATTTCACAATATTACAGTTTTTACTGTATTTTTAATCAAATAAATGTATTCTTGGTGAACATCAGACTTCTTTCAAAAACATTAAAAAAATCTTACCAACCCCAAACTTTTGAATGGTGTATGTTTTGTGACAAATTAATTTTATTAGTAGTAAAAAGTCACAAAACTGCATTTTATGATTTTTTTTGTATTCCTATGACTCACCGCCACTGACATGGACCTCATAGAGAGAGTATTTGGGAGAAGACAGCATCCTCATATCCGGTCTGAACTTTTCCGCCAGCGTCTCGATCACATCCTGCGTGGTCGCCGTGCTGGACACTCGGATACACTTTGTGGCGAAGTTCCCCGCCATTCGATCCTGGAAGTAAAAGCGCATCACGCCATGGAACTCTAAGTCCTGAAAGAAGAAAAAGAATATAACAATCAGTGCATGCTGTTTCGGTCCACGTTATTTTCTTATTTCATTACACATTCCCCTACAAGTAAGTATATGCACTTTTAAAGAGCATCTACATCTTTCAGATTCACATTCAGCCTGCTGCGAAAGTTCATCTCTTCCCCATCTGCGGTTTGCGATTAAATCTAGCAGGAGGCTAACATCTGTACCATTTCTGTTGTGTGAAAAAACGAGCAGCTCTGTGTGGCAACATTAAACTTGTAACCTGCAACAGAGGCTGATATTTGAGCTGGCCGAGCAGGATGTATCTGGGACGAGAGGACAGCAGCCTTAGGACAGCTGCGAAGACGTGCTTGAAGAAACCTTTGTGTCTGTATAATAGAGGAGCAGGCGTATCAGCATTCACTGATATTGTCTGATTATACCACAGCAATATGAGTGTCAAAGTGGTTTTATACTCATCTTGATGAGCTGTAATAGCACACCACAGATACACAACTCATTCACACTATATGCTGCTGTTTCCGGACACACCCGACCTCACGCCTGCTTGTGTGCCACACTGTCTTACATAAATAGATATATGAGATACCTGAACCCTCAGGGTCATGATGAGGCTCCTATAAAAACACTTGACATCAAACTACAGACAGACAACATGGATCGCTTCCAATCTTATATAAAGCAGTGCTTTAACAAACAAACCCCTAATGAGGTGAATAAGGTGTGCTGATACTTTTCTAAGTGATCGGACAATTTTGCATGTAAGATGACAGACAGTCAAGCTGCAGTCAAATTTTCTTCAGAACATTTTAAAATGTAGTTAATTATAATAATTCAACTATAATGATGCAATACAAGCCAATGTACCTATAACGGAGTAGAAAGAGAGATAAAAAATGACATGAAATAACAGTCACAGTGCATCTATTTCCTATAATATGACGCACTACTGAGTGAAACTGAATATTCAGCAGGGTTCGGGGCTGTCCCACATTTTGACCAATGAATTTCCTTAACATTTTCCAAGATCTTTCCAATTGTTCAACCTAATCATAAGGATAAGGATAAAATAAATGAAAAACAGTAGCTATGTTTCCATTAAAGTTGCGAATTTAACTTATGCGTATATTGCATAAAATATTGCTGCAGTAGGAGAAGCCACTGTGGGTCTTTTTTCGTATGTATAAATTACTTGCGCCTTTTTATAAATTACTTGCCATTTCCAAACAGTGTTTTTTTCTATGTGATATCCCAAAATGCACATAAAAATAGGTGGATGGAAACATAACTAGTGGTCACTTACATAAATTATTACAGGCACAGTAGCAAAAACTGTTCAATTCTAAGAGTCAGAGTGAGGGTCAAAATAGTCATCTAAACCTCAATTATGATGTTTTTGTTACAAGAACAAATAAAATGCAACAATTGGGACAATATGACCCATTTAAATGTTCAGATATTTAAAACCTAAAGTCCTAGAGAGGTCACTGGGTTATATTAAGTTGGTTTAAAAATGCAGTTAAAGCAGCGAAACCACATTCCTGCGTGAGCACCTTTCACCTGACGAAGGCTGATCCTGGGGGAAATCAATGTGTTGAACAGGTCTCTGACTTGGATTAATGCAGTGGTGTGTTTAGAGGGGTGGCGTTAACCCCACGTCTGCAGGACACTTCATTCGCTGAGACAGAGTACAAATTCCCACCACACAATTAACTTAGACAACTGTTTTGCTTACTTTCCAACACAGAAAATATATGAACTAAAAATTAATGACTTTAAAATAAGAAATTAGACTTAAAAAGGAAGCAGCTGATTTTTGTGTGATGTTAGGTGTCCTAAATCAGATGAGGACAGACCAAAGCAGAAGTTAAAAATCTAATTACTGTATATCGGAGTTACATAAGACAAGCAGCAAAACACTATGTAAACAAGATTCTAAAGCCCTATAAACACACATACTGGGATGACAGAGAGAGATAGAGAGAGTGATAATCTAAAGAATGTCAACCCAATATGAGTGAACAGGAATAGGAAAAACTGGACCGCAGAGAGAGACAAAGAGAGAGAGAGAGAGAGAGAGAGAGAGAGAAGGTTTGTCCTCTTCCTCCTTTGACTCCTAGAGTTGCGTCTCTGAGGGCAAGACCGCTACCCAATGGCACATCACACCAATCTCATCTCAAATATTAAGAGATGACATTTCAAGTGAAGATAGTTTCAATACACATCATTTTTACTGTTGGCAATCTTTCTCTGTAACACAAATCACATGAAGAGTAGAGCAAGGATGAATGTGCTTCTGTATCAATAAAGCAGTGTAGAAAAAAAATATATATTTTTTGCTAAAATATATTTATTGGTTGAATATTTTTTTACATTTATTTTATTAAAAAAATAAATCCTTTAGATTATTTTAAATAAAATACATTATTTTAATTTTATTAATTTATTTTAAATCAAATAAAGCTATATAAAATAATGAATATAAAATAAATTAAAATTAACATAATTATTATTATATCTTTATTTTATAAAAGCACAATGTTTTGTTTTCATTGTGAGTGTACACAAATAAAAGCAGACCTTTATACAGTGATGCATTATTAATAAGACAATAAGTGTTTAAAGTTGATTCTGCTGGTATAAGGAAACAGTTGAAGTGATCGTGCCGGCACGCACGCACACACGCACACACACACACAAAACACATCAGTTCCAGCATTGCTAACTTGACAGCGCAGTTGGTACTTTATCAAAATAAAATACAGTGAACCAAATATCAGCGCACCCGCCTCTGTGTCACCGTTGGAAAGCGACTGAAGTACAAAGCCTATAATTTACCTGACAAATAATAGTTTAGCATTCAGATACGTTACATCGCAAATATGGAAATATTATGGAATATTTGGATTTGTGCCG
>NW_015544213.1:1252409-1259544 GCF_001515605.1 Sinocyclocheilus anshuiensis | reverse complement strand
TATTTATTTCTTATTTTTTTTTTATCTATGAAACCATTACATCACTGTTTCTGGTATAGTGTTAAATGATTCACACACGCAATGCTTCATTCAGTGTTGTAGATGTAGCAACCAGTTTACTCCAGAGATCCGGGTGAGGGTTTCTTCACGAGTCTGTGACAGTTGTCAGATAAACAATGAGCCATGGATGAGGTAAGCGTGTGGAAATGCAAAACATGTGACATTATAGGAAGATAAACGCCGCAGGACCACAGACTTGAGCGACAGATCTATAATCAGCCCAGCTCTGTTCTTGACAGTCAGGCTCACCGATGTGCAAACAGTCTCATGCCTATCAATCTCCATAATAAGAAACAAGAACCAATCACTTGTAAAACAGCAGCAAGCCTTGGTTGAACGCTGTAGCAATCAGTTTAACTATACTTCTGCTCCACCTGAGTCATATCATGGAAAAACAATAGTTTTTGTTTTGCTCTTTTGAAATAATAGTAGGGAGGGATGACAACCATATCATTTTTTTGTCAATACTGGATAGCCTATTTAAATGTGGATGATTAATTCAACCTATTTTCAGGTTTTAGACTACTTTAGCAGTCATGTAACACTAACTTCAACAAATTTCCATTATCTCTTTAACCACTTCTGGAAAAGCGGCCCCTCAATTGAGACTCATCTTATCATTTAACTTTTTTATTAACTATTCATTTCAAAATAAATAATTATTTCATACTGTGCATTATAATGCTGCAATGTCTAAATTCACTTAAGCGTCACAACATTGATATACATGGATAAAAACGATTCATTTTAGTGCTATTATTTTTAGACCAAAGATAATAGAAGTTTAATATTGGCCATAATAATTTAAATGTACATACAGAATAAATACATTTAAAATAAAATAATAATACTTAGCAACTTGTCCTGCTCTGATGAAAAACAGTAGCTATGTTTCCATTAAAGTTGCGAATTTAACTTATGCGTATATTGCATAAAATATTGCTGCAGTAGGAGAAGCCACTGTGGGTCTTTTTTTGTATGTATAAATTACTTGCGCCTTTTTATAAATTACTTGGCATTTCCAAACAGTGTTTTTGTCTATGTGATATCCCAAAATGCACATAAAAATAGGTGGATGGAAACATAACTAGTGGTCACTTACATAAATTATTACAGGCACAGTAGCAAAAACTGTTCAATTCTAAGAGTCAGAGTGAGGGTCAAAATAGTCAATATATGTATTCATGTATGTGTTTGTTTGTTTGTGTGTGTGTGTGTGTGTGTGTGTGTGTGAATATGTATATATGTATATATATATATATATATATATGTGTTAAGAGTCAGCTAGTAAAAATGTCTAAACTAATAATCGAGCATGAAACAAAGTTCATAAAAGGCAAATACAAAGTCTAAAAACAAAAGATGCAGAGGTTGAGGTGAACGCATCTGCCAGCGAGGCGATGAAAGCATCTGTTGACCAAACCAGCACAGCTTGGTTCTCTGAGGAGCCGTAAATGAATGTGACAGAGAGCTGAGGAAACAGAAAGATGCTGCTTTTAGAACAACCATGTATTAAAAATGAACAGAGAAAGTGTGAGTGGGAACAGAGGGGAGAAACGAGAGGTTGGGGCAGTTGGTATGTGAAGTCGGGTCACGGCGAGTGGAAAGACTTCTGTGACTTTCATGTTATAACTAACACTGCTTATCATTCTCCAAAGCCCTGAGCTGTGGGACTGTCCTGATTACCACTAAACTCTGAGTGAACTTCCCTCTTAACACACAGCTCTAACTAAAACCCCATATTCTAGAGACTCAAAGACAATGATTGACTAGTAATTAAAATTGTTGATGAAAAAAATATGATGATGATGATGATGTAAAATTAGGCATAAAGTGAAAAATGAACTCTAGAGAGGAGAATTTGCTAAATATATGCAGCCATATATCATTCATTACAATTTTTTACTGTTCTTCAATATTTAATTTACGTTTGAATAAATTCATCAAGTTTTTATGACAACCACCATTTGAATGTTTATATTTCAAAAAACTAATAGGAAAAGAAATTTAATTATGCAATTATGAAGTTAGTACTATAACTTTATTATTATAATACAGGGATCAATGCTAAGGATTTTTTCTACTGGCCCGTTCAGGCCAGTGGTTCAGATTTTTACTTGCCCTGCCAACATTTTTACTGGCCCTGCCACAAAAAATAAAATAGTTGCTGTTATCGTTGTTTTTGATCTGTTATCTTGTATTCTAATAAATAAGCTTATATGACACCAGTAATTTAGATACCAATTAAATTTTACAATTCTCTATTTCTATTTCGATACCACAGCAAAAATCACTAGCCAAAAATAAACATAAATATAAAGTTTAAATATTATTAAAGACAAGTGGCAGCCAGAAAATAAGAACAAATGAACAAATTACAAGTAATAGCACAATTAAATATAGGCCTATAGCACAAAAATAGAAATTAAATGATGCTTTAGGTTTTTATGTTTGTAGATGTTCAGGTACAGAAATTGAAAAATCACATAAAATAACATTTGCATATTCTTCACTGTGTTGCAACTTGATTTTTCATAGCCATTTGAAATTACAGGCAACCACTGCATTTTAATCATGAATTTTAAAAAAAGTGCAATGTTTGATTTATATTAGACTGTATAATTTCAAAATCTGAAGCAAAAACAAAATAACCTGACTTTAGCTATGTGAAATTATGCTACATAAAACATCTGTATGAAACAGAAACAGCAGGTGGGTTGAATGAGACGCAGATTCACTCTCTGACAGCAGGCGGCGCTTATGGAACAGTAATACAGCGTTTCCTTGGTTACCGCTGTAAACACAGCAGCACTGCGTGTATTAACACTCATTTAAATGCATCATACGGAGACAAAATGAAAAGAAAACGCCATTTCTGAAAACAGTCAGTTCCGTTCCCCTCAGAAACACATTCATATAAAATACAATGTTTGGATTTTCATACTATATTTCACGCAGCGTGAACAGTGATCTTATTCTGTCTGCTACAGTATTTTCTCCTCTTTGTGTCCGTCTTCAGCATCTCTGGCCTCTGTTAATGGCCGTTTACAGACTAAGTATAATAATAACGTAACGTAATATTTCCACAAAAATGGCCATTGGGAAAATGATTGCAGTGCAGTTTGTGTGCAAGCACGGAACAAAACAAAAAAGTCTGAAATAAAACAAAAAATGTCTGGTAGATCGGTGCATCTGTACTCCAGTGTATAAATTCAATATAGATTTATCATTGTTAAAGCTACAAAGTTACTTGCCAGGATGGGTATTTTGACATACTTTTGTATGTATTTGCCCGTTCAGGCGGCTCACGTGTGTCAGAGACGCAGCTGTCTGTGCGCGCGCTGTTCACACAGAACACAGCACGCAAGTACTGAAAGGAGTTGTCTTTCGCACACAAATGCTTTTTAATCGCTTGAATTTTTTTAATTAACAAGTCTTAAAAACACATGCAAATTATAAAATGTTGTGACGATGCTGCAGTGGCCCGATCGGGCAAGTGACAAATCCGTCTACTGTCCCGAACGTCTTTCACGGGCAGTCCTTATTGTCGAGCCCTGTAATAGCTTAATTGAGTGTAATTTAAGTGTCTGTATACAAATCAGTTTAATCCACAATATTATAATGTAGTACAAGCAGACTTTCATGTATAATTTACAGCATTAGTTGAGAGATTTTTTTTCCTTGAGAAAATTTGACATGTACTGTACCTGATATATATCCAAAATAACTGATATTGAATTAAATCTAATCGCAAGCTTGTGAACAGAAATCAAATCAAATTGTGAAATTTGTGTCAATACTAGGGCTGGGCAGTGTGTAAAAAATATCTTATCGATAATCGCCTTTAAAAATATTGCGATATCCGATAATATCGTCTACCTAAGCCCCACCTCTACCACGCCCCGCCCCCGCCGAGACAACATTGCCGACATGCACCATAAACACACACCATGTTCAGTTTGGTCTTAATTATTGCCACAAAGTTTGGTTTTACTTTTCTTAGTTTGTGCTTAAACTAACAGAAAACATTAGCTTTGCTGTTATTTTGGTGTTGCTAATAATTTCCACTCTGTTCTTATCAAATAACCAAATCAAATTGCCGCTGTGTGACGCATGTACTTAACCTACACGCATGTAAATAATTAAAGCGCATATACTGTATTAGAATTGCATCACATATAATTATTTAATTAAATCTTAGCATTTGTGAATTCACAATTATGCTTAATTCTGTTAAATGGGTTTAATATATCATGCAGCCTTGGAAAACAGACTAATAATGTGTTTTATACATTCTCGTCTGTGAAATGCGCCACTTCCGATATTTTGCCGGTTAGTCGATGCAAGGAAAATTAAGTAGAGGATTTTAAAAAATCGAATAGTCTAATAAAATTGACGAATTGCGACAGCCCTAGTGAGCAGCACAGAAAACAGCGCGCGAGTGCAGAAGTGAGTTCCATTTAGTCTTCTTGCAGTTGAATCTTTTGAAATCACAATAAATGCTCATACAGAAATCGAGAAGCAGAATCGAAACTTTTCGATTCCCAACCCTCCTACTAAATTATTTAATTCTTGCATGCAAAAAGACCATTGTGACTATGGGGTTATGTAAAAAAAATTTGCAACTTACTAGGTTTCTTTTTTTTCCGATAATGTCAATAATCGTCTGTTACCTGACTGTTGACATCGACATCGCGATACTTATGAGACATCATCGATATATGATAATATCGTCATATCGCCCAGCCCTAGTCAATACCCAGCCCTAATTTATAATAATGTCCATAATATTGGTTATTTATCAATTCAAATTTCGAATATTCGTCGAATTTAAAATAAAAATCCACATTCGAATGCAAAAACCTTGCATTCGAATTTTAGGTGTGCGTTAAGGAGGCAGCCTTATCAGTGGCGCACGAGATGCGTTGACGATGCAAGTGTCATTGCATTTTAATGTTTTTTGTTAGCCTATCCAGTTGAAGCCACTAGATGCGGCGCTGCTGCGCTGTTAATTACAAATATTGTGGAAAAAGAGAACATCAATGCGGAGAAGATCTTGTTTACGTCAAAACTGAAACCAAGCCATTCACAGAGAACGCATATTTTGCGCATTTTCTAGAGGGAAATCGATCACCGTTGCACTCGCATCTCGCACAAAAGAGCCGCATGTTTAGAATGCCATGTAAAATTAATGCAAGTTCTTTGAAAAAACATATCTCGAGACTTTATGGTGGGGTTTTTTCCCCATCCCACTGCAACTCGTGTTTTTAAATGAAAAATGTACTCTGTGTGAATGGCTTTCGGCCCTTTGTATTAAGCTATGCATACATACATGATGCTGTTTTGTTTATAGTTGTTTAAGCAACTTAATTATAATTGGTTTATAAACATTATTTTAAACATTATGCACTTTTTTTCCACAGATAGTCATGTTATCTTATGCTTTGAATAAACTTGCATTAGGAATATTTTGCTCGATGTGCCCTCTTGTGGTCTCAGGAGAGAATCCAAATGCTTTTCTTCACCCTAACTGAAATTATGCATTTTAAATGAATTTTGATAATATTTAAGTAAAATTTGAATTTTTCAGCCATTATGACAGGCCTAATAACCCATCGGTATCTGTAAAAATTGAAGTTACCATGGTACTACATAAGCATTTACAGCTTCTGCCAGAGACAACAAAGCTCTACTGCACACACAGCAGTTGTAGGACCATAACGATCCTCTTTCTGCCATACATGAATATTCATTAAGACATAAACACATACTAATATCCCTATACACATCAACATGACACTTAAGTAAGATTTTTCAAGAAAAATAAGATGCAATTTTAGATGCAGTGTAAATGAGTCATGATGCTAAAAGCAGTCAAGATGCTTGTTTAAATCACCTAGTGTTCAATGTTCTAGAGCTTCAATTACAGACACAGTAAAAGCATCAACCTTTCTTGAGTTTTTTTAAACATCACACTTTATAAGCTCCATCAATTCTTTATACGTCCAAGCAGCTTAATGTAAAACGCTGAGCTACACGAGACTCTCCACTCGGTCCAGGGAGGATTGTGAATTTCTGATGGAAATAGACCATGTCCAGCTATAAACAGACTGCTTACATCCCAGAATAGAAACATATTTGAGCATCCTCGTGGCTTGCCCTGCTGGCAGCTGGTAGATCTGGCCGGGAGCTTGTGGTGAAGATGCTGTTAACCCCCTAGAGCGGACGGGGTGCTCATAGAACACCGAGCTGCTGATAAAAACACCTCTTATATATCACCAGAGAAAGCCAACAGAATTACTCCAGAAAACGTTTGAGAATTAACATTTTAGGAGCATGCAATCTAAGCCTGTAGAGAAAAAAAATCTATCTATCTATATATCTACATCTATCTATATAAATCTATATTGTGTGCATGTACGTAGATATGTACATATACCTAATTATTAGGTTTGTAAGAAAACTACAGCAGTTTTCCACTTAATTTCATTCACAGCAGTAGTGGGAAAAGAATTCATAAACGGGCCGGCTGAGCAGACTCCTGCTGATTGGACCGGTATCCGTTTTGAACAGCATTCAGGCGGGAAGACTAATCCTGACGCTGTCTGAGCTCCTGTCAGCAGGAGTGTGTATGTGCCTCCTTACATGCTTCAACACACACCAGTCACATGACCAGTCTTCCATGGGGTTGTTTTCTTGTTTTTATCCATGCAAACAAATGTAATATAGTTGGATATGGGTTGGACAAATTTGTGGGTTATTTATAATTTTACATAATTGGTTTTTCTAATTTGTGGCCAATTAAAAAATTATAATATAACATAAAATAACAAAATAGTTTAATACTAAATATATACAATAAAATAATAAAAATATAATTCAATTTTTAAATATGTTTTAAAAAATTATTTGAAATGATATCTGCTAATATCATCAAAATCAGAAAATAGAGATTATTTACATTTACATTACATTTTACATTTAGCAGACACTTTTATCCCAAGCGATTTACAAATGAGGACAATGGAAGCAATCAAAATCAACAAAAGAGCAATGATATGCAAGTGCTATAACA
>NW_015544213.1:1247005-1252203 GCF_001515605.1 Sinocyclocheilus anshuiensis | reverse complement strand
TTTTTATTATATAATAAATAAAAAGAAAACAGATAGAATAGAAAAAGAATAGAGCAAGCTAGTGTTAGAGGCCTTTTTTTTGCTTTTGTTAATTGTATAAATAAAAAGAAAACATAGATAGAATACAAAAAGATTAGAGAAGCTAGTGTTTTTTTTTTAAGAAAACAAGCAGTTAGTAAATGAATATTTAAAATCCTAATAATAATAATAATAATAAATCAAAAAGTCAGAAACATAATTGATATTACTAATAATTAATAATCAACCATTATTATTATAAAATAAAATAAAAGAAGATGACAAAGAAAACAAATACTACAAAGGACTAGGGATGCATCGATCCAATACTCAATATCGGTATCGGCTCCGATACTGGCATTTTCTGCCAGATCAGGTATCGGTCAGACGATATTGTGCTTATACTATTGTGTTATTGTTAAGCCCCACGAAAGCACAAACACATTATAAAGCACCATAAAGTCAAAGTCCAAGTGTTCTGAAGCTGTTCCATAGTTCAGTGTGAGGTACATACAAATATTTAAGTCATTAAATTCAAGTTCATGTAAACTCTTCTCTCCGTTGCGGCTGTCTGTCATCCTCCATTCAGCATTCCAACTGCGTGTCGCGTTTGGTTACGACAGTCAAGACGATGAAACTCTCACCAAGATTGTAACACTCCAAAGAGAAAGGAAAACTTGAAATCGCATCATATGACCCCTTTAAAAACAAAACAGTGATATATTATAAATATGGTTGTCGAAGCCATGTTTGTAGCTGGCCAATTAGAAATGTTTAGCATTATATGCACTGTTGTCCTGCAAGTGTGTTTAATTTATTAGTAACTGTCAAGGTATAACCTTGTAACATGGTAAAAAAAATTTTTTTTTTAGATTTTTTTTTTTCTTTAATGTAGTAACCATTTTATAAAAGTACTAACATGATTGAGGCTGTGCTGTGTGTATAGTTAAACCTAAAAGGCGTTGTTAGGTACAAAGCTTAGGGCAGCTCCCATGGCTGTTTTTTATGCTGCATAGCATCACTTTGTTACATCGGGGACTCTAGCATTAGATATCTTCTAGCACAAGAATTTGCTTATTAGAATAAAATTTTAGTAAAATGTATGTATTTTATATGTAGTAACTTATATGAATGCAGTAAGACAGTCAAGGTTATGCTGTATATTGTAGTCTCGACTAAATGGGTTACGGTCATACACTTCTGCAGGATCAGTCTGAAAACGTGTTTAGTCATGACTAAATTTACAATATAACACAGTCTTCTGTAAATATACATGAAGTATGAGCACACATCAGTTGAATTCTATAGTTAGTGTGGCAAGTTGCTGCTGCAGACAACTGTCATGAACATTTCAAAACTAAACCGTTTCCACTAAAGTAAAGGAATCACGGTTTGCAGAGTACACAATTCATTAGTTGGTGTCTGAATATTAAAAACACCCTGCTGATATAAACATTATAGCAGGCATTATACAGGTTGCCACATTTCAGTGTTGTACAATATGTACCATATTACTGGCCAGCCTAAATCTCTGCTTTAGTTCTTCAGTCACACAAGATCCATGCCATGATAACAGTGTCTGGGAGCCTGAGTGAATGTTGACCTTTTTCCACAGTCCACATTATAAAAGCTGAGGTTTGTTATTTACTGAAAAGTTATATTTTAGCTGGTGTCAATGATCTAATGTTGCATTTGGTCAGACTCAGCCCATTGCTTTACTGAAGTATATTATATTTTCCTTTTACAGCTGCAGACTGAGGAAGATCCTGAAACACACCAGCAAACCCTAAAACAGACAACAGTTTACAGACGTTTTTCAGTGGCAGCAGAACTATGACTAAACTTTTGGGTGAAACCTGTTTACTTTTTTGTACATTTAATTTTTGTTTAACGTTATTAATAAAAATGTTGTTCAATTAGCATGTTTTTGTGTTTTGCTTTGGTACCGAAATTGGTACCGAGAACCGTGGATTTTCACTGGTATTGGTACCGAATACTGAAATTTTGGTACCGTGACAACACTAGATTTAATAAACTACGCATCAATATTTCTTTCCTTTGTGCTTTGAACTTCTTTATGCGGAGCTGCGCGCTGTGACTCAATGTTGCTTCAAGCGCATCATTCTGCGCACTGGATGCGCATAAGCGTTTTGTGCCGCTCTGTATTGGAGCTTTTCGTATTATATAATACTTTTGCGCAATGAAAGATTATTTATAGCGTTTCTTGTTCTGTCCAATAAGGCTATTAATAATCTAATGTATAGCACAGTAATGGAGGCAGCAACATATGATAGATAGGACTCCTCTATCTATCATATGTTGCTGCCTTCATTACTGTGCTATCCATTTAAAAGAAACGTCTTTTAATTTTATAGTTTATATTTATATAAATACATTTACTTGTTTTCATTCATGTATTTTACAACAATACAGAGAGCAATGTGTAACATTTTACCAGATATAGTCCTACACTTACTCACTTTTCTTTGTTCCCCACTAAATAATTTTATTTCACTAAATGTTTAGATTTTATAACATTTTTAAATTTTTCTAGAATAAATTTGCTGCTAAATTATCCACTAACCTAGTTTATAATAGTATTTTTGTCATAGATTATTATATATTTTTTTCATTTGTTATTTTCATTAAAATGAAGTTGTGTATATTTAGTAGATTGTGTTTAACACACAAAAGAGTGACGATCAGGTCAGCACACAGAAGTATAAAAATTCTACGCTGATTAAAAAAAAACTGCGCTGGTATCGGATCAGATCGGAATTGGCCGATACTCAGAATTTTCTGGATCGGATCAGATCTGAAAAAATGGCATCGTTGCATCCCTACAAAGGACATGATGTAATTCCTAACCAAATTCTCACTCTTGAAATCCAGGAGCACAGACATGTGACAAAATCTAATTCTGCACAAGATAAAACATGTTTTGTGTACTGTTCAATAGTGCTGTGTTCAAAATATCGATACGACGATGTATCGTCACAGAGATTTGACGATACGAGTATCGATACAGCTGGCCCTGTATCGATATTGTGGCACGTGTGCAGCAGTGGACCACGCTTAATTTTACAACATTTAAAATAGAGTAGAAAAGTGCGAGGTTTCTAAAAAAGTGATACGTATCGTATCGTGACTTTGCTGGTGATACACAGCCCTACTGTTCAATCCAACCAAGTAGTAATATGAAAACGTCAAGACTAACTAACCAATTAATTTGGATAATCTCCGAAAAGCAAATCTCTTAATCTATCAAATCAGCCTGACTCAACAGCAGCCCCATGTCCTGACAGCACACCAGAGACCAGCTGTTCCTGTGTTTATAAAACACTGCATGCACGTGTGTGTGTGTGTGTGTGTCTGTGTGTGTGTGTGTGTGTGTACGCATCAGTGTTACCCTGGGCTAAAAATTCAGCTGCTAAAAGAACCAATGTCACACTTTCTTGCGACAGCATAACACATCTGGGTCTCAATCTGTCACTCCGATCTCTGAAAAAATACAGACTTGCTGCTTAGGACTTCTTCCCCTCTCAATCTTATATTCTAGACACACGTAACCGGTTCATGCTCACAGAATACAAGACGACAGAGTGTTCAGCTTTTTTCTTATAACAAAGGATTTAGTATAACCACATGACTAGTGCGAAAAAGCTTCATGCAGATGAGGCCAGGCCTGCGTGGCCAATCAGCTCAGAGCTGCAGGCCAGTTCAGCGAATCAGGACGACGTATTTTTTCCCTTCACCTCATCCAGGTCTAGCCATTTGAGAAGGGAGTGGCCGTGAGCCAAACACAGCCCTGTTAAATCTTATTAGCAGCTTGTTTGTGTAGCAGGATTAGGCGTTCCTCGTGGTCTGGCCCTCCGGGTCCGGGCGTTCCTCGCAGTTCGGTTTAAAAGCTTGAGGACGCGTGCGAGAATTAAGAGCTAACCGCGTTAATAATGCACGGTTGACCACGCCCTTCCCCCATGGTTTCCACATGGTAAAATCAGAGATAAAGGTAGGGTTGCTTACCCTCCAAAACAACAAAAGCAAACTGGAAAAATGTTTGGGAACGGACCACAGACGACGCATTTAATTTGATGCAAAAGAGGGAAAGTAGTAAGGTCAATATGTTGTAATGTTCTGTACCTTAGTGCCGATCATTCAGTCAACAAAAACTAAAAATAAATCTTGCCAAAAAAACTTCCAGTGGAAAACATGGGTTGTAAATGAGTTATACATATATGCAACATATTAAACTGTGCTACGTTGAAGCTTAAGTGCTCGATGAGAGACGCATCTTTAATCAGTGGACATTTACTACCAGATATCAACTTCTGGAAAGAGGGCATCCTTCCCCCCCATGACAGGAATCCAATAATGGCCTCATGCCCTCGTGTTTGATACAAACACAGTGCTTGCACAGCATTAACTCTATTCAGCAGGATCTGGACACACGCCCACAGACATTAATAACAACCAGAGCTAAGCAACATGCACTATTATTTTGTTGACTGTCATGATTACATAACAGATTGTGATTTAATTGTGCATTGTGTAATCTTAAAATTAAATCATTAATACCAATTATTTGTATAACAATATGTCCATTAAAAACATGAACACATAAGCACAGCATGTATTATAAATGCTAACCACAAGGCAAGACGCAGGACTTGAGAAGTACAGGCAGATGTGTACAATATCAATCACCAACTGATCTGGCAACATGACCTTTGACCCAGCCTATACAAAACGTGTGCCCGAACACATCACACAAATCCCGCAATTTAACGGCAAATGCAGTGCAGTCAAGGATGAAGTGACTGTACAGTAGGGCTGCACGATATATCGAAATTATCGAAATACCTCAAATGTAAATATTACGATATGCATATCGAAACGGCATGCGATATCTGAATCATTTTAATAATAGGCTACTTAAATCAAAACGTTGCAAAAGGTCGAAGTTTTAGTTCGACGCATATAGCAGAGAATTGCTTGTCGTTAAAAAGAGTTATTAAGTGCAATAAGTTGCAGAAAACAACTCTTTGCCGTCTCGTCTTGCTGTCTGACAGACTCACACCTGAAGCGCACACACAGAGAGACGTGTTTCAGATGGCGCGCGAACACCGAGTTGATTCGTCTTTCGCATCTCCTCCTCCTTATGTTTGAACAGACACATACAC
>NW_015544213.1:1245852-1246222 GCF_001515605.1 Sinocyclocheilus anshuiensis | reverse complement strand
CTTCAACAGTCCTTTGAAAAGTCTCTGTTTTAGCAAGGCTTTGTGTTCTGCAGAGTTACGAAGTTTCAAACGGAGTGTTTGAGTTCTGGAGTCGCTTGTAGCGCTGTTACCAAAGTCTTGAAGATGCTGGGTGATTAGCAAACCTCGTGATGGCTGATATCAGTGTCCGTTCATATTTAGAAATCCCTACAGGTGGAACGGTTCAATTTACTCACGGTTCGGTTTGTGTCACGGTTTTGGCACGGTTCGTTATGTGCTATGTTTAGGGAAAAATATACTGTCAAATAAAAATTAAGAAAATAAGAATAATCTATCTAACTACAAGCAACAGCACAAATAAATACAATAGAGTAAAGATACAAATAAAATA
>NW_015544213.1:1242748-1245724 GCF_001515605.1 Sinocyclocheilus anshuiensis | reverse complement strand
TATAAATTAAAGATTAATCTTTATTACAAAAGTTACAAAAGCTATTAAGTCAAGAGCAGTGAGTGATTTCTTTGTTGTTGCTGTTTGATTAATATTAAGAAAGTGCTGTCACTTTAAGACACTGTAAGTAAGTTCAGCCGGCTATGTCTGCTATAGGATACTTACCAAGACTGCACGATAAATTGCATGCGATATTTAATGCGCATCCAACGGCTCTGTGTAGTTAATGCTGCTCAATGTGAAAGCACGCACGTGATGGAGATTTACCGCTGATTACAGAACCGGCTTTACTGATAAGATGCGTGTTAAATATCGCATGCGATTTATCGTGCAGCCCTAATACTAACCAAGTTTGTTTTAATTCGTCCATTTAAACAATACTTCAGAGAGAGCTTAATATTTGCGCACGTTCTGAGGCGCGGATTTGAGCTCTTCTGATGAGCGCACGCACAAATCTTCTCACTTCGCGCACGAGGTCGCATCCTCTGGCTCTTAAATGTTTAAACTGGCACGGCTTAATAAATGAGTTTAGTTTAAACACAGATATCAACGTGTGCTGTTCAGGTCTCACCTGTGAGCGCGCACCATCAGCACCCGGGTGATGACGGAATAAATGACTGCTCATATTCCAGCATACGGCATTCGCATTGAACAAGAGTGAATGGTTTGTCCACTTTTTTTTTCCATCGCTGTTGTTGTAATGTATTGGGAAGCCAGAATGCGCATCCATCAGCAGAAACATACAATAGCCGAACCCTGTTTGTTTTACGTGTGATTTATAGCAAACCATATTACAGATGCGTTGTCAGATTTAAGTTGAACCGCGGTCCTAGTGCGTGCCGAACTGTGTGTGGAGAACCGTACAGTTCGATTTTTTCCGCAAACCGTTCCACCCCTAGTAGAAATATAAACATTTAAAAGATGGGTGTAATAAAAACTTGCAGGCAGTGTCGTCCCAAACATACAAAGTCAGAATTTGACAGATCATGCAAACATCTCCTAAAATCTTGTCCACAAAGCATTCGAAAAGCAAAAATAGTTCAACCCAAAAATGACAAGTCCAGACGCTTTTTCCACCCATCCACTTAATTCATGTCACTGTCATCAACTCCTTTCAGAGAAAATGACCGGAAACATCCATTGCAATTTCTGCTGAGCGAGAATCGAAGTATCAACTTGCTTAAATTTGACTACAAAAACACTCAAAGGTCAGATCAAAAGGTTCAACAAAAGCCAGCGTCAGCGGAAGACATTCAATACATACACTCACGAAGACCGCAACCACCATTAGTCGATGCAATGGGGCCCTCGTTTACAGCGGGGACCCCAGCAGCTGTTATCAGTGAGGTGATTTGGAACCTGTCTGGTAAGCTTACAGTCGTTCCAGTGTGATGGGCTGAGTGCTGACGGCTGCTGACCTAGGGACAGTCTCTCCACAGAGAGGAACAATAAGCCTCTTTCATGCCGAACACTTGTTGCTTTCTAGCCAAATCCCCCCTGCATGAGTCAACCCCTCCCAGAATCCTCAACAAGATAGAGAGTGGTTTCGGTCTGTCCCAAAAGAGAGGGAAAGAAAGAGAGGGGGGCGGGGAATGAGATGCGGAGAGCGAGAGAGGGAGGAATAGTTGTAAATCTAACTCTTACACATTCCTTTCCCAAATACACGCAGTCAACAGTTTGGGAGTGGCTTGTCAAGGATCGTTCTTAACCATAGAAATAAAGCGAGAGAAGAGTGCAAGGTAATGAGAAACTTAAAGGACACTGATTTACCGACAGGAATGTGGGCCGCGCATCTCCAAGTGAGTCAACCAAGCCTATCCACAGAGCTATTCCTCCTTGGATACAGCATTCAGCTATGTGCTGATTAGCACAGTCACGCAGGATAAACGGCATGGGGAGAAAAACAAAAGACCTGGTGCACGCTGGGATAGTAGTGAGTGGCCCTGATCTTGTGCCCAAGCACGATGCTTGAATTCAACGAGGGGCACAGAGTCATGACTGAGAGGTGAGAACAAAGCCAATCTCATTTCTCATGTGTGACCACACAAAGCGCACAGGAAACATGGATGAAAGTTCACAGAATGGCCACATCCTGCAGGTCCAGGCGCCACCCTATGGGCCTGATGAGTGAATCCATGCATTTGGCTCTTTGGCTTTTTTTATTTCCAGTTTTGAGAGGATTCTGCAAGAATGAGACAAAGCGCAACAGTAATGCATGCAGATTGACAGTGCACTCCTACATCTTACCTCTCAATTTGTCCCATTTTGTATGTAAAAAGTTGCTTAAAATGACTTTCAAACCCTTAATGCACAAATCCAGATCTCCCAAAAGCATCTATTCACAGCTAAAGAGGGTTAAGCAGGTCACAATGGGTAACTGATTAGTGATCTAGCTGTTTTTAAACGTGTAAAAAAAAGTCCTACATTAAAATATAATAATGTTTGAAGTCAGTATTTTTGATGGAACAGCAGGAAGGAAAGGCAACAGAAACGAAAACAAGTTGTGAGCATTCATGAACGATTATGAAACAAAGGCCTCTCCACACAAATTTCAAGCTTGTTTCCATTTGTGTGTCTAAATTCACTGTGTCTCCATAGGAACTGATAAAACCTGAATACCTCAGTGGATAAGGGAATGTGCATGTCAGAACAGGAACTTGAGAAACAGCGCTACGCAAATTCAAGAGCCAGCCCTCATGATTATTGCATAAACACTATGTTTGCAGGGCATTATAAATTACTCTCAATCAGCCATAGCAGTGCATGTTAGCTCTACATCAACATTCATATTCGAGACAGTCTATAGTTCTGTTCCAAACCCCAGTGAGCGCAGTCTACTGTCTACCTAGGCAGCTGGGGATGCACCGACATTAAACCTCTGGCCAATCCAATAAGGTGAGTATTATTTTAAAGGGGTCATATGATGTTGCTAAAAAGAACATTATTTTGTGTATTTGGTGTAATGAAATGTGTTTA
>NW_015544213.1:1231161-1242463 GCF_001515605.1 Sinocyclocheilus anshuiensis | reverse complement strand
GAAATGTTACGCCCCTTACCATACTGTGATGCTGTGTCCGGAGCGACGAGACAAAAACATTAAAACCCATTATAAACAAGGCATTTGTTGCATCCAGTGGGGACATAATTACGGATTATAATGACTTGTACAGTACAATCTTTATATCGCACCGCGTAAACATAAAACCATGTCTGCATTTGTGGGGGCGTGTTTAAACGAGGCATTTTAGGAGGGGGTGGACCAGTCTTAACTTTTATAAAGAATATCTCTTTGGGTTTGAGACTTTAGTCTTTGCAACTTTATGGATCTTATCTATTCACGAACAGCTTGTAACACGCCAAAGAGAAAGGAAAACTTGAAAATCGCATCATATGACCTGAACTATCTTAATCTGATGTTACAAAATATTGCCCAGGTTTCTTGAAGTTACATGAAAAGCAGCTGCAGCTATGTGGCTCAAGTTGTCTCAGACAGGACAAGTGTAAAAGCTGAGCATCACTCTCCAGGGCCCATCCATCAGGGTAGAGAGTGAAGGGGGCAGGGCAGGTCCCTCGGGGTCTCTCCATCATCACAGAGGCAGGAATAGGCAAGGGAAGAAGCGTCCGCTATCGTCAGCTCTCCACACTCCGGGCCCCTGGGGAACACATGCATCTGATGACCATCTCTCACATCTACACGTCCTTCAGCGGTAAGGAGGGATTGGGCTCCGACCGTCCTTGGCCTGCCAAGAGTGAGCGCCCACATGTAACCAGGATGTCGCAGAGAACAACATCGAGCTGAATTCAAATATCCGGTAATGAATCTCAGAGTTAAAAAAAAAAAAAATCCTTGCTGTTATGGTTTCCAACCACTTAAGGATAAAGTTACAGCACTGAGGGCCTCAGGATTTCACTTGGCTTCCATCAAAACCATGGAATGCTGTGCTGCAAATGGACAGGTGTGCTGAAGGAAAACAACTTAGGAGGAAACCCACTCTTGACCTTTTAATCACCAAGAGCAAACCACAATTTCCTCTGCGTGGAGTGTTTTGACTCAGCAGTCCTGAGGCAAGAGGGCAAGACCCAAAATCGAGGCACAAATACCACTACCACAAAGCTAATATCTGATCGGTCATGATGAGGACTTCACAGCAACAGCCAAACTCAAGGCTGGATTACACTTTTAGGTTTTTAAAATCTGAAGCAGACTTCAAAAACTAGGCATCATACATTTGCAGACTTTGTAAATGGTTAATGTTTTCCAAAATTGGCTCACTATATCAAACATGTTCTCTGTATCCTCTGACTGGATAGTCTGAAACAAAACAAAAAAAAATGCATCTGTACCAGGGCTGCACAATTAATCGAATTTCTAATCGCGATTACAATTATGGATGCCACAATTACGTAATCGTTCAAAGCGGCAATTAATCGTTCAAAGTCCACTTATGTTATTCTGCGTGCTTAAGATGCGTTTTTTTTTTCTACATGTTATCTTAAGGGTTTTTCATATTATTTTAATTTTAGTTTTAGTATAACATTATAATACCATTCATATTTTTACTTTTTTATAATTTAAAGAAACCAATCCGATGTATAGTTGGCATTTGAGGCTTAATACTATAGAAAAGCACTAAAGGTTTTTCAGTTTTTCAGAAGGTTTTCAGCTTGTTTATTTTCATATAAAAATACGGCATGCAGTTGCATCAAACAATGGTATAAACATCATTCAATGTAAATTGTGATAATCGTAATTAATAATCACAATTACAATTTCAAGGGAATAATCGACAATTATGATTTGTCATAATCGTGCAGCCCTAATCTGTGCACATCATACACGATATGCCCTTTTCTGTGAAATCGGACATTGACAACGTGATTAATATTCATGAACCCAGCAGATAATAGTAGTAGTAGTAGTAGTATCTTTTAATAATAATTACTATTACCTATGACCAACAATATCTTAAACACCACCACCAGTCCTAAGTTCAGTTAAAATGACAAATATGCATTCATTCATGGTTACCAAGTTTTAGTTCTAAACACTAGTTCTATCATTACATTTGTAAAGTACAATATAATTGTTTATGTTTGTTTTCTGAGCACCTCAGAAACTAATCAATATTTATGAACTGTAATAAAGTATGTGAAAAGAAAAACTGTCTCTGTTGTCTTAAGAGGTCGTGTGTGTGTGTGTGTGTGTGTGTGTGTGTACCTACTTAAATATATTTTGGGGACAAATTTGTACCCAAAAGTGAGTAAAACCTGACAAAATCGGCAAAAACCTCAATTTGTGGATGTCTTCATTTGTAAAACTGCTATAAAAATAAAGTAAACAAAGTTTTTTTTTACTTTTGAACTTGTAAAAATGCAGAAAGTTTTCTGTGAGGGAAAACAAAAAAATTTACTAGCCAATGGCGATTATATTGCTAAGGTGTGCGTAGAGGGTTGTCCTGCTAAAAAGTCCAATAACAACAAATAGCATGACAGTCAGTTTTTGTGCAGCGTTTTATCAGCTCATTCATCATTTGTGACACGTTGGACCACAAGTGGTCGTACATGGAGAAAGCATTTCTGGTTACCCACTGGTGGACATTGTGCTTTGGGGTCGCTGTGGTCCCACAGCTGTCATAGCACCAAACCAGAAGCATTTCTTCCTCAAGGACACATTATGGCCTGGAATTCCACGGTAGTCTTACATTAGCATCGGCATCAATTTGAAGCCAGGCCAGTTGACCTCTTGATTAAATACCACCACATCAGCGGGCACATTAATCCCTCTGTCAATGTCTGCTCACAGGCAAACAACAGCGCCTTAATCATGAAGGATGGGTGAAATCAGGCCACTACGATCCAGTACTTACAAATGAGCCTGGATTAATGATATGAGAGGGAAGATCCTACAAGCATTTCACACTCAAGTCAAACTCCTGTTAAACGGGCACAACAGAGACATGTGAAGCAGCAGACAGCAAACAAGTGTTAATCAATATAAAACGCAGACTTTGCTTGGGGGAGACGGTTGTTTAGTGCTTCTGATTATCAGATAGTGAGCTTTGATTGTGTAAATCTTTAATGTGACCGCAGTCTTTCCTAAACTTCTACAAACCTCTCGGGTGTTTCACAGTTTCATGTTTCACTTTCCGGTGTCGACAAATTTCAATTTCAGGTCAAGCGAAAGTTCACCCTGTTCTGATTAGAAACAATAGGCTTGAGCTTTTTGTTCAAAAGCAATGCGAGTCTACACCTGAAACCAAACCCACAAAAACATCTTCCACACAACATTTTCATTTCATCTTCTCTAACGCTTGTGTTGTATTTTAGTACTCAAACTCACTGCATACCACTTTATAAACCAAGAGCATTTCATTCATATAAATGCGGACTGCTTTGTTCTGAATCCACCAGTGGAGCCGGGCGGTTTCCTACAGGCAGACTGACAAGGGATTGTGGTTCAGCTGATTTACCAGTCTCTTGTTGGCCTTTTCCTGTTTGAGACAGGAAGAATAATAGCCAGTGGTGTCACAAAGACAAATGTCATACAGTGCATATCATACAACCTCCTGAAATGGACACGTGACTGGTTTCCTGCAGAGCCCAACTTTTGCCAAATGAAATTTCTATGGCTTTTCCATGACCTTTACTGGAGAATAAAAAAAATAAATTAAAAAAAAACATAATTCATTCTAAAAGATTCACAGACAGATTAACTGATTCAAACCAATTCAAAAGAGTGATACACTCACAAATCCGACATCACCACAGATTGTGAGTTTTTCTCTGCCCAAAAGCAATATCTTGCTGAAGAAATATTTTCAAGGGGGGAAAAAAGCATATTCATTATAGGAATTTCCTTCATTTTTTTCTAAGATATTTAGGATTTCGCAGACATTTAAAAAACCCCTGGTTTTTATGACCGTGGGAACCCTGCACCTGCAATGGATGGAACCACAAAGCTTGCAGAACAGACATTTTCAAGTGCAGATTTCTTGGAAAAGGAAGAACAGTTTGTCTGGATATTCAGGAAGCTGGTGCACCAAATCCAAGAAATTATATAATAGTGCACCATACCATCAGACTGACATCTTCACTTAAAAGATGTGCTGCTGCAGTGATTTCACATAAAAAGCGACCACAAGTTAACACTATCTGAGTCTGTTTTTCCTGTAACAAGAAGAGGAAGGACAAATAAAGATATCCAAACATCCTGCATAGGTTCATCCATCTTACAAAAAGGGCACAAATGAACAGAGATCATTTGCGCTAAGTATCGACAGGACGCCCAAGGTCGTGAGGCCAGAGAATAACAAATCCATACACCCTCAGTTGCTGCAACAGTGAGCAAAAATAACGGAAATGTTAAGCATTCAGATCAATGTGAAATACTTGGGCTCACTATTCATCAAATAAATAGTTAATCAATCATGCAAAGCATCTATTACAGCTTTCCCCCCAATCCAGGTCCAGGAATAAGTCTCACATCTCTCTCTAACAAAATTCCTTTGCTTTTCCTTTCCTCCAGGCTGCAGCTTTATATCAAACCCTGTTATCAGATTTATTTACCTGTTTGTCTGGCAACTGTCACCTGATAAGCAGAGACAAGCAGCCAAGCCACTGAATAATGCATTGAGCTCCAACGTTCTACATCTTGCCAACAAACAGGCCCTGCGGCCTCCTCTCTTGCTAGGCCGAACCGAGCCCGAGACACGAGTCGAGAGAGTTAATATTTGCCCGTCACTTTGTGCATTATTAAAGTGTGTCAAAACCATCTTCCAGTCAGCTGCTGCTGCAAAAAAAAAAAGACAAGGACTTTCAGGTAGCAGTGACTCAGCGGGAACGCCTGCGTCCTCCGTTGCCAGTAATGATTCACTGATGTAGCAAAAAGAAGAAAAAAGGACTCTCCTGTGCATTGACATGAAAGAGAAAGCTTGACTGTGCACGTCTCCTCTGCTGAAGTGCTCCTCTCTCACTCGCACACGCTGTCATGCATATAAAAAATACTCTCTCTGGGTCTTCCTAAATGAGTCATTACATTTTTCCACCTAATTAAACTGATTCCGATTTGAATGACTAGATTGCAGTAGGTTTAAATAAGAGCATCAGCGCAGAGTGTCGGACTTTACATTTCTTGCCTGCAGACACTTCAGAATTCAAGCAGCATCACATTCGCCTTTATCCCATCAAAAGTTTGGTTCTTTCACCAGGAACACCTGGAAACACTTAGCCTCAAACAGTCAGGAGAAGTTATTCAGTCTTGTGCTTCCTCACAACACCTGACCCTTTCCTAAAATGCTCCCAAGACCAGCATCAAGTCATCTGGATAACTGCATAATTAACTTGGTAATTGGCAGCCATTATTTCTTTGCCAGATTAAAGATGAGGGAGGGAATTAAATGGGAAATCACATCAAGCGAGAGAGAAATTAAGCTCTCAAATGTGCCAAGGTGTCATGTGATGGTATGGCAGCAAGAAAACCCGGGAACGCCTGCGTCCTCCGTTGCCAGTAATGATTCACTGATGTAGCAAAAAGAAGAAAAAAGGACTCTCCTGTGCATTGACATGAAAGAGAAAGCTTGACTGTGCACGTCTCCTCTGCTGAAGTGCTCCTCTCTCACTCGCACACGCTGTCATGCATATAAAAAATACTCTCTCTGGGTCTTCCTAAATGAGTCATTACATTTTTCCACCTAATTAAACTGATTCCGATTTGAATGACTAGATTGCAGTAGGTTTAAATAAGAGCATCAGCGCAGAGTGTCGGACTTTACATTTCTTGCCTGCAGACACTTCAGAATTCAAGCAGCATCACATTCGCCTTTATCCCATCAAAAGTTTGGTTCTTTCACCAGGAACACCTGGAAACACTTAGCCTCAAACAGTCAGGCGAAGTTATTCAGTCTTGTGCTTCCTCACAACACCTGACCCTTTCCTAAAATGCTCCCAAGACCAGCATCAAGTCATCTGGATAACTGCATAATTAACTTGGTAATTGGCAGCCATTATTTCTTTGCCAGATTAAAGATGAGGGAGGGAATTAAATGGGAAAATCACATCAAGCGAGAGAGAAATTAAGCTCTCAAATGTGCCAAGGTGTCATGTCATGGTATGGCAGCAAGAAAACCATTTTACTAACCTCAATCAAAGTGTTTGGGAAATAAAACTGACAACCATGATAATATATCAAAGTTTTTGCATTCAACAGTGCAGACTCAACAACAACAGAAACTATATAGCATGAAACATTCTAGATACGTTGCTTAAAGTCCGCGTGAACCGGAAGTTGCTGCCGACTTTATTTCAGTGTAGTGACGTATTTCCAACTGAAACGGAATATTGAATAGAGGGCATGGTTTTATTTTTGCGCTCCTCCTCTCTGTCTCTCACTCATAGCAATCTAATGGTTGGAGGGGTGTGTTTAAGGATATTCTGCCCTAGCCGTCAAACTGACGTCATCAGAAAAGGAATGCCATTCCAGAGCGGAAGTAAATGTTCAGATTTTGATTAAAGATTACGAAAACAAACAATTTTTTTCAGCGGATTAACTTGCACGGATTAATTGTTTACATCAAGACTAGCAATGTGCGCTAGTAAAGTAAATAAAGTCAATTTTGATTTCATGTGGACTTTAAGGGCTCAGATTTGAAGAGCAAGACTCAGCTGTGCAGAAAGACAAGAACCTCCGGACAAGTTGAGCAGAGGTGTGACAAACAGCAACAGACACCAGCTGTGGTCAATTTTTTTTTTGATTAAAATCAACATGACAACTTTAGATGGCCTTCTGTTCAGTACTAGCATTATCGGTCAAGCATTAGCGGTCAATGAGCCAAGGCATCTAAGAAGTCAAATAGGATCACTGCTGCTGCTGCTGTTGTTGTTGGTATTCCAATTCAGCAATACTATCTGTAACAATTTCACATTTTCTGCACTACAGGGAAAATCTAAAGATGCTTACATTTGGTGAAATGCATTAAACAGAACTGAGAGTGCAACACCTAATAGAAATGAAAGTATTATTAAAATCTGAAAAATTATTTGTACAGTTTCAATCAATATTTACTCAAAAAAATATATATAACTAGCAGTCAACAGATAATGTAGCATTGTAAATAAAATTATAAATAACAATAAAATTTAAAATATTATAAATTTGTACAAACAATAACTGAATATAGATGAATGCATTTTACTCTATCAGTTTAATTAATCAATCAATCAATCTAGAATTACTTATAAATAAATACAAATACAATTTAATGATCAAAAACATATATACAAAATAGCTGAATTTGGATGAACACTTATTTTTCTTTAAAAAATAAATGATTTTTTTAAATAATTTTTAATTATTTATAAATAAAAATAAAATGTTATGATCATAAATATGATGTAAACAAAACAGCTGAATTTAGATAAACACTTATTTTACTCAATTCACAAAAAAACTAAAATAAAAATAATACATACTAGATTATAGAGCTGCACAATTAATTGAATTTCTAATCGCGATTACAATTACAGATGCCAATTACATAATCGTTCAAAGTGGCAATTAAAGGGGTCATATGATGTTGCTAAAAAGAACATTATTGTGTATTTGGTGTAATGCAATGTGTTTATGCGGTTTAAGGTTAAAAAAACACATTATTTTCCACATAATGTACATTATTGTTTCTCCTCTATGCCCCGCCTTTCTGAAACGCGTCGATTTTTACAAATCTCATCAGTCTGAAAAGCAAGGTGTACGCTGAATGCCTCAAAGCGAGTGACGGAAATGTTACGCCTAGGGATGTAACGATTAACTGCGAGCCGGTTGAAAATCGATTGTTTATTTTCATATAAATATATGGCACGCAGTTGCTTCAAACAATGGTAACATCATTCAATGTAAATTGTGATAATCGTAATTAATAATTGCAATTACAATTTAAAGGGAATATTCAACGATTATGATTTTTGTCATAATCGTGCAGCCCTACTAGATTATTAGTCCAATTGGACACAATCTCAGAAATATGCTCAAATAGCCTGGTCTGTCTATCACTCATTTTTAACAAGGAAACAAAAATGCAACAAGTGGGAAATGTAAAGAATCTTTCGAATGTTGTGTCTTTCAATTCCATAGAAATCTGCTGAGCTTTCATCTGAATTCTGCATGCACAGATTCCATCTCTTGATCACAACATACAATCACATCATCAAAAACCTGAAAAGCATGAGAGATTTGTCATTCCAGAAACCTTCTAGTGTTTCAAAGCACTTTTTGATACCAACTAGGGCTGCACGATAAATCGCATGCGATATTTAACGCGCATCTTGTTAGTAAAGCCATTCTGTAATCAGCGGTAAATCTCCATCACTTGCGGGCTTTCACATGGAGCAGCATTAACTACACAGAGCCGTTGTTCACTGACGAGCTGCGCAAAACCACGATCATATTTTGCGCATGTTTTGTGCAGCTCGTCAGTGAACAACGGCTCTGTGTAATTAATGCTGCTCCATGTGAAAGCCCGCAAGTGATGGAGATTTACCGCTGATTACAGAATGGCTTTACTAACAAGATGCGCGTTAAATATCGCATGCGATTTATCGTGCAGCCCTAATACCAACAAAACTGGTTTCAGGAACCAGTGGCACACATTCTTTCACATCAACACTTATCATTAACCCTTGATGATTTGAAATGAGATGTTTGAGTGAATAATTTGTGCCTATATAAACACATTTGTGACTGTTCTCCCTGGCTGGTTATGACTGAGGAACAAATACATAGAAGCAAAGACTTTTTTTTCTCCTCTCAAGTTGAAGTAATGTCTGTGTCTCGCTTACAGGATGAGTAGAGGAGCTCATTCCGTCCTTGTACCAGGTCGAGACGGGACCTCTGAGGAATGTGCCGACCAGGATCTGACAAAACCCAAACTTGTAATTGCTTTCACGAAACACCATCACATGCAGAGACAGCGAGGAAAAAACAGGCCAAAATCCTCAGCCCCTCGAGAAAACGTCTGAGACAAACCTTCTGGAATTTGGGAGGGTTAATTTGCACAATAGAAAAGACTTTGATCATGCAGCAATAATTTCAGTACACTACATCACTTCTTGGCTCTTACCGCTGACGTTTTGGAGTGTGACTGTGAGATCATGTTGCACACTCTCTAGATTCACTGCATTGTGATGAACCAATCCATGTGATTTGACACCATTCAAGCAATGGTAACAAATACAACAGCTACGCCTCTTCTGAGAATTCAAAGCGCTCTCTTACTGCCCACTTCCTTGTGTCATTGCAGAAAATTATGTCACTTTAAGCAAATGGCTTATTCGTAACCTTCCCTGGTGAGGTTTGCACTGAGAAATGCAATCTAACAAAAATACTTTTAAAAAGCTTTCGGTTCATGGTCAAAATACCCTAAATCTCCAAGCTAAAGAGATCAAACATCTCCAGCACAAAATACTCCCAGAAAAAGACCCAAACTGACTACATATGGGCAGAGAAAGCAAACCGTTCAGGTACAACATCAGAGAGCAAACACCATAATAGGACATTTCTTCTCTACAGTAGCAAGTTATTGTGGGAGATCTCATACGCCAGTTTAAGCGAGCCCAACTGGACCAAGGAGGTCTAAGCGCACAATCTGGACCAGTTCTGCACGTTTCCACCAAAGAACAGGTGGTCCTGGGGCTCTTAAAGGAACCAGGACTCACAGTCATGTCCTCCCAAACCCATATGACTTACTTTCTTCTACAGAACACAAAAGAAGATGCATTGAAGAACGCTGGGGTTCAAACAACATTGGACAACATCGTAACATACATACCACACATACACGCATGGCATAAAGGCACCGTGTTAAATTACTTTGGATGTTAAAATTTATTACAAACTAGTAATAACGCATTCAAGCAAACATCACAATCCAGCACCTTTGTCATTCGGCTCTCATGACAGTAGGGCAACAGGCCGCTTCTTAAAAGAGCTCAACATATCCAACGGCACCAGCTCGATTGGATAGAAAAGGGATAAAAGTGGGAGAGAGGGAACAAGAGGAACAATCACCATGACTATGTAAGTGTCAAGCCTGAGTTGATTTACAGCACAGGCCGCCCATCTCACCTCACGGAGGTTATTGGCAATGGCAGGTGGGCAATTTAAAGTCCTGAGATTGAGGGATCGCTTTGTGAAAAAGGGCAACTTAAGAGCTAGCAGAAACTATGTTAAACTCATTTAACATTTTCAAATCTTCAGCTGGAATAACCATTAAGCAAACCCATGAAATCAAAGTTAAACTCTTTAAATCCAGTCTCATGCTGAGCACCTACTGTTACAAAAAGCATCTAAAATAAGCCTTCTATCTACTTGCATTCTGTTCGTTTAATAGGGATGTGCAAAAACAGCATGAGACATGATGCAACAGCCAAAGATGTCTATCTGAATGTGAACGACTGTAGCGGCAGTGCTTTGAAGGGAATTTAATTTTTGCAAGTGGGTTTTACTGTGCAAAGTAAAATCAAAATCATCATCATCTTAAAAAAGTAACATGTTACATAATGCAGCAAGGATGCATTAAATTCATCAGAAGTGACAGGTAAAGACATTACATTTTTTTACAAAAGATTTCAATTAAATGCTGTTCTTTTGAACTTTGTATTCATTAGAGGATCCTAAAAAAAAGTTCGGCAGTTCTCACAAAAATATTATTACTGAAAAATATTAAGCAGCACAACTGGTTTCAACATTGAAAAAAAAATAAAAAATGTTTCAGAAGCAGCAAATCAGCATATTAGAATATAGAAAGCTAGTGTTTTTTTTTTAATAAAAAAAAGAAGATAAATAGATAAAGTAGAATTTGAATAGAATAGCTAGAGTTAGAGGGTCAAATAAAGATGGCGACCCGGAAGTTTCAGCAAAGGATAACAGCAACACTTCCAGCACAGAAAATTGCTTGCAGTAGCTCTGCTACTAAATTTATACTGAATTTATTTTAAAATGGCTATCCCTGTACAGCTATGATCAGCTGTTCTTCCATCCTGGCTGAGCTTTCAATGTTGTTATGGAAAGGGTGAATGTGATTGGTTGGTTCCTGTCACATGACCTGCGGTGCGCTTGCGGCATTCTGAAAAGTTGAAATGTTTTTATCTCTCTGCGGCGCACACACACCTAGGCCTGTCGCAATAATCAATATATCAACTTATCGCGCAATATATCTACATGACCTCAATAATTTTTGGTGACGCAATATATCACCCATTATATTTACTTCAAAATTAATGCCACCATGTTTTTTACATTCCACTTGCACCTGTGTCTTTTGCAGCTTCTCGTACATAACGTGGTGTAG
>NW_015544213.1:1229167-1231105 GCF_001515605.1 Sinocyclocheilus anshuiensis | reverse complement strand
TCAGAAGCAGCAAATCAGCATATTAGAATGATTTCTAAAGGATCATGTGACACTGAAGACTGGAGTAAGAGGCCGTTCACATGTCGTACCTAAAAATGCGTGGAAAACGGGAGCCGCACCGCTTTCTCCTTCTTTCCAAAATGCTCGGGAGCTTGCGCTCCTGTGGCATCTGCCGTTGCTAAACAACCATGACCTACGCTCTCCATGACATTTACATTTAGTCATTTAGCAGACGCTTTTATCCAAAGCGATTTTGCAGCTTCTCGTACATAACGTGGTGTAGACATGAGGTGCTAGTTCACATTTAAAAAATGCTTTCATCTGCAGATATGGCTTTGTTTAGGGATCTGTGTCTTTGTGCAAACGGACATCTGACTGCTGAGTAGTGATTGTGTTTTTCAGCAATAGTGTGCACCCTTAATTTACAGAGAAAAGAAGGTCTGGGAAAAATCTGTAGATGGAAACATCTCCTACAAGTTCTTTGTGCATTTTTCTTTTTTTTTGTACTTGTTACTTTGCACTTTTTGCTAGAAAATGTTTATTTACTATTTATTCAGGTTTTTTAAGGTATCTAATATTTTGATACTTAATTACCATGATCTAAATATTCTTAAAAATTAAAAGTTTGATGTCATTTGGAAGTGTGTAGGGGATCTGGCATTATTATGCTGTTACATTATGATTATATATTCAGTGGCATAAAATGGTCTTTAAAATGACAATAATATCGCTTATCGCAATTATTTCTGGGGCAATATATCGCACAACAAAAAGTTGTTATCGTGACAGGCCTACACGCACCTGGAAAAAACTAGGGTGTCATGACAAGCTCTCTATTTGAGTGCGCTTGCTACATTTGAAATAACGAACTTGAGTGTGCAAAAGACACAATATGTGAATGGCCCCTAATGATCCTGAAAATTGAGCCTTGTCAACACAGAAATAAATGACATCTTAAAATATATTCAAATAGAAAACTGTTACTTTAAATTGTAATAATATTTCACAATATTACTCTTTTTATTGTGCTTTTAATCAAATAAATGCAGCCTTGATGAGCATAAGAGTATTCTTTCAAAACATTATAAAATCTTAAATTTAAGTGTAAACTAGTCAAACTAATCGATCAGCTAGAAGAGTCTATGAATACTCAACCATCATGACCCATTCCAACTATGTAAAAGAAAGAATGTCAAAGAAAGTCTATTTTCACTCCGAGTCGAGGGAAACCAATTAGGACCTTCTGAAGCTGCTCCTGTCAGCCTTCTAAATTTAAAGTGCCAGTCGGTCTTTTTTTAAAAGTCTTGTCTTGCCTAAATAAATAAATGATAAATAATTATCCTCCTCCCCACTAGCAGCTTGTGTTCAACAGCTGACATTAATGGCCGAGTCTCCATGCGGATGTAGCAGGACTTTGTAGTAACTGTAATTTTCCTTGTCAGTGTGAACATCCTCTGAGCCCTGATGGCTTTAATTAGTGGAGCCACACTGGCAGACTAAGATGCCCATGAGACAAGAACACCTGAGACCACCACGAGTCCAGCCGGGCATGTTTCATCAGTGCCCACAATAGGACTGCACAATAGGGCTGCACGATAAATCGCATGCGATATTTAATGCGCATCTTGTCAGAAAGCCGGTAATGCGTTTTATCGTGCAGCCCTACTGCACAATTAATCGAATTTCTAATTGCGATTACAATTACGGATGCCACAACTACATAATCGTTCAAAGTCCACTTATGTTATTCAGAGTGCTTGTGGGGTTTTTTTTCTTTCTACATGTTATCTTAAGGGGTTTTCAATTGCTTCAATTTTAGTTTTAGTATAACACTATAATACCATTTATATTTTTACTTTTTTATAATTTAAAGAAGAAACCAATCCGATGTATAGTTGACATTTGAGGCTTAATACTATAGAAAAGCACTAAAGGTTT
>NW_015544213.1:1218988-1228535 GCF_001515605.1 Sinocyclocheilus anshuiensis | reverse complement strand
GTTCTGTAATCAGCGTAAATCTCCATCACCTGCGGGCTTTCACATTGAGCAGCAGTAACTACACAGAGCCGTTGTTCACTGACGAGCTGCGCAAAAAATCGCGCGAATATGAACGTGGTTTTGAGCAGCTCATCAGTGAACAACGGCTCTGTGTAGTTAATGCTGCTCAATGTGAAAGCCCGCAGGTGATGGAGATTTACCGCTGATTACAGAACCGGCTTTACTGATAAGATGCGCGTTAAATATCGAATGCGATTTATCGTGCAGCCCTACTGCACAATTAATCGAATTTCTAATTGCGATTACAATTACGGATGCCACAACTACATAATCGTTAAAAGTCCACTTATGTTATTCAGAGTGCTTGTGGGGTTTTTTTTCTTTCTACATGTTATCTTAAGGGGTTTTCCATTGCTTTAATTTTAGTTTTAGTATAACATTATAATATCATGCATATTTTTACTTTTTTAAATATTTTTTTATTATTATTTAAAGAAGAAACCAATCCAATGTATAGTTGACATTTGAGGCTTAAAACTATAGAAAAGCAATAAAAGCTTTTCAGTTTGTTTTCAGCTTATGTTCATATAAAAATATGGCATGCAGTTGCTTCAAACAATGGTATAAACTAGGGGTGCTCCGATCAGGATTTTTGAGGCCGATCACCGATCGCCGATCACAGACAGCAGTATCTGCCGAGACCGATCACCGATACCGATATTTTTAAAGCCTTCTTTTTATCATGTAAAATTATTTATAGTGATACTCCAATCAGAGCAGCACGGACTGTGCTTTCACACAGGAGTCCGCTACTGATCCGTGGCTGTTTACCACAAACACAACATTTATACATTAGTTTGATTTCAAATCCAAACATTGTCCCCACGTATGCACTGCAAACGGAATAATGTCAACTTGGCATTATGTGTGTGCGCCACGAGTGTGCATGAGCGCACGGTCTCCAGGAGAGCGCGCGAACGCTGAATGATTAAACGCTGGCAAGAATTAAAAAGTAATGCAATTTATAAACTTTAGTGACGATGTGACACTGTCTCGATTGTGCAAGTGACAATTCCTGTGTCAACTGTGCAGCGTGCAGCTCGCTTATAGGCAGACGCGATGTGTGGTGATTTGAAGCCATTTGCGTATTTTGAGAGACTCACTCACGCTGTTTGTGAAATTACGTCTCAAACTAGGTTTTCAAATTACTTTATAAGTTATTTAATGAAGAAATATGAAGGTGAGTACCTTCAGCATTATAATTATTTCACCCATGCCGGACAGAGACTGAGACGGTGCTGCTGCAGGTCGTGCCAAAACTCTCACGGCAGCATCATCAGCTTGAGATCGGCCTTTTTAGAGACCGCCGATCAAACATCCCAACGCAATTATCGGCCGATAGTGATCGGTAGCCAATCAATCGGAGCACCCCTACTATAAACATCATTCAATGTAAATTGTTATAATCGTAATTAATAATCGCAATTACACTTTCAAGGGAATAATCAACAATTAAAATTTTTGTCATAATCATGCAGCCCTAGCCCACAAGCTCTTCATGGGGAAAAGAGCAGAGTTCAAACATGGGCATCAATGAGATTACCAGATTAATAGCGGTTCTCTTTCACAAATTCGCCCGGATTTTTATGTCAGTTGCAGACCACATGAACCATATGACAGATGCCTGTTTTCCAAACAGCTTTCAAATGAACCAAACTCTGACGTCAAACAGAAAGTGTAAAAAAAACACACTTAAAAATGGTTGGTTGCTTTTCAAACAGCATTTAGGCCCATTTCTTTAGTCCTAATCTAGTTCACGGTTTATTGGTTTACTGGGATTGAACTTGATCTTTTACAACTTTTACCGCAGTACAATCTCACACAGCTCATTAGATGAAGTAATGCTGCCAACGTGTGAGGAACAGGCACTGAGCACTGACAAAAATAGAAAAATATGGAGAAAAAGACAGAGGAAGAAGATAATAAGATGAAGATCTGCATGTAGTCACAGAGAAAGCAGTTTTCAGCAGATCTTTCCTGAAACAAGACTAAAAGTAAATGCCATTTAGAATAACATCTATAACAATGCAATCCATGAACACCTGGTTGTCCAAATTTAACTACAAACCAAACTACTGCAAGCTCAGCATTGTGATTTCACTGCATGTAGTTCTCCCATCTTGGCGGAAGATAATTACAGATTATATCAGGTGAGTATTATATATTATATGAGATTATATCAATCATCTCACATCCACTCTCTAACAGCAAACTGGCACTCAGACATTCAGCAGTCTGATAGTGTGCTACTTTGACCCTGCTGGGATGAAAACCATGCCATGCAACAGCCTGTTGAAAGATTAATCCACCTACATAAAGCAGAAAAATAAATCCATCAAGGGATTCACAACAACGCTAAAAGTTGTAGTTTAACCACCAGCTATGAAAGACTCTTCTCAGAGCTGTAGTGCTTGGTTAATAATTATCAGAGACACTGGGGAACTTTTTAAACTAGAGTTGCTCCAAAATAACTAACATTTCAGTTCAAAATGATCATTTTTAAATAAAACCTTACCCACTTGATCTACAGCATCAAAACGCCACTTTTAAACATGAAATCCATTAAATTACCACAAAACTGTTGCATAATCAGTATTTGTTATTTACACAAGCAACAGATTTCTGTTTTCTACAAACAACCACGATCACTACCATTCCTAAACCACCAAAAAATGCTGTTAAAACTCTCATGTCACTCTTATGCAATGGTATTCATAACATCAGACATTCTAAAGCCATTAGCAGGGGACAAGAACAGAATTTCTTTCAGAAAAAAAAAAAACTGTGCCGACTTTGCTCTGCATGTAGACACCTTTACTAATGTCTAGGGCTGGTCCGAATACCATTTTTTGAGCTTCGAAGCTTCGGTAGTAATCAACACCGAATATTCGAAGCTTCGGAGGGAGGGGGCTGAACATATTCTTCTCTCTAATAAAGGCAGGAATCTCTGTGTGTCTGTCTGTCTGTTTGCATTTTTATTATGTCGAGAACCATTCATCCAGTCGACTTCACGCGTGGCGGGTGTGTTGCTGCGGACCCAAGGGAGTGCCGTGTCGCATTTTGGTGCAATATGGACACGCGACACGTTCGGAATCAATAAACTTTGAATAAACTACAGAACAGCGCGTACAGGACACCGTAAAGGGTAGGCTATTTAAATAAAAGAAGAACGAAAAATAAATGAACGAAGTTCAACGAACTATAATAAATAAAGAACACGGTAGCATAGACAAATTATTATTAGGCTGGGCTACTGTACATTTTTTATGACTGCTGTATTCGCAAGTATTTTCCAAGCAAATTAAGTGCATGTTTTTATCATGTGTAAAATTACTGATTAACATGGCGGATAAAAGCAGTTCGTTTATTTACACCAACAATATACTATAGGCGTACTTCTTACAGAACTCAGGTGATTTTACAAACTTGACATGCTGTTGTGGTAGACCAGTTTCAAATCGCATATTTGGCACACTGCCTTTGTCTTGTCCTCACTCAATTTAAAGTGCTCCCATTAAACCTAGCCAAAAAGCCATGTGTTGACTGTGAAACGCAGTAGACTTTAATTATATGCATTTATGGTGTAATTACTACATTTTCGTGTCAATCCATGTTAATATTTACTGCAAACAATGCGCTGTCACTTTAATTCAGCGCTTGCAGCGCTGCAATAGACTCGGTGTGGAAACGATCTCTGCACTGCTGCAGACGCACCGCTCTTGAATGCACTGCCGGACCGCAACCGTGTGCAGTGAATGTTTTAATCCGTTAACATGAGCGCGGAAAAAATACGCACCACGTATGCACTGCAAACGGAATAATGTCAACTTGGCATTATGTGTGTGCGCCACGAGTGTGCATGAGCGCACGGTCTCCAGGAGAGCGCGCGAACGCTGAATGATTAAACGCTGGCAAGAATTAAAAAGTAATGCAATTTATAAACTTTAGTGACGATGTGACACTGTCTCGATTGTGCAAGTGACAATTCCTGTGTCAACTGTGCAGCGTGCAGCTCGCTTATAGGCAGACGCGATGTGTGGTGATTTGAAGCCATTTGCGTATTTTGAGAGACTCACTCACGCTGTTTGTGAAATTACGTCTCAAACTAGGTTTTCAAATTACTTTATAAGTTATTTAATGAAGAAATATGAAGGTGAGTACCTTCAGCATTATAATTATTTCACCCATGCCGGACAGAGACTGAGACGGTGCTGCTGCAGGTCGTGCCAAAACTCTCACGGCAGCATCATCAGCTTGAGATCGGCCTTTTTAGAGACCGCCGATCAAACATCCCAACGCAATTATCGGCCGATAGTGATCGGTAGCCAATCAATCGGAGCACCCCTACTATAAACATCATTCAATGTAAATTGTTATAATCGTAATTAATAATCGCAATTACAATTTCAAGGGAATAATCAACAATTAAAATTTTTGTCATAATCATGCAGCCCTAGCCCACAAGCTCTTCATGGGGAAAAGAGCAGAGTTCAAACATGGGCATCAATGAGATTACCAGATTAATAGCGGTTCTCTTTCACAAATTCGCCCGGATTTTTATGTCAGTTGCAGACCACATGAACCATATGACAGATGCCTGTTTTCCAAACAGCTTTCAAATGAACCAAACTCTGACGTCAAACAGAAAGTGTAAAAAAAACACACTTAAAAATGGTTGGTTGCTTTTCAAACAGCATTTAGGCCCATTTCTTTAGTCCTAATCTAGTTCACGGTTTATTGGTTTACTGGGATTGAACTTGATCTTTTACAACTTTTACCGCAGTACAATCTCACACAGCTCATTAGATGAAGTAATGCTGCCAACGTGTGAGGAACAGGCACTGAGCACTGACAAAAATAGAAAAATATGGAGAAAAAGACAGAGGAAGAAGATAATAAGATGAAGATCTGCATGTAGTCACAGAGAAAGCAGTTTTCAGCAGATCTTTCCTGAAACAAGACTAAAAGTAAATGCCATTTAGAATAACATCTATAACAATGCAATCCATGAACACCTGGTTGTCCAAATTTAACTACAAACCAAACTACTGCAAGCTCAGCATTGTGATTTCACTGCATGTAGTTCTCCCATCTTGGCGGAAGATAATTACAGATTATATCAGGTGAGTATTATATATTATATGAGATTATATCAATCATCTCACATCCACTCTCTAACAGCAAACTGGCACTCAGACATTCAGCAGTCTGATAGTGTGCTACTTTGACCCTGCTGGGATGAAAACCATGCCATGCAACAGCCTGTTGAAAGATTAATCCACCTACATAAAGCAGAAAAATAAATCCATCAAGGGATTCACAACAACGCTAAAAGTTGTAGTTTAACCACCAGCTATGAAAGACTCTTCTCAGAGCTGTAGTGCTTGGTTAATAATTATCAGAGACACTGGGGAACTAGAGTTGCTAGAGTTGCTCCAAAATAACTAACATTTCAGTTCAAAATGATCATTTTTAAATAAAACCTGATCTACAGCATCTACAGCATCAAAACGCCACTTTTAAACATGAAATCCATTAAATTACCACAAAACTGTTGCATAATCAGTATTTGTTATTTACACAAGCAACAGATTTCTGTTTTCTACAAACAACCACGATCACTACCATTCCTAAACCACCAAAAAATGCTGTTAAAACTCTCATGTCACTCTTATGCAATGGTATTCATAACATCAGACATTCTAAAGCCATTAGCAGGGGACAAGAACAGAATTTCTTTCAGAAAAAAAAAAAACTGTGCCGACTTTGCTCTGCATGTAGACACCTTTACTAATGTCTAGGGCTGGTCCGAATACCATTTTTTGAGCTTCGAAGCTTCGGTAGTAATCAACACCGAATATTCGAAGCTTCGGAGGGAGGGGGCTGAACATATTCTTCTCTCTAATAAAGGCAGGAATCTCTGTGTGTCTGTCTGTCTGTTTGCATTTGTATTGTCGAGAACCGTTCATCCAGTCGACTTCACGCGTGGCGGGTGTGTTGCTGCGGACCCAAGGGAGTGCCGTGTCGCATTTTGGTGCAATATGGACACGCGACACGTTCGGAATCAATAAACTTTGAATAAACTACAGAACAGCGCGTACAGGACACCGTAAAGGGTAGGCTATTTAAATAAAAGAAGAACGAAAAATAAATGAACGAAGTTCAACGAACTATAATAAATAAAGAACACGGTAGCATAGACAAATTATTATTAGGCTGGGCTACTGTACATTTTTTATGACTGCTGTATTCGCAAGTATTTTCCAAGCAAATTAAGTGCATGTTTTTATCATGTGTAAAATTACTGATTAACATGGCAGATAAAAGCAGCTCGTTTTTTTACACCAACAATATACTTATAGGCCTAGGCGTACTACTTACAGAACTCTTTTTTCAAACTTGATGTGTTGTTGTGGTAGGCCAGTTTCAAATCGCATATTTGGCACACTGCCTTTGTCTTGTCCTCACTCAATTTAAAGTGCTCCCACACAGCTGAGGTCTTCGGCATTTTAGTCTTCTCTTCCAGATGAACTGAATCATGACGTTCATGACGTTCACTCATGGGCGATTCATATTCAAGTGCGAATGAGAACCGTTTCATGGGGGATGCCAGGTGTTCAAAAAAAAAAAAAGAATATTCGATTATCAAAATTGAAAATCGAATGCCAACCCACCGAACGAATATTCGAATATTCTGGTCCAGCCCTACTAATGTCCTGGCAGATTCTTCAACATGCACATGTTTGAGCATCCCTATTTACATTAAACAGATGACATGTCAAACACAATTTCAAATCTTATACAAGTTCTTCTCTCTTTTTTTTAGTTATAAGGTTATAGAACTAGCTGGTTTTCAATAGTTTATTGTTCAACAACTGTTCAAGGAATACTTCATCCAAGCTTTTCATTTCACAAGACGTTAATTAATGGACTGGAGTCGTGTGGATTCCTTGTGGATTATTGTGATGTTTTTATCAGTGTTAGGACTCTGGGCATTCTGACTGCACCCATTCACTGCAGAGCATCCATTGGTGAACAAGTGATGTAATGCTACATTTCTCCAAATGCATTCTGATGAAGAAACAAACTCATCTACTTCTTGGATGGCCTGAGGGTGAATACATTTTCAGCAAATTAAAATTTTTGGGTGAACTATTCTTTTAAACATCTAAGCCAAAAATAAAAATGGCAATAAATCTACCATATCAGCTGTACGTGAAATGTGAAATGACTCGATGGCTGGTGAATGTCCTGATTTTTATGTTTCTTAAAAGTTAACATTTATAAAAACTGTCACCTAGTGATGTTTATAATCTATACCAGCAAGGAAACAAGCCCAAACAGGCCGTTTAATAAGGCATGGCAAAAATGAACGGTTACGTCTACATTCATATGCTTTAATGCTTTAAATAGGCCAGGTGATAGGAAAAAAGCTCTGACGACCAAACTGATAGGTTAAGCTAGGTAAAGATAAATTTAAAACCCAGAGAAGATTATGAATCCTGGAATTATGCTCTCTCTCCACCTCCCTCGTTAATCACGGGGTGAGACCGAGTTCATTTGTTAATCATCTGCACAAATGCACAAAGCACTGAGACGGCTCGATCGGGTCAGCCTGCGGGTCAGGATATGTGCGGCGTACAGGAACAACATCAAGGTCTCTCTCTCTCTCTCCATGTAGTATTTGCTTTCCCTAGAGCAATTCTGTGAGGTCTTAGCCAGAGGGTGCATTAGTTTGTGTGAATCACTGTGGATTGTGATGCCTGGACTCTTCCCTGAAGGTTATTACATTGAATCGCTGCATTCATTTTCATATGTGCACAAGAACAAAAGTATCAATGTCAGAGACTGATGCAAAACCAAAAGTAATGAACTCTGAGGCAACAATAAAAATGCATTTAAATAAAAAATTGCATAAATGAGTAAATAAATAAATAAACAAATAAATTTTTATATTGATTCTTGGTGGATCTATTGTGAGGTGAAACAGAACAAATAATAACGTGAAAACAAAACTAACTAAACACTGTTTATTATATTATTGCTAATAAAGAGCACCGGTGTTTCCCCCATGCAAACTTACTGCTGCCAGGCTATAAGCTCTGAATCAATCACGGGTGGGCCATGACGGCAGCAGGAGCCGCAGGGACGTGTTCTTTCTGTCATGCCTGTAACCCAGGTCAACTAATGACTCCTTAATTCAGCACTTCCTGCAAGACAAGCCAAAGTGCTCAGCAGGACGAGAGAGGAAAAAAATTGTGAGAGGATATACTGAAGGAATGAGAGGCTGTTTTTCACTGACGAGACTCGACTATGAAAAAGACATTAATGGACTTTCACAAGGTTTTTCTGCTGATATATCGCAGCTTACTTGCTGAAATAACATGTGCGTCACCAGAGGTTTAGCTGAGGCAGACGCTCTGCAGAACTGAGTCAGACTGAGGCTGGGTCAGTCAAGGGCAAGATGGAGACCACGAGGGGCTGAGCTTGGAAGGGAAAGGACGTGTCTGCAGACCGCAGCGGGTCAGATCTGGGGATGGCATGAGCACGCTTCTACTGACAAAAAACAGCCATGAATCCCTCATCAAGTTGGGGTTGGCTTAGGGCATTTACTGACAGGCCATATGAACGATAGGTATAGGACTGGGTATTAAAAAAAACACATACATAATGTAGATTTTCAGATTAATTAAAAAATTCATTTGAATGATCTCTATATCAATTCTTAAAATCCCAAATCAACTTTTTCTGAAAAAAAAATACACTAATAAAAGACAACAAACACAGCCAGATTCACAAATAAATGACACTTATGAGCAGTTCCTTTTTAGTGAATCAAAAACTAGGGGTGGCACTATACCATTTTTTCAGAACCGATCCCGATCAGATACCAAAAGTTCTGAGTATCAGACAATACCGATCCGATACCAGCAGTTTTTTTTTTTTCTATACCTCAGTGTGTTGACCTGATCATCACTCTTTTGTGTATTACACACAATCTACTAAATATAGGGCCCTCCAGGACCGAAGTTGCCCAGCCCTGATCTATGAGAAAAATACTATTATAAACTAGGTTAGTGGATAATTCAGCAGCAAAAGTTACTCTACAAAAATGAGTTCATAATTTTATAAAATCTAAACATTTAGAGAAAAAGCATTATTTAGTGGAGGGAAAAAATTAAAGTAAATGGGTGTAATCTGGTCAAATGTTACACATTGCTCTTTGCATTGTAATATACATTGAAGCAACACGGAGTCACAGTGCACAGTGCTCCGAGTCCGCATAAAGAAGTTCAAAGCACAAAGGGAAGAGATACTGATGCGTAGTGTATTATATCTGTGAGAGTTTATTGAGCCTTTTCTTTTAACAGTTTTACATTTTAGTTACTGTGCGCGTGAAGAACAATTCATAGTAGGGCTGTGCGATTAATCGAAATCGAATCGAAATCGCGATTTGAGACGTTGCGATTTCCTAATCGCAAAGCCT
>NW_015544213.1:1218604-1218972 GCF_001515605.1 Sinocyclocheilus anshuiensis | reverse complement strand
GCCTGTGTCTGTGAATGCTTCTCATACTCGCTCCTCTCTGCCCCACGCGGCGCGAATCCCGCGTCACGGATGAGACGTTCATGCTTGCCGCACACACAGCCTGCCTCGTAATGCTCGTTTATACTCGCACCCGGCTCCACACCGCAAGGGTGATTTCAGCTTCTGTCATCTCACTACATGAGGGCATAAATACGTGAACAACATCTCCAGAACTGCTCTGACTCCTCACTTCATGAGCATTTGACAGTTTCATTGGAGTAAAATTATTTTCATATCATTTACATAGACCTACAGAAACCCGTCAAAATATAAGTTCGGGTTAGCTTAATGAAATTATCAGAAATATATTACTGTGGTGCAGTATGATG
>NW_015544213.1:1217232-1218577 GCF_001515605.1 Sinocyclocheilus anshuiensis | reverse complement strand
CGACACGCAGTTTGAATGCTGAATGGAGGATGACAGACAGCCGCAGCGGAGAGAAGAGTTTACGTGAACTTGACTTGAATATTCACCTGTACCTCACATTAAACTATGTGAAACTTTATGGTGCTTAATAATGTTTTTGTGCCTTTCGTGGAGCTTAACAATAACACAGAATAGTATACGCACTATATCGGATTTGGATCGGTCTCGTCTGACCGATACCCCGATCCAGCAGAAAATGCCAGTATCGGAGCGATACAGATACTGAATATCGGATCGGCGCACCCCTATCAAAAACAGTGCACCCTGTGTAGTTCCAATCACATACAAATGAGCTGATACATTGAATACTCATTCATAAAGACTCATGAACTCAAAAGTTACAGCTTGAATCAAGCAAGTAACTCTTACAAGTCAATTGTTTGAATGAATCATTCAAAGACTCACAAAATCAGAAATTACCATTTGAATAACAAACATGTGACTCTTGCATGTCGATTGTTTGAATGAATCATTCAAAAAGACTCAAAAACACTGAAGTTTCAGTTTGAATCAAGAACAAGTGAGTTAGGGCTGCAACTAACGATTATTTTGATAATCGATTAGTTGGTCGATTATTTTTTCGATAAATTTTTTTTTTTTTTTTAATTGACAAAAAACATTCTGCCCAATGTCCTTCAAACAAACGTGCCAACTGAATGCTATGAAAACATACAGTGCTTAACAATTTATTAGACCACCTGCCATAATAAAGAGAAAACACATTTTAGGAATTTTAGGAATGTCAAAAAATTGTTTATGTCAAAAAATTGTTTAAATCAAAAAAATGTATTGTCATTTATTGGGCAAATAAACTTAAAAAACTAAATAGTATTTATTCACATAAAAAAAGGCCTCCTATGCCCTTCGTAACAGCTTGCATTCTTGCTGGCATTGTTTATGTACTTTTTGACTGTAATTGGGTATATGAAAAAAAAAAACACTATAAAGCTCTCTGCCTTTCTTCTATAGATAACAGCAATAATATTATAGAATTAGAAATAGCCTACTGTTACTAAAGAGCTTACATATTGGAGGACTAAACCATATAGAAAGCTAAAAAAATGATTTTGGTAATCACCAGTAATGTTAGTTTAGAGCAGCAGTGGCACAAACTATAATTTGTTAAAAACCTTACATAAATTTGTTTTAATAAAGTTGTTAAGCATTGTATATAGTGAATATAGTTTAAATCTCTGCATTAAAAATGTAAATAATAACAAAGATGATAAAGACGAATAAAATCACAAACTCAGTGGTAACCAATAGGTAAGAGTAATGTTCTGCAGGAACACACGTTCACTTTGAT
>NW_015544213.1:1189839-1196976 GCF_001515605.1 Sinocyclocheilus anshuiensis | reverse complement strand
TAGGGCTGCACGATTAATCGCATGCGATATTTAACGCGCATCTTGTCAGAAAGCTGGTTCTGTAATCAGCGGTAAATCTCCATCACCTGTGTGCTTTCACATTGAGCAGCATTAACTACGCAGAGCCGTTGTTCACTGATGAGCTGCGCAAAAAATCGCGCGAATATGAACGTGGTTTAGCGCAGCTCGTCAGTGAACAACGGCTCTGTGTAGTTAATGCTGCTCAATGTGAAAGTCCGAAGGTGATGGAGATTTACCGCTGATTACAGAACCGGCTTTACTGATAAGATGCGCGTTAAATATCGCATGCGATTAATCGTGCAGCCCTAGTAAATATGCTTTCGACTGGGGCAAATGAGGTCTGGTTTCACATTGTGTCACGCGAATCGCGGCAGCGCGCACAGTCTGATCCAGACTTTGGCTCCGGTCCAGAGACGCAATCGCACGGAGCGGATCATATGCGCGAGTCTGCATATATTAATCACTTTTAAAACTACACAGCCTCAGCATGATTATGATCACTATTTTGTTTTACTAAGAGTTTCATATTGAATCTAGGGGGTAATCTATTAGGCTGCGGCTGTCAAATGCGGCTTTACCGAGCTCAACGGCTCTGACCTGTGCAGATATAAACAAAACGCTATTGGCTAATTTAAAAAGGGGGCAGGGCTGCTCGATATGTCCCACCCTGTCTTCCTGTTTCAGTTGAAATTACGTCACCACAGAATAACGCTGTGTGTTTCAAGGCACTTCAGGGGACCTTTAAAATAAAGAATTCTCATGTTTTGGGCAGCTTGGATCACGTAACTCTCCCGCAGCATCTCATTCTGTTTCCTCCACTATTTTTAGATGCATTTTGTCCATAAAAATGCGTAATTCAGTGCTTTAATTTGACGAGACCGGCTGAAGTTGGACGTGCACTGTGGGCAGACCCGACTAATCGATAATGAGAATCTTTGTCGATGATTATCATAATCAATAATAATCTATTTTATTGATTAGTTGTTGCAGCCCTAAAGTGAGTCTTCTGAGCTGAACCTTTGAATCAATCAAAAAGACTCACAAACACAGAAGTTACTTGTTTGAATAATTTTGATGGATCTTTCACTGAATCCATCAGAGTGATTACTTGAATCAATATAAAGTTATTTACTTCTAGAATATGGAATATTTTAATAAATAAATTGTTTTTTTTTACTTTCTTTTTTTTAAATAAAGCAAGCTAGAAGGTTCCTATCTGAAAAATGCCTCAACGAATTAGAATCAAAATTGAAATCAAATTGAATCTGAATCACTGAATCAAACTGACAATCTGTGAATCAGTTTCCAATAGCAGTGAAGACGTCCTTAAATTCGTCTTAATATCTTTCTGGACCAATGAAGTTTTACTACAATCTGGTGCAACAAGTCAAACAGAAGCCAAAAGTGACCAACAAAATGTTTTGTTGTTGTGATGGCTGGTTGAGACACTGTGTTAAGGTGAAATCTTGAATGAGATGGTTAAACCAAATTAGCCACGATAAGACTCAATCTATTTAAGGGTCTTATCTTCAAGTGGTGCTGATCTCCTGCTGGGTCTGCAGTTCGGAAGAAATTACAGCACAACCAAAAGATCTTCACTTATCATTTAGAGATTATCTTAACATCTGCCACCTCTCTCAGAGAGCTCTGCTATCATGACTATCAGTGAACTGAGACAGTTTGTGAACTACACTAACCAGAAGTTCTCTCTGTAACAGCTTCGATTTTTGCAGTCTAATAAAGCAGAGATAAATCTGTCAGACCCCAAGACTTTTCCAACCATGCCTCTCAACAGAGCTGGATTTACAGGTGTCCAGAACCAAACATCAAACGCCTCGTAAACAAAAAACATCTCGGACATGATGACAACGTCTAGTCCTACTTCATGAGGTTCATCCGGGGTGGACGTGGTTAACAACCCTAGACAGCTGGTGTGGTCCGTCTGATAGACCGCAGTGGACTTTTAAAAGAACAAAAACACACATGAAATCTCTCCACATGGTTCTGCTGCAAAGGAGAACACGGTCCTTCTTCCTTCAACGTCCTGACAAATGAAGCACAGCTCTGACAGATATTCACTAGAGGAAGAGCCAGCCCATTTGCTGAGAGAGCCTTACCCACAGCAGCTTGTAACGCCATTTGCTCAGTGTGCTTTGTTAAACAGAGAGACACCCTTGTCCAGGTCATACAAGACAGATGCACAGATGTGTTGGACCACTGCCCCGAGAGCAAAACAAAAAATAGCTTCAAATTATGTTACGTGAGTTTAAAAAAAATAAAATAGAATTCAAATAGAACAGATGGTTCTGACTTTTTTGTATTTTTAAAATAAGTCTCTTATGCCAACCAAGGCTGGATTTATTTGATTAAAAATACAGTAAAAACAGTAATAATGTGAAATATTATTACAATTTAAAATAACAATTTTCTATCTAAATATATAATAAAGGTCTGCTCTCTATTATGTTTTGCAAAAACCAGTTCAGATTTATGGAAAAGCAGTCGAAGCAGAGACCTGCAGGGACCTGCACACTAGGGCTGAATGATTAATTGCATTTGCAATAATATCGCGGTATGAAAAAACACGATTTTTCAATCGCAGAGGCTGCGATTACACTCGGTCACGGGACACGCGAGAGTAAAAAGGCGTGTTCGACTAGAAGATCGATCGGTGTAGACGTCAAAGTACGGCGAGAGAAAGCATAAGGAGACGTCCGTTCTCTCTTATCGCTCTCGCAGTACTTTGATGTCACACCCATCGTCCTAAGCAGCACTGCTTCAAGTCGAGCGCCGGCCATCAGCAGAAAAAGTTTACACCAGGCTTATTTGTGCTTATTTGTTATTTGCTTTATGTTGTCATAATTATTACATGCTTACAAGGTTGGGAGTTCAACAAATCAGTCAATATACTGTGATTGTAGTTGTTAAATAAAAATGTCATTCATATCAATTCATGCATCACCTAATTTCATCGCAACATATAGACCTGGCCTACAGAAAAGAACATTTATGTTTAATCTATCTAATATTGTGTTGGTCATAGTATACAATGATTTATAGCTCGTCTTTGTTGAATAATACAGAACATAAAGAAAAAATATTAAAAAAAAATAATTGCATATTAAATCGCAATCGCAATATTGGTAAAAAAATATCGCAATTAGATTTTCCAAAATCGTTCAGCCCTACTGCACACCTGCCTGAGCTCCACAGCAGCCTTTTGTGTTTACTGAGGTTATCAAAAAATAGAAGAAAAGGTGGATGATTTACAGGCTTTCAGTGTTTGTGTCCTCCACCTCAGTCTTTTAGCGACGGATTTTTAAAATCAAGGTTGCAAAGTGTGAATTTCAAAAGGCACAAAGGAGACATTGATCTCAGTCACTACAAAGTCCTAGAGGGAGAAAAAAATGCTCACCAAATCATAGTGATGTGTTTTTAAAATGTTCATTCAGTGCTTTAATACCCTGCACTTTTTCAGTGAGACTAGTAAAGACAACATAAAAATTACATTTGTAGCATGTTTAGCTTCCATAATGTGGCACATTTTTTTCAAGAGAAAATTTGTATCCAATGAAAAATAACATCAACAAAAGTACACATTTTTCTTATTTAAAAAGATTTCCATTTAATTGAAATGCTATTATTTTGGAGTGAAAAGATTCCTGAAAAAAAATGCATCATGGGAAATGTCTGAGCAACAAATCAGCATATTAGAATGATTTCTAATGGATCATGTGACACTGAAGACTAAAGTAATGATGCTAAAAATTCAGCTTTGCCATCACAAGAATAAATTACTTTTTAAAATATATTCAAAAAGAAAATAATTTCAAACTGTAATAATTTCATAACACTACTGTTTTTGATCAAGTAATTGCATCAAATGAATACATTCTGATCTTTAGCATAACATGCACAAACTAAGAACATTAATTAAATAAAATATGTTTGATTTTGATTTCATGTTGATTTTTAAAAACACTTACTCATTGGATTCTGTAGAGATCATTTTCATTTTCATACAACTACCTACCTTAAAATAACACAGTAACAGAACAGAAATGTCATGTAGTTATGCAGAACGCCCAACATTATTTGACCTGGCAGGTGTCTCTTGAGCAAAAATGACAACGATTATTAAGCAGTTTTAAAGAAAGTTTTTGAGACACTTGTCTGAAACCCGATGACAGTGTTTCAGATAAAGGGCCTGTTTCACATCAGTGTCCTTAATGAATTCCAGATGCATGTTGTCATCTCTCATGGACTCAAGTCCTTTGTCTCACACCCGTCCCTCCCGTTGTTGAAGGTGTTAGCGCTCAGCAGGACTAGCACAGCAGATCGAAAGCATCTTTCCAAGTACATATTTGATGATGGTGATCATCGCATGACTACATTCTGGGAACTGTGTAAAATTATGTCAGAAAGTTCCTGTAAGCACATGCACTTCACACTTAAGAGAAACCACAACAACCAAACCTTTTAATAGCACATGAATCACCAGAAAGCACAGAACAGGAACACAATTTTAATATATTTTTTTAACACATGCGTGCATCCATCGTTCAATAACACAATGTCTGCTCTTTCATTTTTTAGTCTGCATTGGTGAAGGAGTTACCAGATACGAAATTGAGTGGGTAGGCGTTATTTATCGCCCCACCAACTGCAGTGTCACAAATCAAAGATGGCAAATGCAATGACAGGTGTGTTAATAAATGGGAGGACCAAGGTTAGGCCATGACAGTTGTGTAGTAGCATTGTAACCGGAGTGATCACGAGGGTGCCGCGCCATTTATGGTCTCCTGAGCTGGAGTAATTTATCCCGGTTCTGAAATCTTCCCACAAGGCTACTGGGCCTGATGAGAACTGCCCCTTCAACTCAAACTGGCAGTAAATTGAGGAGAGGAAATAGTCCCGGCCAGTTAAATAAAATCTGGTGGTTAAGTGGCAGAAGCTTTAAATACCTGACCGATCACAGAGTGGGAGGGTTTTTTTCCCTTGACACTTGCAATTCAGCCATGAGTCATGAGAGGGAACAAGGATCCCTCCCATAAAATCCTGTTGAAGACATACCATGCCATTACAGCTGAAAAAACACCAACTTGTGGTGTGACAGGATAAAGGATAATCAGACAAGAAAATGACACACTCCAGAATAGTCAACGTGAAATCATGGGCGTTACGTCATGTAAACACAGCCATAAAACAAGGTGTAGCTGTCTAGATAGTTCTAGGAAAGGTCACATATACACAGCCTATTTATCTCAATGTCTTTTTTTAATAAAAAAAAATCATCTAGAAATAAACCATGTCATCATTCGAACAACTAGCCAGTAAATCACACTAATTAAAGGTTCAAAAGTTTTAAATACACAAAACTTGCTTTGTAAGTAATGATAACTTACAGTTCAGTAAGTGAGTTAATCAGTGACCGCTCTGATGGATTCAGTGAGTTAATTCAGTGAAGGTTTCATCAGATGATTTAAATTCAAGTCTTTTTGAAGATTTATTCAAATCTAAAAGGTTTAATTTTTAGTGAAAGGGATCTGAACAAACCATTAAAGATCATGTGACACTGAAGACTAGAGAAATGGCTGCTGAAAAATCAGCTATGCCATCACATGAATATATTACATTTTAAAATATATTTAAACAGATAAGCATTATCTTAAATTATAATAATTTAAGGTTGATTTCACAATATGACTGTTTTCACTTTATTAAGTAAAGTATTAAGTAAATGCACTAAAAGTTAAAGGTTTAATACTTGGTTTGATTGGGATATATAATGGGATATATTGGGAAGTACAAGCCATAGTAATAGTGATAGCAATGCAAACCTTAGCAAGCACTAAAAAGCATTTAGTTTGTCCCATAAAATTCACCCCAAATACCAACTAGAGAGGCCTGTGCCAAAAAAAAGTTGCTGTCTATCTAAATGGTGCACAGCGAGAATAGCAGGGCCTGACAGAAACCACTGATTGTTTTTCACAGGACGCCATTCAGCTCTGTCTAACAGTCTGAGCAAGCAGCAGCCAACTGGGACAAACACTCTCTATCCTAACCGTATAGACAAGCCAAGCACAAAACATGCTTTCTAAAATGGGCTTCACTGGTGGAATACATCACAATCTCAGGGGTCTGGGTGGTTTCTAGGTGGTTGCTTACTGGCTCAAGTCAAAACAGCCCACCCAGATATGGCTCGGGTTCCTCCTTCAATGTAGGTCTATGGGCTTTTTTAAGACTTTTCATTATCTGTCTAGCACAAATTGCAAGTCTGATTGCTTAGATAAGATGTACAACTCTTCTCTTCAATAAACTGTATGATTTGTGATATCAATCACTTCCGTAAGCAGAAATGATGCAGAAAGAGTTAAGTTTTAAGGGATAATTAAATACATAAATAAATAATACTACCGTTCTAAAGTTTATCAGTAAGGGGTCATTTAAAAAAAATAAAATAATTGAATTGAAAAAAAAGCTTTTTTTAACTTTATATTCCTTGAGGAAGCCTGAAAAATTATATCACAGTTTTCAACATTAATAATGATAAGAAATGCTACTTGATCACCATCAGCATATTAGAATGATTTCCGATGGATCATGTGATACTGAAGACTGGAATAATGATGCTGAAAATTCAGTTTTGCACCACAATAATAAATTTCATTTCAAAATATATTAAAAAGAAAACAGTCATTTTAAATTGTAATAATATTTCACAATATTACGGTTTTTAAAGGGGTCATATCACGCAATTTCAATTTTTCCTTTCTCTTTGGAGTGTTACAAGCACTTGGTGCATAAAGAAAATCTGTAAAGTTGCAAAGACTAAAGTCTCAAATCCAAAGAGATATTCTTTATAAAAGTTAAGAGTCAGCCACACCTACCTAAAACGGCTTGTTCTAACACACCCCCACCACATATCTACGTCACGATGTGGGAAGATTTGCATAACGCCGCCCAAATGTTCACGCAAGAAAGGCGGCGTAACTTTTATTCTCGCTGTAGTATTGTTGTTGCCGCCGTCATGTCGTGAAGGCACTGTGTGATTCGTTGTGAAAGCGAAACTACTTTGTTTGGCCTTCCAAAAGAGGATGATATGGCTTGAGCTGA
>NW_015544213.1:1187515-1188849 GCF_001515605.1 Sinocyclocheilus anshuiensis | reverse complement strand
AACCGCATAAACATTTCATTACACCAAATACACAAAATAATGTTCTTTTTAGCAACATCATATCACCCCTTTAAATATATTTTAATGAGATAAATGCAGCTTGTGTAAGCGTAAGAGACCTCTTAGTAAGAAATTTTTAAAAATATCATAAGAAAGTCATACAGTTTTGGAACAACATCATGGAGAGCAATTGATGACAATAACTTTTTTCATTTGGGAAAACCTGTGGGATGTGCGCAACAGGTTTGAAAGATCCAAAAGTGTGTGCGAGTACGTGTGTGTGTGTGTGTGTGTGTGTGTGTGTGTGTGTGTGTGTGTGTGTGTGCAAACAACAGTATCAGGTTCAACTTGTGACAAACACACACTCCAAGGCCTATAAATTATGTAACAGCACACAGTCCAATTGCATCTTCCTTGAGCGGACTTCTACATTAGGGAGAAAAAAAAAAATAGCTGACATCCAATTACACCTGATTAATTTAATATTCATCAGGAAACAGTTTCAATTATTAGTTTTCCTATCCCATCACATCCCCATTTTAATTTCGAAGGCTTGTTTTAACAACATTAACACTTAGTATATGACTAAACAGTGAAACTTTGCAAAAAGGTGAAACTCTAGCCTTGTTTAAACGTTCATTACGGCCACACACTGGCACGATGAGCTACTCCTAGAGCGAATGGATGTGATGACTAAAGAGGGGAATTCAAGCCACACACCGAGGGTGTGCCTCTTCATAAATACATCTCAATAGCAAAACCAATCCGACACCTCCTTCCCTACTTGTCCGAGGAAGCCAGACTGCTCATCCCATGTGGAAGTGATTTTTGAGAGCAGGATTTCCCCCAAGGTTTACACCAAGCGCTATGCCACCCACCAGAACCAGACACCCATCAGATACAGAGCCATCCGAGAGCCAACCGCATCGCCACACCTACAGCTACCACCACCCCCCCAAACCAGTCCGCAAAATCACCCAGACCGACCGCAAACCTCATCTGTCCCTGCATCTGTAGCCCGAGACAGTGCACATGTCATGCTTGCAACATCCATAAGTGTGATTTCAGATTGGGCAGAGCAGGTTACATAAACAGAAATCAGAAACAGATGAAGTAAAAACATCTGTGCAGGGAGGAGCCGCCTTTCAGGTCAAAAGACGTTCTCTAGGGGCCTACAGCCTAATCACTGTCTAGTTCAATAAACATCTTTTATTGAGGGGCGGTTGTTGTGCTTGGAAACTATCTCCTGCAGAGGTCATCTCCCATACATGCATTGTCTACTTGTTACAATATTATTGCTCTCGGTAGGTAATCCCCCCCCCCCCCCCCCGACG
>NW_015544213.1:1158336-1187360 GCF_001515605.1 Sinocyclocheilus anshuiensis | reverse complement strand
CCCCCCCCCCGGCTCGGGGCCTTGGTGGGGTGGAGATCTACAACGGAAAGGCCCGGACTACTGCCAAAGAAAGCACTTGCTCCTCCTCAGGTACAGCCGTTACAATGCTGAGAAAAAGGTCTGCAAATTCAGGCTGGATTTAAGCCTCAAAAAATGTTAATTAACTAAAACACAAGATTGTGTATTGGCCTTATGGTGGTCTGCATACACTAAACGCAGATATAAAACCACTCTAAACATCCACAGTGTTTACATGAAAAAAATTAAACATTAAAAGGCAGTATTAAAAGGTGGACAACAAATCTTTCTTTTTCTTTCAGGAATTATTTTCCCGTATTAATTTCTTCAAAGTTAAAAGGGAATTTAAAATGGGACTTCTCAAAATCATTGTCCTTATTTAACTAGCCAATAGCCTTCAGTTTACGTTACAGCCTGCTAAAACCACAATTTGCTACTTGTTATTGCTAGTAGATGGAGTTCGGAGGCCAGGGTTAATGGTGAGAGGTCAAAAAGCACTTTTTAAAAGTACATACTTTGAATATTTTGTCGATTTTTAAAAGTTAACACACTTAAATTACAAAAAAAATAGTCACAAAATTATTTTTAATTTCAAAGATCTCTTTAAATGAAAAACAAATGTTCTTTAGTTAGACATTTAGACCTCCAAAAAAAAAAACCTTACAGCATTTACTGTGAACTGAGCTGCTCTGAGACACAAAAAACACGGGACCATGAACTGCTTATGTGTAAAAGAACACACTGCCACGCTTCGCTTTGAAATACACAGGACATGCATTTAATTAAATCGCAGCCATATCTAAGCCAGTTTTATTTCGACAGTGCAGGCCTACAAACAGTGGTCACTGGAAAGTTTTTCCCACTGAAATCCTAAACGCATTTAAGAGCCAAACAAGCCAATTTGGGAAACCGAACATCCTCTCGGAGCCCTGTGGTTCTTCCACGCTAGTCTGAACCATCAGTCATTAGGCGTTTCCTGGGCTGTGATTCAGCAGAGCACTTTCAGACAGTGAGTAGCTGACAGGGCTGTCCCCGTTCTCTGTCCCATGAGAGCAGGAGGCCATTCTGCTGTGGTTGAACTCATTCCAGTGTTATCTTAAGGCCAGCAAACACACTCACAGGATGGCTGTGCTTATCTCCTCTGTCCAACACAAACAGAGAGCTGACGCTGTGGTCATTTTCCCTCAACCCTTCTCAGCAGCAGAGCTCGGCCCCCATAATTCAGCAGAGATTACGAGCACTGAGGTCTAAGGCGTGGGTTTTTTGCTCATATGCACGGCCAGACTGAATCGGTAGAGGTTTTTCTGAACTCATTTTGAGGGAAATCCCATAGAATACTGTGAAATGGATTTAAATATGATAAATGCATTAAACAGAGCAATACTACTAGTGATCGACCGATACTGATATTTTATAACCGATACCGATACCAATTCTTCATGAGACGATGAGCATATAGACAACAGAGCGAATTAAATTCAGCACTTTTATTTCCAACATGCGCCCATTCATGGCTGCATATTATTTCATTCACTCAAAGTTACGTCTTTATTGGGACAGGACTTGACGGATTATTTTACATGACTCTGTGAGTTCGTCTCTATTTCTTCGAGCCAAGCTGCATAAACTGCATATCAGGCATTTATGTAATACATCTCATTTGTGCATTAATGGCTGTTATGTTAAATAAAGTTTACTAACTACAGTAAATCAAGTACCCGTGCACGCCATTGTTGTTGTCTTGTTTCCCCTCAGATGCGCTGCAATGGTGATCCTGCGCGCAATTCTCAAAACATCCACAAGATGGCGGCGTTTATCGGTGAATCCGATATTACAAAACCGATATCCGATTATTGTAAAATGCTTAAATATCGGGAAAAATATCGGGAAATCTATATATCGGTCGATCTCTAAATACTACTTATTCTTATCTGAAAGCATCCTCAAATTAGGCACTGAATGTTATAACATTTATTAAATATTTAATAAAATATTAAAATTCTGTGAACTAATACAAGACAAAATACTGAATATATAATATGTAAAAATTATTCTGTGTTTTAGTGTAAATACACACATCTGCTGCTGAATCTGAGGCTGTAGGATCAGCTATCAAAATTGCACAACAAAGACCATTTTCAGTGCAACAAGCAGTACAACAAGAGTGATATCAGCCGGTTGTGCTCTGAGAAATCACTATTTTGCACTCAAAACAGCACTGAAGTAATAATCCAGCCACTGCTCTGTACCATGAACCGTTCAACAAGCTGTAATGATGTCATAGCCACACATTCTATGATGCAACGTTCCTCAGTCCAACCAAATGTAAAGTTCTATTGTCCTGAACTATGGACAGGAACACTACAACTCACAGTTTCCAAGATAATATACAATTACAATCGTACGGGGAGCATGAATGGACCCACACGATGGGTAGTGAACGCACACCCTATTTCAACCAAGTGAGGACATTTAGGCCTAATGAGTCTGACCACACAGAAAATAAAACTGAGTGTCACAGAACGAGTTGAAAGTGTGGAACATTCCAGAACAATGAAAAGGGGCCAAAGTGTGCCTCGAACATGGAATTTCCACTAGCTTAGTTTTCCTTAATTATGTGAGAAAAAGGCTTATTCCCATCAACCTATTTATTTGACATTACGACTAATCTCACCAACATTCAATTTTACTTTAATTATATTTGGATTAAATTTTAATCGGTATAAAAATATCTCTATCAAGGATATGACAGCACAGTGAACACACAATATTATAAAGTCATATACTGAAATATAGCTTATGGTCACTCATAAAAAATAAAAAAAAACGTATTAGTGTGGTTATACCATGGTATCTTTAAATACCATCTCAAAATCTTGGTTTCATTTTATGAAACTAAAATATTATCATACTTTTTCATACAATAACGTGTTTTGTTACATAATTATAAGTGTTTATTTTTATGTAATTTTTTCCCATTTTAATTTATAAAAATGTAGGGAAAAAATAGTAACATATTACCAATACACAACTAGACCATGGCACCGCCACAGTACTTTCTGTAACTGTTGGTACTAAAAGAAAAAAAAGTGCAGTAAACAAGAACAGGCCTCAAGAACGGTCCAGAGCACTTGGACAAGACGTTCCAGCATGCTCGCCAACTGAAAGAGAGTTTCACGCTCATGGGAGGCCACATGCGCATTGAAACAACAAATGATACATTCCAAAATGTGCAACATGCCGCAAAATATTTGGCTTAGCTTTGAGGAACATTTGCACTTTAGAAATAGACTTTAAGAGGGTGTGATAGGTCAGATTTCTCAACAATAAGCACTCAAAACAATACCATCAGAGATTTCCTCATGATTTGAGAAATATTCTGCAACAAAAATATATTACACACCCAAATTTAGTTCAATGATATTCAGTGAGTCTGGGGAAAAGAAACAGAGAATTAACTGAAATAAACACCTCCGTGAAGTTGGCACCCCATAAAAAGAAATAATCACCAAAACTATGCCATTCGTTTGTGATACGTTTGTGCTGATTTGTGCCACAAAAACTAATGTTTGTGCTGGTATGGTGTTTGAGATATTAAACAATATTTTTTTGACTGTGTGATGTCACTTTCCCCCCCATGTTGCCCAAATCGGCGCAGTTCGTTTGTGCTGGGTTTGTGCCGTTAAAACAAACACTGCATCTATTTTCCTTCCTTAGATATAACCAAAATATTTTCGGGAGCTGTGACGTCACTCTCCACCCCAGTTCGTCTAAATCGCACAAAACTGGTGTCATTCGTTTGTGCTCGATTTGTGCTGGTTTGTGCTGTTAAAATCAACATCAAATATATTTCTCCTTCATAGAAATAGCAAAAACAATTCTGGGCAGTGACACTCTCCACCCCATGCCTTTCAAATCTCTCCAAACCGGTGGCATTCGTTTGTGCTCGATTTGTGCTGGTTTGTGCCGTTAAAAGAAACCCTGTAACTATGACCGCTTCTTTTATATAATAAAAATAAACTTTTTACGAACAGTGACGTCACTCTCCACCCCATGCAATCTAAATCGTTCCAAAATGGTGCCATTCGTTTGTGCTTGATTTGTGCTGGTTTGTGCCGTTCAAATTTACATTGTATCTATTTCCCGTCCTCAGAAATAACAAATACAAAACGGGCCAGTGACGTCACTCTCCACCCCATGCTGTCCAAATCCCTCCAAACCGGTGCCGTTCATTTGTGCTCGATCTGTGCTGATTTGTGCCGTTAAAAGAAACAATGTAACCATGACCTCTTCTTAAATATAACGGAAACTTTACTCTCCACTACGTTTAGCGCGGCCACAGAGTTTAAAAAAATAGTGTTTGTGCTGCCTTAAAATTGTAAGTTTAGTCAGCTCCAAGGTTTCACTAACTTCATATTTCAAGTTGACTAAGCTTAAATTTCAAGGCAGCATTAAGTTGAAACGGTGAGACCGCCTTTTTTTTTTTTACATTGAGTCTAAATCGTTCCAATTCATTTGTGCTCGATTTGTGCCATTAGAATATTAAATTGCATGGTATTACTGCATTTAACAGCTAATATTATTATATTATAATATTATGTTAAAGTTTTTCTGTCCCCCTTACAAACGATTATTTATCGCACTGCATAAGAAAACAAAAAGAACATAATGGACTGTAGAAAAAGTGCTCAAAGATAAAATAGCCTTAAGCTATACTGAATGTGTGAAATTTTTTTTTTTTGAAAAATACCACAAAAAACTGATAGATAATGTTGCTACATATCAACGAGGTAAAACTTTTTATTAACATTTTGCAATAAAAAAAACTCACATGAGCGTGTGACATGCAATTTTTAACACATTAAATTATGATATGCAAGTCTAGACACGCAGTAAAAAAAAAAACCCGGTCTCACCGTTTCAACTTAATGCTGCCTTGAAATTTAAGCTTAGTCAACTTGAAATATGAAGTTAGTGAAAACTTGGAGCTGACTAAACTTAAAATTTTAAGGCAGCACAAACACAATTTTTTTTTAAACTCTGCGGCCGCGCGAAAACGGGGTGGAGAGTAAATTTCCCGTTATATTTAAGAAGAGGTCATGGTTACATTGTTTCTTTTAACGGCACAAATCAGCACAGATCGAGCACAAATGAACGGCACCGGTTTGGAGGGATTTGGACAGCATGGGGTGGAGAGTGACGTCACTGGCCCGTTTTGTATTTGTTATTTCTGAGGACGGGAAATAGATACAATGTAAATTTGAACGGCACAAACCAGCACAAATCGAGCACAAACGAATGGCACCATTTTGGAACGATTTAGATTGCATGGGGTGGAGAGTGACGTCACTGCCCAGAATTGTTTTTGCTATTTCTATGAAGGGGAAATATATTTGATGTTGATTTTAACAGCACAAACCAGCACAAATGTTCGTTTTTGCGGCACAAATCAGCACAAACGTAGCACAAACGAATGGCACCATTTTGGAACGATTTAGATTGCATGGGGTGGAGAGTGACGTCACTGCCCAGAATTGTTTTTGCTATTTCTATGAAGGGGAAATATATTTGATGTTGATTTTAACAGCACAAACCGGCACAAATCGAGCACAAACGAACTGCGCTGGTTTGGAGCGATTTTGGCAACATGGGGTGGAGAGTGACGTCACACGGTCCAAAAAATAAGGTTTAATATCTCAAACACCAAACCAGCACAAATGTTCGTTTTTGCGGCACAAATCAGCACAAACGTAGCACAAACGAATGGCATAGTTTTGATGATTATTTCTTTTTATGGGGTGCCAACTTCACGGAGGTGAAATAAACGCATAAAAGAAATGCTGTCTGTGTTTGTAAATTGATGAGAAAGCATGTTGGAAAGAACAGCGTAAACAGACAAGTCAACAGCTCTGAACAGCCGTCTGATCCTGTGAGGTCACCTGTGTGTGTCTACACACATACACACATAAGGACAGTGGGACTGCACACAAAGGGTGTTTGTTGGAGGGAACAATAGCCAATCAGGTCAGCCCTGGAGAGGCCACTGACTGACCATCGGGGCCTCCCAGGAGATTAATAGAGACTGACAAGCCAAGGCTAGAGTTGGGATCAGACCTCCCATTCACAGGACATCCATCGAGTCTAACAACAGCTATTCAGCGTCAAGACAATAAGGTGTTTGTGTGCACAGACTGCAGAACCACCTCTCAAAAACAACAGGATCAAAGTCACTGGGTGGATGAAGGAAATCTAGGTGCCTTGATCTTGGACTGATGGGTGATGCATTACATGCCAACAACAAATGCTATAAAAACAACATACTGCCTTTGGATTACTACTTACAGTCCATTTCACATCCAAAACGATTTTGCAAGTCTGATTTATTTTTTTTTTTTTCAATTTTAAAATTAGGCATGTAACAACTAATCAACATAACCCGCAATTAAAAACACATTTTAAAAAAATATTTAAACAAACAGTTGCTAGTTACCATCATTCTTTAAAATCATTCTTCTGTTTGTGTTCAACACAAGTAAGTCATATGCAGGTTTGGAACAATTTGGGTGACTAAAAATGATGATAGAATTTTGGGGTGAACTATCTTTTAAGGTGTTTTAACTTTAAACCATCGCTTTTGGCCAAAATACCACTCCATAATCCATAATAACACTTCCTCCACTGAAAAAAAATCCATTCCCTGTTGTTCTCACACATCAAAATCCACCAATATATTTGTTTAAAACTGTTTTGGCTTGTAAACGGGGCTTGATCTGTGCATATTTCTCTCCTGATTCAGATGTGATGAATTTTTCACTGGAGAAAGCAATATTATGGATAGAGGATTTGTATTTTAGCCGAAAGCAGCAGTTTGAGGATAAAACCATCTTAAAAATAGATTTATCACAAATATGCAGCTTGTGGATTACAACTATTTGGACTCTCGTTCTGACGGCACCCATTCACTGCAGACGATCCATTGGTGAGCAAGTGATATAATGCTAAATTTCTCCAAATATTTTCCCATGAAGAAACAAACTCATCTACATCCTGGCCTGAGGGCGAGTAAATTTTCAGCAAATTTAAATTTTTGGGTGAACTATTCCTTTAAAATGAAAATGTAAATCCTATATGCAATGCTAGTAGTAATGCTTTTATATAAACAGTAACTTTAATGTGATGAAAAATACAGTAATCTTTTATTAATCAAATATCAAACTAGCTGCAGAGAATTGACATTAATTCTGATCCTCTGTTGACAAGCTCTCATGCTGAATTTGCACAACATGGCCGATGAGCTGTTTTCAGCCTGTAGCTGGGAAATAAAACACTCTCCTGCAGGAGGGAGGGTGAAGCAGTCACAGTACGAGGAGGAAAAGCATGAGAGTGGAATACAATGATTCCGATAGGAACCCCACCCTCTGCACCACGTGAGGCCACTTGTTATGATTCAACACACAGCCTTTGCACAGGAGCTGTCAACGGCTGCAGGTTCAGAGAAAAACACCAGCTGCAGTCGACAAAAAACTCAGCAAAACCTGAACATCTGCGTCACTGTAGTTGCTGCAGGAAATCACAGAGATTCATAAATCCTGATTTCTTCATAAAAAGATTTTGAATAATAAATGAACGGCAAATGACTTTGGAACAGTCCAAGAAGATTTAGGCAATTGTTAAATGGTGATATTTTAAAGACCTCATGAAATCAAAATTGTAAGTCTTGCAGCAGAATAGAACAAAAATATTAATAACACATTAATGCTTTCTTTCCTTTCCCAACAATCAATTTTTTGCAAAAGATGTTGCTTGAATTTATTGCTTTCATTTACAACACAATGTCAAATGTGATTTTTTTTTTCCAGATTGTGATTTAAACTAAAGGCTATTGGCCATTTTAAACAAAAACATCTCACCCCACTTTCCTGTTTTAACAGGAAACACATCAACACTGTGCTTAAAACATTTCACGGGAGCTTTTGTATTGACATAGGAAACAGGTTCAAGACAAAAATAAAAGACAGAAAAAAAGCACAGATATTCTTGATGCTGAACCCAAAAGTGCATTATAATCCCCACAGATTAGGGAACTATGGATTAGGATTTTTAAATTACTGCTGAGGGAAACCTCATGAGTTTTATACATACACAACTACAGTGCAGCCCACAGTACATTCCTCACAAAAAAAGGAAATGCAGGCTCAGATAGTGCACATATAAAGGCACGAAAATCACCATGGAGATGATTTCCCAGAGAGTCACACGCTGTTGAGGTGACAAGTCTCAATTTCTAACACGACATTTTTAGACCCATAAAAATGTTGCATTTTCTTAGCTTGAGCACCTCATTAAAACACACAAACCTGACTATAAATGTATAAATGTACATTGACTATTTTTATGTTTAACTGTCTGATAATCATACGTAAAACTAATATTTCATCATTTTCTGCTTTGACACATTAAAGGGGTCATGAACTGCCTTTTTTTATTATTTTGTACTGTTCTCTGAGGTCCACTTATAATGTTATCAAGATTTTTAGATCAAAAAACATCATAATTTAGAAGTAATAGGCTATTTTCTGTCCCGTTTTGACCCCCTCATCGGAACTCTCTGTTTAAATAGCCGGATTGTAGACACGGAAGTAAACACCACTAGTATGATTGGCTAACATTTGTGTATGTTTGTCAGGCTACATGATGGACGCTGCTGTGATTTAGGTTAAAAACGCATAAATACTCAGTGCATATCAAACAATCTGTAATAATAATAGACAAAGCAATAGTGACCAAGTAATAAAAACAGTTATTTACACTTGTGTGATGCGACATTACTGTCGGATCCAACATAATCGGTACAGAATCGTCTTTTAATTTCAATCTTTCTGAAAATTGTGCCTTGTTTGTAAACAAATATGCGGTAAAATGAAGTGAACAAAGGACCAAGTTCTTACTGACGCGGTCTGGAACTTCATTAAAAATAAAGTTCATCAACTCTTTCCTAATGTAGGGATTAGAAGGAAGGCAATGCAGACTGTTTTTCCACATCTTGGCACTGCACAGCGTCTTGTTGTCTTCGGAGCCATCTTTATAGTTTAGTTTCTGCATAGACATGCGCAAATCGGTGGGTGGAGCTAAACAGGCAGTGATGTAGAAGCAGGGGTTGATCTTTTGTGGAGGCGGAGTTTAGCCACACTATTACATCATAAAGTGGCACATTCCATAAACTGTTGTTCTGGCAGAATGGCTTCAATATAAGCTGTTTTTAGACTAATGAGAAAGTTTTGAGTTCTGAAACTTACAGTATGTTTTTATAGTACAATGACCTCTTATATGTCAAAAAATCAAGGGAATTTTGATTTCTCAATTCATGACCCCTTTAATAACTACATCACTTATCACTTACCTCTGAACAGCTTTCTTTACTTGACTAATACTGTGCATTTGCAACAACTAATGAATGTAACCAGTTTTACTAGTATCATATACTTGTCCAAGACTCTTAATTTAATGCTACCTAAAATTAAAAGTGTTCTAGCATCGGAAACCCAGAAGCATATTCTAATGCATCACAACGTCCTGTTCATCTATGTTTTTCATTATGTCTAAATGTAGTGAGAAACACTATATTAAAGAACAAAAGCATAAATATCAATTTAAAATGTCAGCCAAACCAATTATAGGTTTACCTCTAGCAACAACACAACTTCACAATCTTTTTTTTATGTCCTTTCAGCCATGCAGCGGGTATCTAACACTTGCCAAAGCGGATGTCACAGAGCCAATCTTAGCCAGTTTGAGACACATGGGAATGGATTCACAAGACGTCCGTAGGGTAGGGACAGTCAGGCCCATGAAACTGTCTTTGGTGGACAAGATACAGATGCAGATACAGGAAATTACGGCATGCATCACTTTGATCCTCCATCTTCTTAAAAACACAGTGTCAACTGGTGAAAAGCTTGGTTTTTGTATTTCGGAATCAAATTCATTTCAACACACCAATCAGTTTAAACAATTGCCTGATGCACCCTTCCTAAAAGCTCAAGTAATCTCATGAAAGATTATGAAATGTTATCTTTTAAACATGTTATCTTGTAGCTTTTTAATTACCATATAAAAAGCAATGTTTCATTTACATTTAATCATTTAGTAGGCGCTTTATCCAAAGTGAATTACAAATGAGCAACACTGCAAGAAATTTATCCTAAACAGAGGGAACTAAAGGAAGCAATCTGACTTCATAAAGACTATGCACACAAATTCTAAAATGAAAAGTTGTGCAAAACAGGAAGACGCCACACTGCAGATACCACATGCAAAACAATCCCTACTACAATCCCAGAAAACCATGCTGAAAAATTATGCATGCAATAAATGACTAAGCTTGTTAAACACACTTGCTTATTTATTTAATGTATAACAAGGCATTTTTTAGGTCTGCCCTGGATCTCCAAATAAGATCTGTAAACACACCGTAATCCCAAATGACTGTGATACATGTTAGCCTGTGATAACTTGCATACATGTTAGCATTCCAAACACACTTTTGTACGCATCCATCTACTGCTAAGCCAATATGCTTTCATGGAATAGTACACTGGAGAAAGCTATATTATGGATAGAGGACTCATCAGCTTTAAGTTAAAAACGTCTTAAAGACGAATTATGTTTTATTACAAACATGTAGTTTTTCGCTTCACCAGATGTTAATTGATGGACTGGAGTCATGTGGATTACTTGTGGATTATTGACTGTATTCACTGTATGGCCTGAGGGTGAGTAAATTATCAGCCAATTTTCATTTTTTGGTTAACTATTCCTTTAAAATCAGGTGATGTTCAGAAAGACTGACAATCAGTCCTTAAATGTCTGGTCTACTGATATTCTGCATCATTTGTGTCTCCAAAAATAAAGCACTCTTCAATGTCATTACACCACTGTGCATTCAACAGTAAACAGTAGCGTTTCAAAGGTAAAGTTAACTACTTATTTGGATTGTTAATTAATGGATTGTTTACACAAATGACTCCTTACATAATTCATTCTCAAGTGAGAAATGCAAAGCATTTTAGGCTTCTCAGCCCTAGTCACACTCACAGCCCAAAACAAAAAGTAAAAAATAAATATGCAACCACTTAGATCGCAAAACAGCTGCGTGCAGTATGTCATGGCATAACTAATAATAACTATATCAGAATTTTTATGTATATATATAAATTGAATATATTATATTAGATAAATATTTAAATAAACTATTTTCATTATATTTATGTTTTGCAATCTAATAACAATAAAAATAAAACATCGGTTCTGCACACTGGTTATTATAACAAAAACAATCAGGACTGAATGAAAAAATAATATTAGTAGATCTCTAGTTATACAATGTTCCAGTGAATAAAATGTGACAATAGAAGCAGGCTTGCAAATCGTTTGGTTGGAGGACAAGACGATTACGTCATCATCTGCTCTTCAACACTCCTGCTGATCTTAAGAGTTTGTGGTCTTTTAAGGGGGTACTCGGAGAGGTTCTGTCAATGCATTGTCCACTTCTTTGTAATCACCCTCTACACACCAAAACAAACCTAATATAAGCTTTTATTATGTCACATCAGCAGGTGCCCCGGGGGCTCAATATCACGTCTTATGCATGAATTATTAAGGGCCAAAGAATATTCTTAGCGCCTTTGGGGTTTCCAGTAAATCAGCAGGGAAGACCCCCGACCTGATGCTTTACCCCCAACCCCCTTCATTCAATGCATTCATGCACTGCCCGCCTAAAAACACTAATTCCAAAGCATATGCATGCAAAACCAATGCGCGTTAAACACCCCATTTATCCAGCGATTGTTCGCTAGATGCATCTAAAACATGCTGAGCTAACATTTAAGCAAAAATAGCAATGCACATTCTCATGCACCCGAGTGACAACATGCATGACGCTTGCGTTGTAAATATCTGAAAACATACACTGTGCAAATAAACGCACAACCACCGGTGCATTTCAGGTTACATCACTTATACAGCCAGTTTCTGTTGACCATCGATTGACATCCTAACAAACCACGTTTATTACATTCATCTACAACATCATCCAGAACTATTATAGAGCTGGTCTGATCTAATCTGACAGATTTGCATGCAGCTCTCTGCTACAAACAGCAAGCACCGATTTTAGCCCGGTAAATGACCGGCTCGTGCATGGTAAGAAACGTTTTAACGTAAAACGAAAAGGCCAGTGTTGAACAGCAACCGGGACTCAGCTAGAAGGGTCCACATTTTATTCATACTAGACTATTTATGCTTTACTTCACCTCCAACATAGGCATAACCTGCCATTACCTGACTCAAAAATGCATGAGATAAGTCATAATAAAGCTCGCCGTTCCAGAGCCACTGAGACACAAAAACAGATACTATATGACAGATCAAGCGCACGTTTCTTTACTATAACAATCTCGCGAGCTGGGGGAATGGATCTCGCGGCACGGACAGACAGGAGACCGTGCGGCCTGTGCTCGCTGGCGGCTCCGCGGACTCACCTCGGTCGGTTGGCTGATCTCGAACAGGTCGAGCCGGTTGGCGTTCCAGTGGTTGATGATGTCGGCGAGTTTCCGCCGCTCCTCCTCTCGGCTCCCCGACATTCTCAAATCCAGACTAATTCTAGTCAAGCCGGAGAGAGAAACAATCCGCCTTTTTCCTCACTGGTGCGGTTTTATCCACTCAAACGGGCTTCTTATCCGACGACCTGAAATAAAAGTAAATGTTACACCCAGATACTGGGCTTTCAAACGCGGTTTCTGCGGTGAGTGTCGCTCTTTCCTGCAGTCGCCGGCTAATGCGCCTCAGCTCTATCGTCAACCGCTTGCACTGTTTCCGCGTTCCCGACTCTTGTCTTATCGCGCTCCGTGCGCGCTCCCTGTGGCAAAGCGCTGGGACTGACTGGAGCTGTGCGCGCGCCCGCTGTACTCCACACAAAATTCACGAGGGACGCTGACGGGAACGCGCAATAAGATTTCGGTAGGCTACTATTAGATGGATAGCCTAAATGTCCTAATTCAGATGGGCTACCGTTTTTTGTTTTTTTAATGGTATATCAAAATAAATCAAAAGTGTATATTTTTAAAATGTGATTGTTGGTACATTTTACCAGTTTTTACCATACTTTCAAAACAAAAATTAAAATAGGAAAAATATGCAATATGAAAATAATTGAAGACAAAATGTGTTTTACTGAGAAAAAACAAGATTTGGTTTTTAAAAAGCCTTTTTCCGAAAGGTACATCTGGAAAAAGGGGGGTCGTCTTATAATCGGGTCAATACGGTAATGATAGAAACTTCTCGTGCCAGGCACTTGCTGCTCCATTCACAATACTTTCGTGTGTACGCGGATGTCGTTCGATAAAATTATATATTTATTTTTTTTTCGAACTAGTTTGACGCGATAAAAGTAGAGATTAAATGTCCTAATTCAGATGGGCTACCGTTTTTTGTTTTTTTAATGGTATATCAAAATAAATCAAAAGTGTATATTTTTAAAATGTGATTGTTGGTACATTTTACCAGTTTTTACCATACTTTCAAAACAAAAATTAAAATAGGAAAAATATGCAATATGAAAATAATTGAAGACAAAATGTGTTTTACTGAGAAAAAACAAGATTTGGTTTTTAAAAAGCCTTTTTCCGAAAGGTACATCTGGAAAAAGGGGGGTCGTCTTATAATCGGGTCAATACGGTAATGATAGAAACTTCTCGTGCCAGGCACTTGCTGCTCCATTCACAATACTTTCGTGTGAACGCGGATGTCGTTCGATAAAATTATATATATATTTTTTTTTTCGAACTAGTTTGACGCGATAAAAGTAGAGATTTCTTCTTTTAATACCCAAGAGCTTTAAAGTGATATTCCCCCTCCAAAAAAATCGAAAATTCCGTCGAATGTATTCAAGCTTATATAGTCTACATATAAAACATAATTTGTTTTGGAACATAAGCTTGAATAAATTTTACAGAATTTTCTTTTTTTGGGGGTACATGTATGTTTGTGTATTTATGTATACATAATAAATATACACAGTACACACACATATATTTTGTAAACAAAAACTTTTAATTTTGGATGCGATTAATCGCGTAATATTATATATATAGCTGCTTAGTCAAACAGCATCATGATAGACCTGACATGGCCAGCTGTGCACATCTGTAAAGCGATCAGCTCAGTGGTGTAGTGGAGGATACCCACTTCTTTATCAGTCGGCTTTGCGTAGCCTATACCCACTTCTAAATCCCCTCTGATGCGCATCATTCATTAGTGTCCTGCATTAGGCAAAATCATGACAGTCCACCACATGAATAGCTAATCCAATCACATGAAAAAAATACAAATATTCCATAAAAACAGCCAGTAAAGACAATGATGCGGTCAGGACCGTGGCGCCGGCTTCCTTTGAAATAAGTTTGATGATTGCGCCTGCGCCCTCCCCCGCTCCGTCAGTCAGAGAGGATGCCGACTGCCGACAGTGACAGAGACACTGCTTCTTCATGCGCGAGAGCATGTCAGGGGATACGCATAGTGGTAAAATACACTCTACGTAAATTATTATTTTCAGCGTGTATTTGGTTTAAAAGCACGAGTGTTGTACTGGATGGTGACTGAAGGTGTTTTAGATTATGCGCTGGTAGTTATTCTGAATGGATCAAATTTTAATTTCATAATGATTCTTACTCCGTGAAGTCAAGCAGCAGAAGTTAAGTGACAATATGCAAATACTACTGGCCCATTCTGGCCCCACGTCACTGTTTAAAACACATGTCATGGGGCATAAATTAAGAGTATACCCACTTCTCCAGGCACCACTACACCACTGAATCAGCTGAATGAAGCAGGACAATCCACCATATAAAACTAATGCAATATGAGCCTGTAACATCATTGTCTTAGAACTCTGAATTATAATTCAGATGTAGACTGTTGAAAGACCTAGACTATTTTAAATCAGTTGTCCTTTCCAAGATATGGTTTTTCAAAACCCTTGGTCCTAAGTATTAAACATTGCATAACTCATCCCAGCCCGTTTGAGCTATAGACATTAATGATAGCCTACCTGAAATCGTGTGGCTTGTCTAAGTGATCTGACTTCTGCACATTCTTCAGAAAATGTAAAAATATAGTCAGATTTCCTCATGCTTTGGTTAATAACCGAATTGTTGCTAACATGTTAACACAATAGACTTGTGCCGGTATTCGGTAATGCGATATATCACGGTAATGTTATTTAATGAGCTAACATGAACTAAGACTTGTATTTTTTTAACAAAGATTAATAACTTCTGTAGCAAATGTAGCTATTGCTCATTGTGAATGTTAATGCATTAACTAAGGTTAACTAATGAGGTTTTATTGTAAAGTGATACCTATTGGTCTTTATAGTTCTTTTGCACTTTAATCTGTGTAAAACTTTTAACTTTATACATTTTTCTGTATTGCTTTATTGCATTTAAATGTTCAGTTATTTTTGTTATAAGAAAAATTTATTAAACCTGTTATACTGTATTATGAAAGCACTTTTTTTTAAACAAAATTTCAATATCGTGATAATACCGTATGCCGTGATAAAAGCATTGGCAATTAATCGCAACATGAGAATTTGATACCGGCATATCCCTATAAACACAATGGCCTAAATCAAAAGGTCAGACAAAACCGATGCAAAAAGCATCAATAATTTACATTTTGTCTGGTCTCAGTTTTACAACGCTGTAGGAAGATTCTGTCTAGCACTGCACTTTGGTGGTCTGGAGAGCCAGACATCAATTGTCAATTTGAAGGGCAAATTAAAGAGAAGATATGTGGCAAATAAATCATCATTTGCTATCTACTGTATATGTGTGTTGTGAGTCAGCATTCTTTGTGGTAGGTTTCTTCACCTCAATCTATCTATCTTATTTCATATTGATACAGATCCTGGGACAGAAACTGACAAAGCACAACTGGAAAGATCTTATTAAAAGTACTGTAAGTGATTCTTTTGAATACCACACATAAAAAAAATCCTTACTACCTGATCAGCAAAAAATGTGTCCTGAGAAATCACAACTGTCCCTGTGACTGTGCTCAACTCTGTAAATAATCTGAAAATATTCAGGAAACTAACCATCTGAAAATATCTATTGTAAAATAACACTTTCAATGTATATGCTGAGAGAGAATTTCTAAATTCTAATACCAATAAACTGCTATTTTTATCACAAAGAACAAACCTGGACCTTTCCAATAAATAAATATATATTTGTAAGTGCATTTTCTACATATTGTTGCCCAAGCAACAGTTACCTGGTACTAATTTTACAAGAAGGTATTCATTCATTATGTCTCATATTAATAATTTTTCTGCTTCTGTTTTAGTGGTAATATGGAAGCCTGTTATCTCCATCTTGTCATGTTGACTTGTTTTCTCCAAATTCCCAATTCTGTCAGAATTACGAGTTATAAATTTGCAATTGCGAGTCAACATCTTGCAACTATGACATTTTTCTCAAAATTATTAGTGTGTAAGTCACAATTTACCTTTTTCATTATCCCAAGGCAGAAACAGTCTTCCATAATATGTGGTGATATGTAATAGTGAGGTCAAGGGTAACAATTAGTAAATCACAGTGTCTCAAGCTGTACTGTAATATCTGTGGTAGAAACAGGAAGTTGGTGAGAGCCAAAAAGTAACATGGTTTCTTGCTGCGGTCTGCGGGCGTCTTTTTAACACCGGTTTTATGTTATCTCCCTCTTTCACATGTACATACACACGCTTATTTTAAAACTGAAGTTTAAGACTGAACTTTGAACTTTTTCAAATCATGATGATGACTCATTTACAATAACACCATACATTTGTATTCTATCTCAAGGTGCTTCAAGATGTATGACTTAACCAGAGCCAAAAGTGTCTAAATGGACAACACAAAAAGAATTAAGTGAAGTTTCTGCTTTGTCTAACTGATCCACCCAGCCATCTGTAAGTCATTGAACTCAAACCCAACGAGACTAATTACCCATGCACCATGTGTACTCATCTTCTACCCACATATATCACTTTCTCACTGAGAGAAAATTGGCTGAATCTCACATACGGTGACAGACAACAAGCTCTATTTCAAGGCCTAAAAAAATGACAGATCTGGAATGAAACTTACTTCAGGCTTGGTGTCCATGCAGTGGAGTCAAAGCTTATGTCGTATTTAACACTGTGGAGGAATCTGTTGAAGCATCTGACAAAGTCAGCATATTCTGAAGTACTATAATTACAGTTTCATCCTGTTTTAGTTGGCAGAGTGTAATATTTTATGTCAATTTAAAGGGGTCATATGATGCGATTTCAATTTTTCCTTTCTCTTTTCACTGTGGACGAAGCGGAGTCCAGCCCGGGGTCGTCACATGTGGTTGCCGCAAGCACGCCGGCCGCGCCGTTCTCTAGCCAGCCGGCCGCCGCTCACTCTTGCCCACCGTGTGTGACGCCGTGTGTTTCGTTGTGAAAGCGAAACCGCATTGGATAGCTGGCCAATCAGAGCACACCTCGCTTTTCAGACCGATGAGCTTTGTAAAAATCGATGTGTTTCAGAAAGGCGGGGCATGGAGGAGCAACAATAATGTACAGTATGTGGAAAATAATGTGTTTTTTTAACCTTAAACCGCATAAACACATTGCATTACACCAAATACACAACATAATGTTTTTTTTAGCAATGTCATATGACCCCTTTAACACAGAATTCACCTTCATTTTTAGGAGTGGCCCACAAGGCCTGTTGGGAAAACATGCCGTTTACACAGCTGTCCCACACATCCTATAATGATGATGAATATTTCCATCACACTGGAAACTGGTTTTAGTTCTTCCTTCAGTGCTGTTTATGGGCAAATCCAACTTTAGCAATAGATTCTCATACTATCTAACTGTTTGTTTAAACTTTAAAGAGTGATAAATAAGAGACATACACAATGTACATTGATAAATTACATTTAAAATGTGGCAGTTCATTTTCTGTTTCTACAATACTTATTTTCCAAACATAAAAATGCTGTAAGTAACACTGAATGTTACTACTCAGTAAGCAAATGTTCTTCCATGTTAACTTGTTCAAAGTTATCCGGTCTTTAATAACCTTCTCAATGTTAACACAAAAACATTATTTATACATCATTCATGGACTGTTTTCTGCAATGTTTTAGTTGGTGGACATTCGTCTGTCATTTTTTAAAGGGTACTATTTGTTTCAGAATGTTCTAAGAACATTCAAAAATAAAACTCCCATAATGTTTGCAAAATGATTACATTGAATGTTCCCTTAACATTTGACCAATTTTAAATTATTTTAAAAATGGATGTTTTGATCGTTCAGAGAACATTCAGAAATAACGTTTTTATAACTTACTGGGAACGTTAGCAAAACATTCTTAGAACATATTTTGTTAGCTTTTTAAAGAATGTATAGTTTGTTTGTAATGTTAACTTTTTTTGTTGCTGTTGGAGAAATAGCCTAGAGCAATAGACTTCTTAATTTCCATATACAGTAAGCTTACTTTTGCTTTTGGATAGTTGACATTTTAAAATATTTTTCCAATACATTTTGAACTTTCCAAGAGATTTACCGTTATTTAGCCAACCACAGTGGAACAAATATTATGTTATTCCATGGAATATTTATGCTTTTGTAACGGGGTGAAGAATCACACGACAAGTAATCTCAATCATGTGGCAGTTCATTTTCTGTTTCTACAATACTTATTTTCCAAACATAAAAATGCTGTAAGTAACACTGAATGTTACTACTCAGTAAGCAAATGTTCTTCCATGTTAACTTGTTCAAAGTTATCCGGTCTTTAATAACCTTCTCAATGTTAACACAAAAACATTATTTATACATCATTCATGGACTGTTTTCTGCAATGTTTTAGTTGGTGGACATTCGTCTGTCATTTTTTAAAGGGTACTATTTGTTTCAGAATGTTCTAAGAACATTCAAAAATAAAACTCCCATAATGTTTGCAAAATGATTACATTGAATGTTCCCTTAACATTTGACCAATTTTAAATTATTTTAAAAATGGATGTTTTGATCGTTCAGAGAACATTCAGAAATAACGTTTTTATAACTTACTGGGAACGTTAGCAAAACATTCTTAGAACATATTTTGTTAGCTTTTTAAAGAATGTATAGTTTGTTTGTAATGTTAACTTTTTTTGTTGCTGTTGGAGAAATAGCCTAGAGCAATAGACTTCTTAATTTCCATATACAGTAAGCTTACTTTTGCTTTTGGATAGTTGACATTTTAAAATATTTTTCCAATACATTTTGAACTTTCCAAGAGATTTACCGTTATTTAGCCAACCACAGTGGAACAAATATTATGTTATTCCATGGAATATTTATGCTTTTGTAACGGGGTGAAGAATCACACGACAAGTAATCTCAATCAATACCCCGGAGGGTGGATTTATTGGGGTGATGGGTACTAGTGAGAAAGGTCCAGGTAGGTGCTCCGGTGCCGTGAGTGCTCTCTTCCGTCTTCCCAGTGCAGAGGGTCCGTGCAGTGCTCCTGTGGGGCTGGTCGGTCACACGCTGCTTTCTGTGGGGAAAATGAGAGGGCACGTTAGTGCTCAGTCTCATGGAGGAATCTCCTAGATGGCAGGGCTTGCGTGGCTTATGTAGCCGCCGCCTGATGAGGTGCAGCTGTGACCGATCAGCCTGTGATGATGATGGCCAGGTGCTCCTCGCTTGTTTCCAGGGCGACGCTGATGAAGCCTCGGGACGCTCGTCACACTTTAAAAATTAATTAATGCAAAGCAAAGGAGGTTAAAAAAAGTGAATAAAAATGATGAAAATCTTTTGTGACCAGCACCTAAAAAAAAAAAATCCTCATACATAACATTTTGCCTGAAATCTTTATGTTGGAATAAATAATCTCATGTGCATGTCATTTAAACACTTTAGATATTTGTCATTTCCGTGGTAGCTTCCGATCAAATTTGCAGCACTCAAAACAAATGCTTGTTCAGTTAACTTTTTCCAAGCAATTAGTTCAAGTCCATACAACAAGACTAAAATTTCAATTAAACAAATAATGTTTTGTTGAACCAATTTAACAAACTGAAATTCCTGTGTTAGTTATCTTTTTTGGGTTTTGGCAAAAACACACATTGGCATTTTTATGACAAATTCGCTTATAGTAGTAAAGTAATTTGAACAAGCATTAAAAATCTTTTTTTTTTTTTTTTTGAGTGAAGGCTGATTAAATGTAAAACCCATCATTGTTGAAGTAAGGTTGCACCGACTTCCTGAGCTAACAACCAACTGGTCACCAAATTGGAGCAGCACTCCAGTTACCGACACAAATTGCCAGCTCTTGGCCTGTGATAGCGTTCTGCCAGCACAGCTGTGTTTGATATTAGTGTAGCTTTACAGTGAGACAGCAGAGGCCTTGGCGCCTTGGCGCCTCTTCAGGGGAAGAGTCTGCTCTCTACAACTCCTTTTCAACCCACTTATTTAGTGCGGATAGAAGCGGTGGGCAGTCGCCTCCAGTCCCCGAGGATGCGCTCTGGCACGGAATGCCGTTTCCGTGGCAATGGCTTGGCAATAGGGAAAGCTTCGCCTCATTGAGCCTCGGTGCTTGTCAAGTGGCAGACGTCTCTGCATCTGATTAACCGTCTACACAGACAGAGAGCCCTGCTAGTGCACTTTTATGAGAGGCTGCTGCTCCACGATGATATAATTCAGTTTACATGAGACAAACAATAAGTTCTTCTTGCTTGCATTCAACTGATGTGAGTTGAATCAGTCTGAAGAGGACTGCCAGTTTAAACAGACCCATAAAACATAATGGGGGACGATTCATGAGCACTAGGTGAAAAAGAGATGCCTTGAAGTTGCACCTGTTAATTGCTTTAACCATAGCAACGGTGCAGCTTTTGCATCTGTGGTGAATAAGAGAGAGTTACCACCCACACGCACGCACACACTCAAGCACAGCTGAAAGGAATTCATCTAGCGAACTCACCATCTTGCAAAGGGTTTATATTCTAGCATCTGGTTACTGAGCAGCTACAAACATTAAAGTGATAGTTCACCCAAAAATGAACATTTGACTGACTGACTGACTGAAGTGACATGTGGCCAAGTATGGTGACCCATACTCGGAACTAGTGCTCTGCATTTACCCATCCAAAGTGCACACACACAGCAGTGAACACACACAAACCGTGAACACACACCCGGAGCAGTGGGCAGCCATTTATGCTACGGCGCCCGGGGAGCAGTTGGGGGTTCGGTGCCTTGCTCAAGGGCACCTCAGTCGTGGTATTGAAGGTGGGAGAGAGCGCTGTACATTCACTCCCCCCACCTACAATCCCTGCCGGTACGAGACTCAAACCCACAACCTTTTGGGTTATGAGTCCGACTCTCTAACCATTAGGCCACGACTTCCCCTTCAGCCTCCCCATTTGCTAAAAATACTCATCCTCAGACCATCCAAGATGTAGATGAGTTTGTTTCTTTAGCATTTATAGCATTACATCACTTGGTTACCAATGGATGCTCTGCAGTGAATGGGTGCCGTCAGAATGTGAGTCCAAACAGCTGATAAAACATCACAATAATCCACAAGTAATCCGCACGATTCCTGTCCATTAATTAATCAATCTTGTGACGTGAAAAGCTGCATGTTTGTAAGAAACAAATCCATCACTGAAATGTTTTTGATTTCGAACTGTTACTAAAAATCCTTTATCCATAATACTGCTTTCTCCAGTACAAAAGTCATCTTGTCTGAATCAGGAGAGAAATACACACAGATCAAGCACCCAAAAACTGTTCTAAACAAATATGTTGGTGCATTTTGATGTGAGACAACAACAGCGGCTAAACTTTTTCACTGGAGGAAGCGTTATTATGGATCATGGACAGTTAATATGCCTTAATGATGAATTTGTTTCTTACAAACATAGCTTTTTGCTTCACAAGACATTGATTGATGGACTGGCGTCGTGTGGATTACTTGTGAATTACTGTGATGTTTTCTGGACATTCCGACGGCACCCATTCACTGCAGAGGATGCATTGGTGAGCAAATAAAATGCAAAATTTTTCCAAATATTTTTCTAATGAAAAAACAAACTTATTTTGGATGGCCTGAGGCTTTAAAGTAAATTTTAAGTAAATGTTCATTTTTTTGGTGAACTATTCCTTTAAGGTCTCACTCATTTGGCATATTCTTATTTCAGGCTTTTTTCTCTGCAAGTTAATTTTGAGCCAATTTACCTAGAGTGGAAGCAGAAAAAGTGCAGTATGTTGCATATCAAAAGAATTTGTTTTTTGCTTGAAGGTCTGATAATGCAAAAAATAAAGTATGATGTTAACAAATAAAATATCCATATTTCCATTCTGAAGATGACTGCTTTCCATGGCGAAACATCCAACACTACGAACATATGCAGGTGAGGTAACCGGTTTACTGCTAACTAGTGAAACACAGTATGACAAGCTGCACCTCAAGATACATGTTAGATGGAAACATTATGATGCATTATGATCGAGTTTGTAGATTAAATCACTATATTTTAAATAGTTTTGCCACTGCAACTCACTGACTGTTCAATAGGAAATAAGTTGAAACCATCCAGTCATCTCATGCCATTGAAGTGAATGTTACATTTAATCAGTATATATTGTAATAAATATTTGAGAAATGATTGTTTTATCTGATTGTATTATAGAGTGATAGCCAATGTAAAAAGAGCAAATGGGAGAAGCAGATGAACACAAAACAACTAGGATGAAGGTTTGATTTTGACATTTGTGGGGACATTACAGCAGACAACAGCCTTCCCATCCAACTACCCCAACATCTTCACAATTATGATCAACTTTTGACCAAAGTTTCATGTCATCTGAAGTTTATTGCTGTTGTAGCCAACATACATTTATAGCTATGGTAGCCAACATACTCATATAATTAATAAAGAGAGATTTTTATGCTAGCATATTCATCAGACAATAATTACACAATTTTGATTATGTAAAACCAACATCATTACAACAGCATCAGAGCACTGGATGTCTTAATTAGGCTGTATATCATTGTATTTTAATATTAATGAATTGGACTAATGATGATTCTGTAATCATTTACTCACCGTCATGTTGCTCAAAACCAGTATGACTTTGTTCTTCAGTGTGACATACAAATACAGCATTTATACTGGAAAATATTGGCGTCCAAAAAACATTGTATACAACTTTCATGTATGGGCATTTTTCAAAACATTCGTTTGAGTAAATAATGACACAATTTTTATTTTTGGATGAACTATTACTTTAAGAGAAGGTGTTATATTTATAACTATAATGAGACATCCCACTGACAAGTCCATGCAATTACTCACAACTCTTTGTTTTTCTCCACCAGAGGTCGAAGTTTGGCAGATTAACTAAATCTCTTATGAACCCTCAAGCTCCTGTCACTGCTGCACTGGAGTCTTTATTGTATGCCTTCATGGCTTTATGGTCCCCCAAATGGGGATACATACATATTTCATACACTCCTCTTATTTCTAATTTTATATTTAGAAAACAGAAAAAACTGCTACTACAGGCAACATTTGATCCTATATTTTTATCTGTGGGATTATAACTGTTAATCAATACATTATAAAACATTACACTTTATATACAAAATACATTACAAATGATGTGAATATAAAAAAAACCTGTGTGTGATAAAATATTCAAGGTAAAAAAGAAGCTGATACTTTTAGAAGATGCTAATGGTAGTGCTTTGAATTTTTGTCTCAATAATAGGTTCCCACCGGCTGCTACTTCTCTTTACAGTCAGCAGACAAAAGAAAGCTTGAGGAACACAAATTTCCCACAGTTCCTTTTCCCAATAGCTGCAGCGAACGACGACTGTAATTTGTCAGCCTAATTAAAAGGCCATTTTGGGAAGTAAGAAGGTGCAGAAAGCGACACTCTTTTCTGTAGACCGAGCTGAAATAAAGCTGTCAGGACTGTGCTGTGAAGAGGAGCGTAAGAAAAAAAAAGCAAATGAATAATTCATGCCATTTTTATCACAGTCACACTCCTTTTCTGTCTTATTTCTTTCTTCCTGACCTTGACACCACTCGTTCAGCAGAAAATCCTGTCTTTAACGCCTCGCACATGATCGCTAATATGTATTCCGTATGAGTCGCTCATGCAGGCCCCCTATCTGACTCAATTCTGAATCACACATAAACAGAAACAGCCATTACAACTTTGTCTCATCATCACTGATCGTGCAGGTATATGATAATGTGTTTGAGACAATGAGTCTAGACGAGCAGGACAATACCTGTGTTAATGTTGCACACGCACTATCAATATGCGGTCATTTAGTAGCAGGTGCGGCCTTTTGTAACTTGAATGTGCAAGGTCTCTGGTGTTATCCGGTTCCAGTTATTTTAGCGTTACAAAACAGGTTGTTATGGTGCTTGATAAGAAATACCAGTTTGCAATATCATATTACTTTAATGTATTGTCGTACTTATAAACACACTTGTTTGTAGCGCAAATAGTTTCCCTGTTTTTTGCACTTTGATATTCTTCTAGTTATTTCCCTATTGAATCAGAAGTCTTGCACATTCACATAAAATCCTTTCCTTCCACGTTGCAAAATGAGGTGCATTGCATCCAAACATAATATATGAAAAACGGTAGGCAAAAAGTACCAGGATGACCTACTACCTCCAGTGAGATTCTGAAGTGTGCATTTGATGGACACTTTAATATCCCATGACTCCATGGGAGAGGATTTGTGAAGGGAAGTGACGGAAATGATGCTGTAAGTCACATGACCATATTAACATGACAGATTTTTTAGAATTTCATTCATATATAGAACCTAATTGTTTTAACATTTGTAAAGTAAGTTCAAATTCAAATGTAGTACCTGCTCAGACAGCTGAGGGCACGTGACACAAAAATTTCTCCACATTTGTTGAACTTATAACACGCCAACTGGCAGGATTAGAAATATAAAGCTGCTTGACTTGGAAGTGACCACTGAGTAAGTGGTGGTTCATGCATTGCTACACTACAATCCCCTACTTTGCAAAATTTCACAGAAATTTCACTAATGGACCGTTTTTGCAGACTGTGATGATGCCATGATTCCCACCGTTATTACATCTAGCCAAGTTTTTTATATTTTTATTTAAAAAACGTATTGTACATTTAATTTTAAATTGAACACTATAATTTGTTACATAATTTTGGCACTAAATTACAGAAAACTTCACTGTAAAAAAATAAATCCGTAAAATAACAGAAAAAGTAAAGTCAGCTCATTACAAGGGATATTATCAATTAATTTTAATGATGTGTAGTGAATCAGCTCATAAGGGAAATATGAATAATTAATCATAAAATTCAACACAAAACTTTAAAAAACAATAGAACATTAATGTTTTTTTCAATAAATAAATAAATAGATAATGTTATTATATATATATAATTTCAGCTAGTTGCAAAGGAAACAAAGCTGAAATACAAATTAATAAAAACTATGTAGACATGAAAAAACTAATAAAAATTAGAAAACACAACAAAAATGAAAAATTTAATTCAGAATATTAATAAAAAAATAATTAAATTTCAATTATGCTAAAATAACATTGTTACATTCTTAAAGTAATTTCCAGGTTTTATTGTGAATGAAATAGGTTTCTGTGTGTAATTTCAAATTCCCAAAATGTCCTTTTAATCCACTTTTTAATTCCCAAATAATAATGTATTTTCTTGTTAAATATCCAGATTCACTTAGTAATATGTCACATTACAGATGAAAACTTAATTACCTGACTCAATAATTGAATAATTTAATAGCTGTCTATTCTATGTCAGTGTCTATTCTGTCTATTAAATTAGAGGAAACCATTTTTTTTTAAAAATAATTCTCACATTTTTCTCCAGGGAAAAAAATAGTCTCAAACTGTCCTCAGTCTCAAAGTCTGCAATTAAATCAGAGATCTAAATATGAGCTCAAGCATTTCTCATCAAATTCCGTCAAGATAAAATTATCCAAGTTATCCTGTCTGCATTTAAAAAAAATCTATACTGTTAATAATTGTCTCATTTGTGTCTTTTTATTTCTATAAATATTTCTATATTTATTAACTGATTTGTTAAATCAAATGAAAAATTGTGTTTTTGATTGGTCCAGACGCTACAGATGCATAATGCAACATAATGCAATGCGGTGTAAAATTCAAAATACTGGTAAAACACCTGTATAAAATAAATATGGAAAAAAAATCCTTCAAATTATAAAGTACATTGTGCCCTATTTGACAGCTTTTTATAAAGTGTAGTTAACGCTGCTGCATCAGTGTTTCTAATACAACAGCTGAGGGAAGGATGGCTAATTTGACATCTTTCTCTCTTCCGACCATAATTAATCTCTCTATATTTTTTCCTCTTTTTTAAGGGCATAGAAACGATATCGTGGATTTTTTTTTCTTGTGCTATTTGAGCAAATGGGAATGCAAAAATGATATTTGTTGTGATCTTTACCCAACTTTCACTTCTGAGAACCATATGACCATGCCCTTAACTTCGTGGCTAAAAATATCAGGCCTCATGTGGACATCAGAGCACTATGCTAATGAAAAACCATTAAGTCACATGTGGACAAGTGAAGTATTCTTAAAGTTTCAGTATCATGTTTTTTTTTTATATACAAACTTCTGTATTGCAATGACAATGTAAACACTTGATGAGAGAGAAACGGTATTTTGATTCCTCTGTATGTATAAAGAACTCCATTAAAAATTTCTTCCAGGTAAGCATAGTTGCTGAGCATGGTTGCAGTTCTGGTTGGCTGTTTTTTATATTTATATTTCAGTCTCTCAGCCGGTCGGCCCGTGGAGAGTCTTTTAACTTCCCGGAGGATATTAGACTGCTACACTGCTGCATGAATGTCTGGCATTCCTTAAGGGATTTGCCGAAGAATGGGAGGTTGAGAAAGGGGGAAAACTAGACAAACTCCTACAGAGGCACGGCAGAGTTAGTGAGTCTGTAGACAGTATCTCCTGCAAGTACGATTTAACCTGGTTTGAGAACTTCAGCATACATTTTCATTTCCGCATTTGGCAGATGATTTTATCCAACATTTCATTCAAGATATATACATTTGATGAGAGAGAAGAGAAACGGTATTTTGATTCCTCTGTATGTCTGCACATATGGTGGCATTGACAAATAAAAAAACCTTGAACCTTGACCCTCATATAAGAAACAGGTAATAAATAGGCCTATAATCATTAGTAAAAATTGCTGGATTTGCGGACAGGCAAAACAAATGTAGACCTTTTATAACGTCACAAAACAATCATTTTGAGGCTGGAAGTCTGGTTTAACCCAACAAATGGAAAACCCTCATCCTCTCCCTTCCTGTCTTTCTCTCTTTTGGGAGGATGAGTTGAGGGGAAAACAGGGAGGACTAGTGGTGAAGCACACACGTGTCATCGTGAGCCGTTTCAATTTTGCTAAATAAAGACATTTTTGTAGGGTGTCAGCATCTCTGTGCCATTGTACATTGTGCTGGGACCAGCAACAGAAAATGCCCTCCAGAACTACATCCACATCAGCAAACAGCAAACAATGGGCACTGTGCGAGTGACTCACGCCTGTCATCGGTAGCTATCAGCAGGAAAAACCCGTCTCGCCTGCGGAACCATACACATACAAAAGAAAACAAATGAGGCTGTGTGGGTCATGGAAACCTGGTGGCAAATGCCTGAATGAAACGAGCACCAGCGCCTCCTAGCATTAGAATGACATCATGCACTCATCTACTCTATTTACATGCATTTGGATGAATGGTTCCCAATGCCTCCAGTATGAAGTTTCTGAATCAGTACAGTAAAAATCTCTTTAAAGTCAACATGAAATCAAAACTGGCCCTATTTACAGTATCTCCTGCAAGTACGATTTAACCTGGTTTGAGAACTTCAGCATACATTTTCATTTCCGCATTTGGCAGATGATTTTATCCAACATTTCATTCAAGATATATACATTTTATCAGTTCATGCACTCCGTGGGAATCAAACCTGTGACCTTGGCTGTCATTGTATAAATGCTTACATATCATTGCGTATCTTTGCCTTAGATAACAATATATCATTAGATAGCAATCCATCAAACTAATTATTTTATAATAAAGAAAAATAGGCTTAGCACAAGTACACTTTATGCAAAACCTTTGGCAAAAAAAGTTTTTTAGTGTTAAAATGCTAAGATACTTGATTTACTGTTCACAATTAATTATTTGGACTCTTTCAAGGCTATTGAAACATGTTACAATAATTAATGTGATGAACATGTTACTTACTCTGCTAAGGCACCTGTGTAAACCTGAGGGGAACTGACTTAATACAGCCACTAAAATTCACCAAAACAAAGCTCACTCTAGTCTACCTTAAATGTCCTCTGACCAAAGTTTGTTAGACACTGACCTCAAGTGTTAGAACTGGTAGAAGCAACATCCAGAACGTCTTTCTCAGGTTAGAGCCAAATGTAATTTCTGACAGGTATAAAAACAAGAATGTGAGGGACTGGAGTGCAGCGCGTTCAATGGAATATACTGTTTAACAACATAACGATTGTTCAGCTGATGAAATGTCTTTCTGGCAAAAAAAAAAAAACTTTAGTTAGACGCTCGATAAAACACTTTTAAAAGTTGAGAGCTGTGATCTAGTACTTTTAGACAGTGCATGCCATTGTAAAGACCGTCTCTCCTTCACACCCTCCGTTTCATACACATTCAATTCAATATAGCATCTATGGTATAGTACTAACAGATACTCTTACTTTTCTGTAGAATATAGTAGGCCTATATATTGTGTTATATCAGGACATCTTAAGGTGCAGGAGGTCACATGATAAAAGCACATAAAATTACTAAAACTACAAAAAAAA